>NC_142986.1:5060416-5665625 GCF_061535395.1 Colias eurytheme | reverse complement strand
ATTTCCTCCAGCGCCCACGCACTTTTATATTCATGTTGGACCTACATAGCTTTATTTGCTATGGATTAGGTCGAAGCAAGTTGCCAAGTTCAGTCGAGAATTTCTCTCCAAAACAATTCCCAATCCGATACTGCTATTGAGTCATCGAGACTGGACTATGATTGTACTTATTTGCTGAGGAACAGATAGTGTAATATGATATCCAACAGCATAATTATAATAGAATTCTAGCTTGTTATAATTGTGATTACCGTTTTTTTTTAATAATACACATACCTCAATAAAATTTGACAAATCTATTTCATTCTTCATCTACAAGTATTTAGTATAGGTATATTGGAGGTTAGGTAGTATATTATTAATTATATAATAATATATTGTATCATCTTTTAAAAAACGATCTCTTTTCTATAAAAGGAACTTCGACCTAAAAACCTGTATATTTGATGATGGTAATATGATAAAGATGAAAGTAAACATGTAAACCAATACCATAACGATTCGACTAGATGCCTTTCTGTTTGCCTACTCGATACCAAACTTAATATACATATTTGCATTTAATGAATAGCGCTTCGCTTTGACAAGTGTTTTATAGGTGATTATAGTTAGAATATTTTACAAAATCTTATTTTTATACATAATTAAATAAGCTTCGGCGTATAGTCGCGTATAATATAAAACATTGAGTACTGGAGAGTACCTAGAAACATATTTTCTCGAACCAAAAATTGATTTATTTTTATTTTTTTTACATTAGGATTAAAAGCACGATTAGTATAATACATTAACACATCAATGTACAAGCGCCAAAAACAAAAGCTCAATATATTAAAAATCACTTTTTTATACAAGTACTATCATTTTACATAAGCAATAAGCATAGTGCTGACAAGTGTAAGCAGATAGTACACTCGCAGCACTTTCACAGTGACAAAAATAATACTTTCTAAAGATTGTTAGTCGTCCCGCGGACCCAAGGCACGTAGCGCTTACAAAATATCCAATAAATTCACTTGGAACGAAACGGCGGAACAATTTTATCACATAATTCCACAGATTATGGTTAAATAATAGCTTTTCCAATACTTTAAATTGTTTAAAAGAAGAGCGGATACTGGAAAGATGATTACAGTTTTCAAAGTATGATTTGAATAGTGTATTTGTACACGAATAATAATCAAATAAATCGATAAACATAACAACAGAGTATTAATATATGTAAAGTATGTGTAAATCTTTTAACTGGTTCAATGCATAATATATTCGCGCATTTCAATAATTTATGCATTTTAGTAAATTTGGTTTTATATAATCCATTATTAACCTTGTTTCAGAAATATTAGCAGTCTATGACATTATTATTTTGACAAATTAACTAATTACATAATAGTAATTGCACACTAACAATTTAAATGAATTTAGACATGAACTTGAATCCGGTATGCAAATTTAATTATTGCTTTGCAAATACCATGTTTTGTGATGACTAACTACAAATCTATTTTGCAACTACTCTATTACCAAGTCAAACAAAGTTGGTCTATCAAGTGACATTTAGTTGAATAGTGTTAACACTTAACTTGTTGTTTATGAGATATGGTAATATATTACATCTCTGTCACTCTGTTAGTATAATACTAAAACTAAGTACTTACTATGACAACTTTGTTTATTTTGCGACGTTAGAGTTTTCAGTAATAATTTGTACATGTTTTTAGTCTAAATGAAATACTTTTATACACTAAAGTGAAACTTCTAACTTTAAAATGATCATAATTAAACACTTACATAAGCACTAAAATAAAATATTATTACATGTAGAAATATAAATTCGAAATTATTACATTTTATTTCTTAAATTAAAATATCGGTTAGGCAGTTCGTTATTTTTATTTGATTATTATATAATAGACATAAATCATAACATCGCTATTCGCTAGTTTCACCGAACGGTACTCTTGAATAGTTTTTATGTTCACGTCTACAATGTATAATTAAAATGGCCTAACTGGTATATGTTATAATTTATTATATCATTGTTATAACAGTTATTAGTCGACCGTTAGTAGATATTGATTAAAAGCGAATTTCAATTAAGAGATGCAATATTCGTTTAGATTAATTAAGTATCAACATTAAAATTTATTACTACCAGCTATAGAGTTGTCTTAAATATTATTATAATTATGAAACAGGCTTGCAATATACGATTGCCGCAAACTCAATGTGGGGTCTCCAATTGGTAATTTGAAAGCTTTATGATTAAAACTACTTTCTTTTAGCACACGATTTATGAAAATATTTCACTATATCATATTGGCTCTATATTTTCCTCAGATAACTACAATAATGTTATAAATACGAGAACATTATAAGAACTCAGTAAATTAGTTCTCAAATACTCAAAGATAGAGATTATATAATACCTACCACATTTCCATAACAGGCATAATCAATTCTATTATCCATTTAACATATAAAGGCGCCAATAAAAACAACCTAGCAGTTCTCCTTCTGTATGTATGTCATGCGAGCATTTGGAATGCTAGGAGTGGCAGAAGCAAACAGTTCACTCACGAATTCCATTAGATATATATTGTCTCAGCATATTAACCACGTTAACGCTTAACATCAGTTATATTGCTATGATTCGATTTGGTTGCGTATAACATGTTACCAACTGTAATGGCGTTCTATTTTCGCCGAAATTTGTGTTTATTTTCATAGAGCAAAAGTTACGAATCTTACTTTTCTTATTGGATTCTTACTATTCATTACGATAATAGCTAGTAGATAATTGAATATAATATACAAAATGGAAGTAATGAAATACTCGTAAATTGCCATTCATATAATGTTATTTCTATGGTGCCGGCGCCGCTAACTAATAACAATTAAAAACATTTTTGTTAAAACTAACTTATATTATTACTCACAGAAACGTTGAAAATAAACATGCAATCATTGAAGCATTTGTTTCCTTTACCATTTGTTATTAAATGCGTTATTACAATAAACCATCAACGATTAAAATAATAGATCAGTCAGAATCGACATTGAAAATCGAGAATTTAACAATAATTCCAAAAGTTTTCAAAATTCGGTCAAGTGAATGGTACATTGGGACGACAATAAATCTCATTTTGCAACCTTGTCCGCAGTCCGGAACATTGTTAAAATTGCAATTAAATTATTTTTTTGCTGTATGGTCGTGAAAAAAATTCCAAAAGTTCTGCAAACTTGGGGAAGTTTTCGATATAATATTTCATATCACGTATTAAATTTGCAATCAATCTAAGTGTACGGAACATTGTTAAAATTGCAATTAAATTATTTTTTGCTGTATGGTCGTGAAAAAAATTCCAAAAGTTCTGCAAACTTAACACAGATATCGGAAATATATACCGAACGGTTGTATAAATTTGCAACCTTTTTCGTTGACCGGAACATGTTTATTTATAATTATTTTTAATTCGTGGTCATTTTTTCGAGTAAGGTGGTCTCGGAATAATTACAAAAGTTTTGGAACTTGGTTGCAAACTTCGAAAACATCTATTCTGGTGCATTTACAAATTTGCAACCTCATTCAGTTTAATAAAAAAAAACATTAATATTCAATATTAAAAGATGTTCCGTACACTGAGATTGGTTGCAAATTTAATACGTGATATGAAATATTATATCGAAAACTTCCCCAAGTTTGCAGAACTTTTGGAATTTTTTTCAGGACCATACAGCAAAAAATAATTTAATTGCAGTTCCGAACTGCGGACAAGGTTGCAAAATGGGATTTATTGTCGTCCCAATGTACCATTCCCTTGACCGAAGTTTGAAAACTTTTGGAATTATTGTGAATTGAATGTCTAGACTGACTGGAGTATAAATAAACTTGACGGTTTCTCCTTAATTTGTTGTTTCCCGTAATAAATAGATATTATACTAAGGTCACAGACAAAAAGGTCGATTAAACTATTTTAATTACAATAGTTTCAGCATAAACATGTAATGGATATAAACCAAATTACTTTTAAATCTAACATCAATAAATGGATAATATAACAATTAACAACTATTTAAAGATCACACTTATAAACATGGTTTAAATGTAAAAAAGCATAACATTAGTTTGAATGTTGTTATTCTTCTCAGAATTTCCTTTCATTTTTGTTTAAAATGTGTAAAAAAAAGTTCTTTAACTTATCCTTTGCCCCCCAAACTAGAATTCACATTGACAAATTATAATTAAATTACAGTAAGACACACGTGACCTGGTAATTACAGGGTTGATTTAATTTCATTGTTATAAGGAAAGGATTTCTCCTATAAGGCTATAAAGCAAATAATTGAGTCAGTCATGTTGCCTAGAAAGCGTTTAAAATACAGTGTCGTATTATTGATTTTAATTTATTATACCTATCTGTAATAAATTTTCATTAATAATAATTAATACCGATATTATTCCCTAAACAAGAAATAATAGAAGTGAAATAAAAAAAATCATGGACAAATCAATATTATACAGCTATCGCAAATTATTATGTATGTTTTATTGTTTTAAATCCAAATACTTTGTAGTGTATTCTTTACTCGAATCATTAAGGTGTTGAATTGTCCACCGCCCGCAGGTGATTCGCGTCAAATAATACGTCTGTAGCATTTTAATTACAATTCGTGACTGGGTGTGGCATATATCCAGAGGCAGTATTTGAATGAGTTGTTTTTAAGCCTCATCTTTATATCGTTTAGGGATGCAGTATTTAGAAACATTTATAAAGTAATTTGAACTTTTATTATAGTGATGAAAATATGTCAAATTTTCATCATATTCGACCACACATATTGCACTAGCAAACATGAAATTTTTTAAACTTCTAGACTAATATTTTTATTTAAATCTATAATATATTATGTATATCACAGCTTACTTCAAAGTTTTTTTAAGTAATAAAATTACAAAATCATCATGTCACAAGCGTTATCGGAACATAACAATTTACAGTTGATTGTACCAGATTTGCTACAGTTTGTTAATACCACAAACGGCCTTCAAGGTGAGAATTAATTCGAATACGGCCCTGTTTTTATAGCGTAGATCTTGCTTGACTGGATCATTATGCGCCTACGATACACCACAATTTCATGGTGTTTGAACTCAATCGTATGGCAGGAAAGCGATGTTAGTTTACCCAGTAATGTTCATGGTTTGAACTTATTGGCTTACATTATGTTATGCGTGAAAATTGTGTGGATGTGTTGTGATTTGCATGAACGGGACATAGTAGGAGAGGGTAGAAATACCTTTAATAAATATAGGGTAAATAAAGAAAATGTAGAGTCTTAATTGAGACGTTCAGTTAATCCCATCTCTGTATTTATTAGTTATTTTTTAAATATGTATAATCTGTGATGAAATAATAAAATAATAATATATCTACTAAGCAATATTTTTAGGCTGTTAGAATACCCTTTATATATTTGAAAGAAACAAAACGTCATCTTCTTTTTACTTTTAAGTGGGGAAATCTTGAAATACTTACTACTTTATTTTACACTGGCTTCTGAGAACTAAGTAAAGCTAAATTTAACTTAAATTCAGTAGCAGTGCCTGGGCTTACATTACTCGTATAAATTAATCTAAAGCATTTGTAAGCAATTAGCAAAGGTCTAACCGTAATTGGCTATAAATGGAGATGGTTAAGATTTGCTAATTGCTCATTCGTTAATTACTTTCTGTATCTTTATTTTACTACAGAATTAGACTGAACTAATGTGCTTGGAAAACATTTAATTTATTAATATATGAATTATTTATTGAAGTTATCTTATGATGTCTTTGAACGTTATGTTTTAATAGGTACATAAATGTAATTCATTGTACATATTCGCTACCATTCAAACAGAAATTATTTAAAAGGGGAAAGTTTGAAAAGAACTATATAAAGTTGAAGTCATAATCGTTATGCTGATTAACATAGAACATCCTTTTCTACTCACTTTGATCTGATTGTAGCGTCGGGGGTTTTAATACCAATTTAGGATCTTTGTACTTATTTAATAATAACTTTGTATCATGGTAAAAATAAATCAAACATAACTTTCATGGAATAAAAAAAATTAAACACTGCAGTAAAGCTTTCGTTATTAGGGACTAAAAAATTACTTACACAACTAACAATCGCTTATTACAATACTCATTCTTAAATATATATCCAAAAAACTCAAGTACAACGAAAATCTAACCATTTGTTACATTCAAAAAACCTCGAGAAAAGTCCAAGTGCTCTTATCTCAATGAACAATAAAGTATAGCTAATACAAGCTATTCAATTCTCGATTGCTTCCTCTCATTCTTTGAACACGCCCAGAGGACAATTACCTCGCCAAGGTCTTCGTACTGTATATTATTGTTAAACTAAGCTTGGTTAAAATTTGTTAACACTAATTGTTCTACAAAGATTGTCATACATATTCATTATGGTAACATGTTTTTCACATCACGATGGACAGCTGGTTTTTGGTTAAAAGATTTAGACAATCTAAATCCTCAAGTCAAATATAACACATAAGGATGATAGTGGAGGATACGTTAGAAGAAAACTTTAAGACAAATAAAAACATATATATCTACTATCTAAACCTTAGAGTATGTATTAGTATCTACTCTTTCAATAGATACATTGTTGAGTAGCCAATGGCACTTGATTATAGACTTGTAATATAAGTTTTAAACTAGCATAATTATTATAAGTTATTTTTAAAATTTTGTGTATGTAACTGTTCGTTATATGAATGTCTTATATTCAAATAGTACATTCGGAAGTTCACTTCATTAATCCGGCTAATATATTCTATTTTACGATCCGGATATGACAGAGTTTGTGCCACCGAATATGAACAGCACCTTATAAATAACATGATAATAAATATAGTAAGTTCTTTGAATAAATTCACGTCCATCAACAAGACTGCATTAATTTGAAAGTATTAACCAAAATTATTCTTGCAATAGCAAGTCTATTGACAGATTAATTCGACATTTACTTTAATATATTGGTAACTAGCTTTCCACCCGCGGCTTCGCCCGCGCTGTCAAAGAAAAACCCGCATAGTTCCCGTTCCCGTGGGATTTCCGGGATAAAACCTATCCTATGTCCCGGGGTAAAAAGTAGCCTATATGTCCTTTCTCTAAACCAAATTTCATGCAAATTGGTTCAGTAGTTAAAGCGTGATTGAGTAACAGACAGACAGACAGAGTTACTTTCTCATTTATAATATTAGTATGGATTACCCTATTTTAAAAGGCTCTAATTATTCTCTGAATCAGTTTTTAAAAGTTCTATAATTAGCATGTATTATGAAACTTTTTATTAATGTCTTTTGTAAAAACCATACACATGTACTTACACTTTACTTACATGAAATATAATAATGATATGCATTTATTTAAATAAGAGACAATAAAAATGAGTAGCCAATAGACGGGTCACTTTCCACTTTCACCAATCAAACACTTTGTTGGTGTAAAATAAATAAACAATGGCATTGCGTCATGCATAATCATTACCGAACGATATTACGCGGCAAAACATTTTGATTGACAGTTGATTGGGAGAATATATTATTATGCGACCAATTTCGGAAGTGCAATTTCTATGAATTCAGAAAGATTAGGTAGTATTGCAATTTGCATGGCAATTAAAGAGAAAGTACAATTTCTTTGATAATGATGTAATTTTTATATTATTACAAAAGAAAATACCTAAAATACAAACACACATGTTCAGTAATCTTGTCTGAAGCATGCACTGCAAAAAACAAACTTCACCTTTACTTTATAACGTTTTATTTCAGTGCTTCTTTTCAGCAATCACCGCCTACTATTATAATGATAATTTAATTATCTGATATAAATTTAAACTTCGAATAAAAAATAATGACGTGAACTCAACTCTTATTGTGAATGTAAAATAGATCCAAAACATCTGCAACTGCAACCTTAATTATTTCATAACCATCTAAATCCTAATTATCTATTACATCATACTTACATCACTTTAAACATTATGATAATTGCCAATACTAATGATTACTTTTTACATCAAAGCAATCAGATTATTACATCTAATAAAATTTAATGGCGTCTTCGCTTTCCAACTTTACGCTCTTCAAACATAAAACAAACAAATATACTAGATTTGGTTCGTTAGCACGCATCACACGAAGCGATTACCTACGTAGGTATTGTTGGGAAATATTATCATTTAAATAAATGCAAGGCATCATAATCGATGTATGTAATAGGCATAATAAGTAACGTAATTATCCTTTGATGGCATAATATTTAATTTAATACATTGCAAATGCCGATAATTATAAGATTGGGAATCACATTCGTTATAAGAACATTTTTCGGATATTTTCTTTCACACTGATAAGGTCGGTTAAAATGGGAGACATTTGTTCTTAACCAGCAGCAGCATCAGCGAAAGATTAGCATTTGGTAATATCCTTACTCCTTTTATTAAAAACTAAACATTTTGATTTATCAGTTTTTGTTGTGTTAAACAGAGTGCGAAATAATTAAAACGGGTTAATTAAAGCTATTATCTTATCATAATAATATGCTCTTAACATGCAAATTAGATAATATAAATACTGCAAATTATACAATCTAGGTTGAACATGCTTCTTGCATATCGATACCTCCCGGAGCATCTTGTTTGTGTATCAATTTATAAGTGATAGCTGTTATTCAATGTGGCTTTCGATAGAACGTAAGTATCTATAGGACCTAATTTATAACCACTTTTCGTATGTGAATGATTTGCTCCTCCGACAATTCAACGACGACATAATATAGAGCTGTTTATACCAACGAAGTTAAATAAGTACAATTGAGACTAATCTTTGATGCCTCTATAACGACAAAAAGTAATACGACTATCTGTTTCACGTCCACCAATCCTTCCAATTTCATTTCTCAAGTATGTACGTTTTATTTCTAGACCCCAGCGGAATAAACTGGCCATCATGTCATTGACAAGGACAAAGAATAGATAAATAGTATGGTATTTATATAACACAGCACATATTTCTTTTCGCTTTACATAAAAAAGCTTATGCCTTACACCCGATTATCCAATATCAGTACACGGCCATCGTTGAGCAACGGTGATTTGTCTATATCGAAACGTTGGTAACGCTCGGCTGGCGCACTGTTAATTATTACATACATAAACTATACGTAAACTGTTCATTGAATATTCCTTGATATTAATTACATTTTACATTGTATAAAAATCTTAATCACGTACTCAGTAGTTTATTAAAAGACTAGCTGCTCCGCGCGGTTTCACCCCCGTGACTTCTCTCCCGTCGGTCGTAGCGTGATGATATATAGCCTATAGCCTTCCTCGATAAATGAGCTATATAACACCGAAAGAATTTTTCAAATCGGACCAGTAGTTCCCGAGATTAGCGTTCAAACAAACAAACAAACTCTTCAGCTTTATAATATTAGTATAGATTAGATAGTTTAAACTCTAGTAAAATTTCTCAATATGGAGAGTGTAAATGATCTACTAAATAACGTTTTGTCTCACATATAAAATTCTGCTGTTACGTAAGTTGCCATAGGTACTCTGATATTCAACTATATTGTATACGGTAGGTCTGAGAATAGGCTGTAAACTTTGTTTATATCCCAGAGTATCTTTTTCCGGATGTAGAGTTACACTACTGTCTTCAACTGTCTTCAATTGTTTCAAAATAATTGTCCATTCATTTTAACCCTTCTATCAAAAACACCTCCAAGTCAATATTCACGCATTTTAAATCCTTTATAAAAATAACCAATATTTTGTTTTACATTTCTGATTTAAATACTTAAACTTGAATGACAAAAGTTAACATTCGCCTTTGGCCATGATCTTGCTTTGTTTATCTGCATAACAATACCTCATAAAACATTGTGCTCACACGTTTTTGCTAGTGTGTGAAATTTATCTCCATTGACGACGATATTTTAATTGTTTACATCCGATTTTTCAAATTGAAAAAGTCTATTTATGTTCTATTGTATGTTAATATAATAAACACAGATTTATGTGGTGATTCAGAATTAATAGGAAATAGGGAAAAATTTGGATATTTTTAATAATTCATTTAACATAATTAATAAATCATGAAATCTACTTTTTTAAAGTGAAACTTTCATTACATCGTCTCAAAGTTTTTGGTCTGTGTAGCGCATGTCGCGTGACGGTCGAACCGTACGATAATAGTTATTATCGTACAAATACGATAATTTTGTGCCTAAGTTTCACTTTTACCGTGGTTTCATAAAACCACACAACATTTTTTTATCTTTTTATTTAAAACTCACCATCTGTTGAGTGAGTTATCTAAAATGTAGTTGGGTTTTGTCTCCAATAACTTGTAACAACTTGTTAGTGTGTCTCTCCGGCTCTCCCTGATTCCGAAATTTATAATGTGACACTCACTCGTTCACTTATAACTATTATTTTAGCATATAAAAATATTAGACAATTTTAATTAGAAATTTTAATTTAAATTGATATTATAATAAGATTCTTTAGTTAATAATTACGAACATTTTCACATAACAATGTAAACTCCGGTTTTAATACGGTATCATGTAATATTTCCTATAAAGGAATGAAATGAAAATACCAGTGCTGTGATTAATAATGTTGAAGTACCTGGATAAAAACATTTCATTGGCTTATATTGTTATAAAATAAGAGAAATATTGCGAATTTCACGCTTTCCTTCATTCAGCGACAACTAAAAGGACTTTCTTTCTGAATTGCATCAATTGCGAATAGAAATTTGCTTCACTGCGCAGTGGAATAATGATGATTGACGCTCTGTTTTCAATTGAAGTCGAATAATTAATATTATTTCTATTGAGAACTGGGTTTTCAAGTCTACATGCGGTTATTTTAAAATGACTATTCTAAGCATGAACTTACAATTATTATTATCATTCGTGAAATAAAACACCAAATCGTCTTTGGTTTCCAAAAAATTGGCTCCTTAACTTCAAAGTACCATGACCATTGACCATGACTACCTTATTTAATAATGTTTCTAGAATGCAATCAGATGTTTTAATATTGAACAAACTAAGTACGCATTAGGTGTGTTAGTCTTATACCTATAAGTATTAACAGTAACAGTAGATAGATACCAGGCGCGATTCTTTGTCACGTTGCATGTTTATGTTATCAAATATCAATCCATTGAGCTATTTAGTATTTAGTAGCTATTGTGGTCTTTGTTTATTGAAACTCATCCGTCCCCAGATATTGTTGACAAACGAGTTCGATCGTCAGTAGAATTGACAGTTGCAGTTGAGTTTTTCTGAAGATCAGTGGTTCAATTTGGTTTTTTATAGGAAAAAGTTAGAAGGTATACTATGCTCATCCAGGTGAGGACTGAAAGTTGGAATAAGTTTTATATATGAAAATAGTTGTGCTGTTATAAGTCGATATTTTGTGTTAAACTGTTAACATGAATGAAGAATAATATGTAATTATCCCATGATAGTGTTTCATGCTGCGTTACTTTTTAGTTTTTATTAGGTATACTTTTATTTTTTATTTCGTCATTAGGGTAGGTACTACTAATTTATATTTTCTCTCATCTCATTAATTTGGTGTAAAATAAAAAATATTTTTATTCATATTTTGTTCTGTTTATGTGAAGGAAATAGCACCTATTCATTAATTATTCCATGTAACATAATAATGACAAAGCGCTACACATGAGATACATATATAAGTTTAATATGGTTTTATACCGCTGTATTACAAACGTATCTCTTGAAATATATCAAGCTTCCGCACTTCTGCAATTATCATAAAGTCTAAAGATTGTAGGCCTTAATAGCATGCCTTATCGTGAACACTTACCTTTTAATTATGAAAACAGGTTTCTTTAATCTTTTAAATCGCCAGCAATCATCATTCATCGTGCTTAGTTGTTAAACCTCTTTAGTATAGCGGTACTTATGTAACTATAATTTAATTAGTTTATTCAGCCTTATTTTGTATTAAACGAGTTTAATCTAACTAACTATCTTTGAATTGATTTATCAGATAAAATCGCAGAGGTATCTCTCAATGTGCTCCCACCGTGAAAATCAATGGCGCGATGTTATTTATATCCTAGATATTATCATGGTATCTAAGAGAAATGCAAAATAATTGATTCATTTTGTTCGAACTGAGCTTGATGAGTTTATTAACATATTAAATTATTAATTAGTTTGCTCTTAATTGACTTAAAACATAAAAGATTTTGTTAGTTTTCCGTCATCGTTTGATGCATCTTTCCATCTCTATATGAAATATTAAAACAAGCTTTAACAAATAACAATCTTTTATTTAATAATTTATTAGCAATATATAAAAACATTCCTTAACGTATTGAACCTCCGCCGATTCCAGAAAAAAAAACTAAACATTATTTTTTCCACAGACGCAAAATAATGCACAGCCAGTAATGGATCCCCTCACTTGGTTGTCGTTGGGGCTGCAGCTAGCAGCTCTGTGCTCGATCGTGGGCGCGTTGCTTCTCTACCTGCTGAGGAAGGTGAAGGTTGGGGAGGTGCTGCCGGTGGACAGCGCGAAAACGGTGCTCGTCACCTCGGTGGATTCGGCACTTGGACTACAGGTTAGTAGAGTTTACGCAAATTCGATAAAGATATAGGTAATGTAATTTTGCTAAATTTGATGTTATCTATTATTGTGATTACAATGAACATAAATGTACAGTAGTTGCATATTTTATTAGTAAAGTAAACATTTAAGTCCTAAGGAGGCAATCTCTCCTTCGTTTTATGTGCAGAGTAATGATCATTGATAAATCATGAACAAGTTTATGTAGTAAGTTGGACATTGGATAGTAATGCTCTTCTAATTTAAACATACTGTATTTTGTACACTATTTGACATAAGTCTAATACGTAAGATAAAATATATGTTACAAACTTTCGCATTTATAATACATATAAGTAGGATAGGATAGGTACCTCATTATAACAAATAACATGTTGATAATAATTTACGAATACCTTTTTATCCATCCACAGATAGCGACATACCTCAGCAGCCGCGGCTGGCGGGTGATAGCGGGTTGCCGGCAAGGCGGACTTGGCGCGCGGCTCGCGGAATCCTGGCTGCAGAACCACGTCGCGGCCACACCGGAGGACCAGCCGCCGCCGAGACTGGCCACACTCGAGCTGGACGTGGCTAGAGAGGATCTGTTGGAAGAAGCCGCTAGAGCGACTGCACAGCACTTGCCGGCTGGTGAACATGGTACGTTTATTGAACTATCCATAGATAGTGACATACCTCAGAAGCCGTGACTGGTGCGTCATAACATGGAAAGAATGTACTTAAATTTTAATTTCTATTTTATACTATTATTATATCAGAAAATGGCAGTTCAAAATGTGTGAAAAAAAAACATAAAATGATTGAATGTTACTGCAGAAACTCGCTTAAAAAGTGTAGTCCCCAAATACATAAAATAGTAGTCATAACGGAACGTATTAAGTACTATTAAGGATAGATAAATAAGAACAATCAGGAAATTAAAAAAAGCAAAAGATTCATGCACTGCCCGGGAATCGAACCCGGGTCGCAAGAATGGGAATCTTGCATGATACCACTACACCAGCAGTGCTTGCTGACGTGGTAACAAAAATTGATACTATTTGTACTATACTAAGCTACAAAATTAAAAAAATTATTTTAATCATACCTTAAATAACTTATAATTCAAATTGCTTAAATAGTTAAGACAATAATTTTTATTGCAAGCACCTTTTATAATTTATAGAAATTAGAATCATAACGTATGTACACTGTTTTATAGTATCTTTCCTTGTGTACCAACGCCATCTATCGAGACTTAAGTACATTGATAATTCACAACCATAATAGGAAAACAAAGGTAGAACATATTCTCAGCATTGTTGCGATAGATGTCACTTTAGCTAATCCTCTCCTAAAATCCAAAAGCTCCTAGCTTTTTACTGTCTCCATAACAAAATATATGATTATCCAATTGGATGCCAAAAAAATTATTGTTCTTAAGTTTGTTCCATACTGTCTATAGCAATAACTTCACTATTACCTATTGGAATAGATGTTTAAAAATAAAAAAGAACACCTTACAAACTATTAAACTTACTACGAGTACAAACTCACACATATTTATTTTTTATAAGTTATTAATATCATAACAAAACAGCAATGAAACAATTAATTTTAAATATATTTTCAATGTGTAATTCCAGGTGTATGGGCAGTAATAAACACAGCGGGTAGCAGCGGTCGCGGCGGCGCGGCGTGCTGGGAAGCCGCGCTGCGAGGCAACGTGCTCGGTGCGCTGCGTGTCGCGAGGACGTTCGCGCCTCTGCTCGCTGCTGCTGCGGCTGACCATCCTTATGCGGGCAGATTGTTTTATATAGGTTTGTTTTTATCCTACTAATTTAAATGCGAAAGTTTTTAACAATTAATGGATATTGGATGTATGTTTGTTACTTTTTTATGAGAAAACTACGAAACGAATTAAGATGGTGTACGTTACGTACCAGAATAGAACATAATTACCTACATAAGCTATAGAAATGCTTTGTACACGGTGAAAGCGCGCGACTAGTAATATAAGAGTAGGTACGGAGTAAGCTTTTGAATTTATCAAACAAAGTCGATTTTATGGCCTCATCAGACAAGAAAATAATATGTATTATACATTTATATTTTTTATCGATTACTGTGTGTGTATCATGCAACCTAACAAATTCGTGAATGTTTTTAAATATCTACCGTCATTATATCTACAGGGCTAACATCAGACACGGCATGCGAGAGCCTCTCCCGCATGGAAGGTTCAGGCGAGAGCTTTGCGGGCGCAGCAGCCGTCCGCTGGGGCACCTGGGGGGTGGCACGCGCTCTACGAGCCTCGCTACGGGCCAGCCGCTTGCACGTCGTACTGCTACACGCACCCGATCTATCTGCTACGGAGATATACTCGCCGCCCGCGCTCTTGACTCCTTCTAGTCAACCCGCCAGGTAACTTACAGACTACATAGTGCTAAGACAGATTAGGTGCAGAGTAGTGCAACGAGAGCCGCTTGCACGTCATACTGCTACACGCACCCGATCTATCCGCTAAGGATATATACTCGCCATACGCGCTCTTGACACCGTCTAGTCAACCCGCCAGGTATTCTCTTGAGCCTAAACTATATAGATTATCAAATTATTAGATTTCATTTTGGTGGTACTATTATTGCTTTCAGCATTGACTGACAGCTGTAGCCATCACAAGTGCTCAAATATATAAATTAAATAGTTTTTTGCATTGCGACGGCTCTACGACGTTTTCTCACGTAGTTACATATTAGGAATTATTAGATTTAGAAAAATGGTGTAGATATTCGATGTGACTTGTGTAATATTTTAATTATAACATTCCAGCCGCCCAGAAACCCCGAGTTCCGATGTAAGTTCAACAACAGCGACTTGCGCGGTCACGATGCCAGGAGAAGCAGCGGAATACAGCGCTAAGGTTCTCCCCACCGCAGCACTAAAGGTTCTAGAAGACGCCCTCACCTGTCCCTCCCCAAGAGACTCCTACTATCTGAAGATGAAACAAGATTCATGGTTCACAAGAATGCCGTCTTTGAGAGTCGCGGCATGAACTTCTAATTCATTGCTATGATTGGTGGACGATCTTGATGCAAATTTTTTAAATTCCGAATATTTTAGCCCGATTTAGAAATTAGTCTAACGACTGCCTCCAGGACAAAAAAAACACACTTTATTATCTGTATTTGGAAACATTTTTAGATATCTACATATTGTAAATATAGCCTTTTAATGGAAGAAATACGTTCAGTAATTAATATTCGTATTAAGTATAATATATTAAGAAGTTATATAAACGGAATTATTCTTTCAGTCTTAAGTCCTAACAATAAAGTTTGGTTGATAAAATGCGTTACTTGAAGTCACAACTAAATGCGCCTATCTACTTAAGAATATTATTATTAGCACACTATTTTCAATACATTAAGGATGAACGGAAATAAACTAAAACCTAATGTATTTCTTTAAGTCACAAATTTATATTAACATTATATTTATTCGTATATTGTGTTAACCCTTGTAGTTCTTAGTTTTAAGTTCGTTATATTATCGATAATATAGATTTTATCGACCTGCTTGTCCCTTCACGACGGCACGGGGAAGTGGATGATATGTGCCAAATATATTTAAAGATATTGATTTTGAAACGACATATTATATGATATGTAATTGTAAATGTAAGAAGTGTTAAGTCGAGTCGACAACGAAATCGATATTACTCTATTTTCTAAGCAAATTATACTATATATTAATATTCCTATGCACTGCCATATTCACAATACCAGCGCTAGACTGTGAAATAATATTTTGATCTGAGCACCTACGGTGATCGCCAATCTTATTGGGACTAAAATATCGGTATAATTTTAAACATTAGCCCAGGCAACTGGCAATACCAAAATAATGATAACTGCCAAGAAGATTGACGATTTCTGTAAGTAGTGAAATTTAAGAAGTCATTTGCACATTCACGCAATAAGAAAGAGATCAATATGTGTGTCATACGAATTAAAATGGAAGCTAAATTATATGCAAGGAAGTTGTACGGGAATCACGTACAAGTCCAGTGATGCTTTATTTTGCGGTTTTTCTGAGTGCATTATCAATGTACATGCTTGTAACATTACATAATATTAAATGAGTTTAATAAGCAATGTTATAAGCGAATGTTTGTAAATAAAATTGTTGTATAATAAAGTAATTCGTAAATAATAAACTATTGTTTTATTTTAATACTGTCTGTTCCCTAATGAGCGCTGCTTATGCGAAATTATGCATTAAATTTGCGAAATTATGGTTCTCTAAATGATAATTTAGAGAACCATAATTTTGAAGTAAGGTAGTTAGTAATAATATATAATAATAATAAAATCATCTTTATTTGGTTCTCACAACATTAAAAAGTTACAAAACTCAATTAAACTACACAAAGAGAGGATAACGTTGTGAGAAACTGGTGCCTGAAATAGACTAAATAGAAGTCTGAGGTACAGGTCACCAGCCCCCCTCGCAGATATTATACAAAGTAGGTTAATTAAAGTTTACGCACCTAAATAATGGATAAAAGTATACAAATTACCAGTAGACAATTTTACTGTAAAAGAAAAAAAAATAATAAATAATACTATATAATACAAGAAAGAATAACCTATTTTAAATTCCTACCAAATCTTATAGATGTGACTTAAGGGCTTGGTCTAGTAGTGCAAACAAATGCATCCTGTCATCCTATATGTAAATAATACAAATGTACTAAGGGAAAGTTGCTCCACTTATTTTTAATAATTAAATCATTCGTATGTATAATTTAATATTCGTAATAAGTACCAAAAATGACAATTTGAAACAATTTTCGTGAAAATTACACCGGGTGATTATTTTTTTATCAGTACACAAAATTTGCGAATACTTTCTATTGATATCTTCAACTTCATGTTTATATAACTGATCAACTTTTACAAAGAAATTTGGACGAAATATAAAAAAAATAAGCTTTCCATACAAAATGCATAACTCTATACATTTTTTTCGACCTAAGTTTCTTAGTGAAAGTTGTTCGGTTTAACTAATAAAACGGATAAACAAATTTTGTATATAATAAAAAAAATGTAATGTTTGTGTTAAAAAATTATAAAATAGAAAAATACGCAAATGAAAACAAAAGATATTTATTTCTGACTAGCTTCCGCCCGCGACTCCGTCCGCGCGGATGTCAGTCTTCGCGTCTTCTACAGATTTATTATATTATGTGTAATATATAGATTTATATCGATAAACCTAATAAATCTTTTTCTAGCATTTTGATGCTTTATCGGTTGCACTGGATTTATCTCTTTTTTTTTTCAATCGCTTGAATGATATAGGATGGGTCCTTGATGGGCATCGAATGCTGAAGTCTCGAATCAATCAATTCTGACAGTAGGTAATTTATGTAAAATCTTGATAATGGTCCATCATTTTATTTTGCCTAAACGTTACATACTTTTTTATGTATTCTATTTTTAACGAATTATTCACTCCAGTCCAAACAGCAAATAAGCAGACTTCTGCTTCTGCAACGTTTAGTTGTCCCTGAATTTAGAAAATTATGTAAAAGTCATGATTCTTATCTATGACAAAAGTGTTATTTTTTGCATTGTATTTCAAATATTAAATTTTTTTTTAACCGCATCTTCCGCATACATGTCTTTTGCCGGAATTAGACATTTAACTTCTACTAGTGCCATTTTCCCTTTTTGATGTGGGAGTGTATAAAGTAAATTTTTTAGATATTTCTCGTTATACTTTTAAAAAGTTATTATTGTCATTTTGCTCATTAGGTAAAGTAATTTCGATATCAGTTTTAAGTTTTTTGATACCTGCAATAATAACGTCATAATCGCCTGCACATACTTATCGATTACACCCTGTATACAATCCACCATCCACATTCATAATGTTTTCCTGTCCTCCTCTCCTTTACGCTGTTCACCCATACATTTTAAATGAGTAAATCTGCTACCGCTGCTGAAGGATGTTTCATTGTGATCAGCAAATTTTCACCACTGTTGTTGATTATTTGTTTTTCATTTTTAATCAGCAATTGGGAATCATCAGTTTTGTTTTAACAATACGTCGAAAAGGGAAAGCATCAACGAATTATCGTTTTCGTCCTCTTTTTTATTCTTCGCGTCTCTGTTACTTCTGTTTGTTTAGTTCTCAACACCCACTGAATTTTCTATGTTATTGTGATCTTCCATTACATCTGAGTTTTGATGATGTGATGATAATCCATTCGATTTAATATTGGTACTTAGAGTTGTTAGACTAAACTAGAAATGGCGGACTAAATTTGTCAGCGCGTCCGTAAGATCAGAATATAAAACCAACATCCTGTATTTAAGTTACAAAATTAATAATCAAACAACATGCCGCTACGTTGAAAATGACTAGAAGAAAAAATTAAAACACCTCGGATCAATTTTGGAGTAAACAAATCATTTTCCCCGTATGGGGATTTCCCCGGATGAACTTGGGAAGTTCAAGTTCTCAATACAAGTTTATATTATATTTCGTATTTCTCAAACGAAAAATAAACATTTTTGGAACTTCAAAAAAATTATATTATAAGAAAATTTATGAGCTTACTTTAGTTTTAAAGAAATATACATCCCTTTACTGACACCCCGTAAAATAAAGAAATTGTTGCCAATCACCTTTGCAATCTATTTGGTTTCATTAACTTTATGTTCGAAGATAATTTTTTTTCTAGTAGTTACACGCGTATTTTTTTCGTTTATTTTCCATATCGAAATCAAATGTTTAAAAATACGAATATTTGCACAAAACTAAGATAAAAATAATCAATTAATAAAAATATTAAATTTAATGAAGTAGAGCAACTTTCACTTCGGTATGAAGGAAAATCGAGCGTAGAGCACACGTCAGAACGCTCCGGCCCAAGGAGCGCGACTAAAGAAATTCGCTAGGATTTTTCCTAATTATTTTAAATATTTTTTTAATATTTAAAGAATTATCAAAATTCAAAAAAAAAATTTTTTAAAGGATTAATACTCATTGGTCTTCAACCAACTCGAATAAATTAATGGAAAAAATAACTTTTAGCAGTATTTATCAATAGATTTTGTAAGGCAAAAAATGGGAAATTTAATGAATTTATAACGTTCTAATTAAGAAAATCATAAGTTTTTCGGCAATTGTATTCAGCAGTTTTTAATAACGACTATATAAGGATAATAATGCGCTGATCAGATTGTGTAAATTGTAATCGGTTGCAACGTAGTGAGTGCACAAACTTAGCTCGAAATGTCTTTGGGGGAAAGAGACTTATCTTGAAAGCCTGATTAAGGTAACATAAAGTAACTTTACAAATGTGAAAAAATTCACGCGCATTGCGTATATAACACTAATTGATAAACAAGAAAAAAAAATTAAGTTTATCATTTCATTAGCCGGGAAAAAATTGTCAAATAACTTGTTGAAAACGCAATTTTGCTAGACTGCAGCCTTAATGTGTGTGTGTGTGTCTTAATGTGCTTGTATTTGTGATGTGTTGAATCTGAATGTATGTGGGTGAAATTGAAGTTGGAAACATTTTGGGTGCAAATGTACAAAGTTAAAGTCTTAAAGGGACAAAAGTATATAAAACATTACTTCGGTGGAGATAGCAGATTTTCAGTTTCTTCGTATGTTTGGGACTTAAGGTAATTAGTGACAGTTTTTTTACAGTTAGTTTTATTTTGAATATAAATGTTAAATAGATTGTTAAAATTGTTGTATAAAAAGTTAGTCACTACTAATTGAACCAATACCTAAATTTAAAAATTCTTACTGTCTAGGAACTAATCTTACGTACGCGGTACGTTTATTAGAAAAAAAATCCGTATCACAAACTATACGTCTATAGGTAGAGTTTATTTTTATACGTCTACACCACTATACGTCTATAGGTGTTAATTGTGAAATAAAAAAACGAATAACAATTAGGCTCTTTTATTTTGAAATTATCGAACGCCCACCACACTTTATAATCATGGATACACAGCAGATGTCCCCCGACTCCTCTCGTATCTTCTTTATCTAAATCACTGATGCAAGTCCAATATTGTATGGGACCGGAGCCTCTCTTTTGCCAATGAGCTGCTGTGCTCACAGCAAACCTCATACGGTCTGTCATGTTGTGGAAATAAAACACGCGGTCGGGATCGTGTTGTTTCAGTGATATTTTCTCTATGTTGCGCACACTGTAATAAATAAAGAACTGTAATAAATTGTGAAGAAAAGTGCACTAATTTTGGGGGAAAAAAGTTAGTCTTAATAGAGAGATTGAAACAACTCAACTTAAACTTATATAGACCGAGTTAGTTTCCTGAAAACTTATTCCTTTCTATATATTCGCTACTTAAGCCACATCCTTTTTTTGGAAAGTAAAAATCGATGTCTATAACTAAAAATCTTCTCAACTAATTATTAGTAGGTAAATAATTGCATACTTTATCTTTTACTAAAAAGAGACATAGTTACATTTAGAAATCTTACCCAAAACTCTGCGCACATACAGTAGTCAAATAATCACTTTCAGACTGTCCAAACACGTCGAGTATGATATGTTTCGCCCTCGCAAAGCTTCTGTATAGGCACTGTTGGTCCCCTGGCCGTCTTACATGCAACTCAGATTGTAGGTTTTTGCCTTTTGTCGTAAATGTTAGCGGTTTTAGTCGTGACCTTGAATGTGAGCGAAATATTAATTTCTACTTTCTAGACTACTAAATGAAAGTTTTAAGACTAAGTCGTTACTTGCATAGACTACAACTACAGTATAGGTCCAAGAAATTTTTATAGTCAACATAATAAATACAGTGCCAAATTATCATTTAATATTATTTTAAATCTAAACATTATATTATAGAGCTGAATCCAAACATGCATATTAAAAACCTTACACTGTTAATGGTGATTCTTGAAAACTCCATTCAGGAAGATACTTTATCAATGTCTCTGGTATTTGAATATGAGTGAAATGAGGCGATGTATGGGAAAGATATCTTGCTATCAGGTTTATTGTTTCTAAATCAACTGATAGACACATAAGTAGATGCCCATTTGCAGTTTCTTCCTCAGGAAATAAAGGACGTTCACCTGAAAACATCGTTCGAAAATAGATTTTTGATATTTGTTCATACCACCAAACAACAAATAGTGTGTATCTTTGTGCATAATAATTAGATATGATAACTAGATGCTACATAAGCTGTAACACTGCCAAATTAGATTAAAATCAATGCAGTAGTTTTGGCCTAATTGAGATACATTCATACATCTATGCTTCCAATCTTTCGCATTTATTCTAACTAGGATAAATGATCAATAATTATCACTTGTGTCTTGTGCGTTATAATCTCTACTTACGTTTAAAATTAATAAGGTCTGGGACGGTATGGCCGATCCACACACCTCCGACTTCATCAGCCATGAGCACTCCATGTGCTGCAGAACCCAAGTTTTTACTATCCTTTTTTTTATCATATATTGCTATAGCTATATGATCTGAATATGTCGGCTGAAATAGGGAAACAAATCTCGTACATTGAGTTCTGCTATTTTTTAGATCATATTGAGTTTTACAACTATCAAAATGTTAAACTTTTCTACTGAGCTATCTTTAATTCCTAAGATTTTCATTTATTATTAAAATATAAACGATAAGATTTGGCTAACTGGATAACTAGATAATTATGTACGGTTTTAAAAAAAAGCAAAATAATAATATCCACAAAATTATAAATATTTGACTATATTCTAAAGTTCTAGCATTTAATGTTAGTAAATTCATGTGCAATTTAGGTAAAAACATAACTTACCCTAAAAATAGGTGATAAAGTATGTTGCAATAGAGAATTGGAATTAATATTAGTATGTGGGAACGACGCGCGCCACCTGCCGGGCTCGTCTGATGTTATGAAGGTAAAGTTTCTACCCAATCGAGTGTATGGTATTATTTCGGTCGGCGGCTTGTAAATGAACCACCTAGAAACATTTGTTAGTTGACGTTTTATAGTAGTGTTTCTGTGTAAACTTGGAATGCATAAATTTTCACAGATAACACGAAAGTATACGTTATCCACATTTCTAGATCACTAATATAAATATATCGAAAATAAAATATTTTCTGCAACTTATTTAGTGCTCAATAAGTTGTAGAAATAAAATGTATAAAACCTTTAGTAAGTTTAGTTCATGAATAGCGCAACATTAGTGTGAATCTTAAATTAATAAAATGTAGTTATAAAAATAATAATAATACTTTTATAACTTACCAATCAATGGGTATATTATCATTATCTCTACAATGTAGGTTTAAATAATTCCATCCTTCTACATCCAAACCATACGTTAAGTTACAGCAATAAATTAAAATAACTAAATAAATACCAAAGATATACAACTTGTTCATGATTTAACAAAACAATTTTTTATTTTCATTTTTATGGCGCTATAAACTGTAAAATAATTTTATGCTTGCGCTTGCTTTTGAAATTATTGGTATAATGGCATTTTGTTGAAACATCAAAAAACGTATTGTAGAGAAGTTAAATTTATTTACTTAAAAATCAATATAAAATACAAAAGATATAAAAACATACATGGTAAGGTATGGTAAAATCACTGAAGTTTGAGCATTACTACATTAAAAATAATAAAGCCATACAAATAGAATAAGATACTTAATAATTCTTAACCTAAATCAAATTAATCTTGGCTATAAATACACAAATTTGTATTTTACCGTAATTATTTTTCAACACAAATTTTATCGATATGTGATGTCATTTTATTTGATGTTTTACTACTCGAGGAAGTATTATTTGCGACAAATATCACATTACTTAATCTCATATTCAAAAAGTTATATCAACTTCCCTTATTTAATCAAAATTTCTTAAATAATTATATTTAGTTACTTAACTTATCTTAACTTATATTTACAACTGCCTAATCTATATTTATCACAGTAAATCTTAAATTAGAATAGCTTATAAACTAATTACAAGTTTGCACAGATTCAATAAGATGAGCGAAATTTCCCCACAGAATTGGTCCGGAAGTACACACCGTACCACCACCCCGTGATTCTTGTGGTAACTGTAAATAATAATTATTTATTAACAAAAATCTAATTGCAATTCCATTTTTGTTGTTGTTTTTCATAATTATTATAAAAATATGATGACATGAATATATACAGGGTGTCCCAAAAAGTAGTGATATACTGAAGCTGGGAGGTAGAGGACTTAGAGGGCTATCCGAATCACCCCCATGTGTGTTATGCGATTTTTCGTATTTTCGGAGTTATTACATTTTTTTCAATTTTTCATCTATCGCCGAGTACGATGAGATTTTTATTTATGGTGACGTGAATTATTGCGCTAGATGCTTGATTTTTTTTGTGTGCTAAGCTGAAAGATAGGCCAATTCAGTATGGTAACATTTACTATCGTTAGATCTTCGAATGGAATAAAAAAAAGAATTAAATGCCAAGAAAGATAAAATTACCCAGTATGTTCATAACTTCAAGGGCCCATAAAAAAATAAAATCACATAAAAAAGGTTTTCCATTTGGCTTTTAAAAACTTGCTCTATCGATCAGGTAGCTACCCTAAAAATTTCATTTTATTATTCTGAAGGCTTCAATCGAAAAATTGAAATCTAAATGTGGTAAGTGCAAAATTTTTAGTAACATGATGATCATTAAAACCAATAAATAGGTGTTTAAAAATGATTTTTTTTTTAAATAGCCCCGCTGTTGCTCAATGCAAGTGCGACATCACCGTAAAAAGTTGTCTTTTTAATGTCTGAATGCTCTTTTATCATTTTTAATGGTTTCTTCTGCTACTATGAATTTCCGGGTTATTTCGTCCAAATTGTGGCAGTCTCTCGTCTTTGTAGTATCCCCACGGAAAAAATTCAATAGGGTTTATGTCCGGAGACCGTGGAGGCCAGGCTAAAGGGCAAAAATACCCTGAAAGATGGATTGGTCGTTGCAGCCTGCGCATGCGCCGGTGACGCCTGCTTTAAAGCCTAGCCTCCACGGTCCCTCGACCTAAACCCCATTGATTTGTTTCAATGGGGATACTAAAAAGACTTCGGCTACTTGAGAGAATGCCCCAATTTGGACGAAATAACCCGGAAATTCATAGTAGCAGAAGAAACCATTAAAAATGATAAAAAAGCATTCAGACATTTAAAAGACAACTTTTTACGGTGATGTCGCACTTGCACTGAGCAACAGCGGGGCTATTTAAAAAAATTCTGGTAATTAAACACCTATTTATTGGTTTTAATGATCATCATGTTAATAAAAATTTTGCACTTACCACATTTAGATTTCAATTTTTCGATTGAAGCCTTCAGAATAATAAAATGAAATTTTTAGGGTAGCTACCTGATCGATAGAGCAAGTTTTTAAAAGCCAAATGGAAAACCTTTTTTATGTGATTTTATTTTTTTATGGGCCCTTGAAGTTATGAACATACTGGATAATTTTATCTTTCTTGGCATTTAATTCTTTTTTTTATTCCATTCGAAGATCTAACGATAGTAAATGTTACCATACTGAATTGGCCTATCTTTCAGCTTAGCACACAAAAAAAATCAAGCATCTAGCGCAATAATTCACGTTACCATAAATAAAAATCTCATCGTACTCGGCGATAGATGAAAAATTGAAAAAAATGTAATAACTCCGAAAATACGAAAAATCGCATAACACACATGGGGGTGATTCGGATAGCCCTCTTGGTCTTCTACCTCCCAGCTTTCGTTCATCACTACTTTTTGGGACACCCTGTATTTCCGTTTTTGTAAAATAAAATAAAAATAATGAAGTATAACAGCTTCATACATTTTGTTGACAAAATAAATGACGAATTTCGAGAATGCCTTCGACATTATATTTTATTAAGTATTTAAACTAAAAATGCGTAAAATAATGGCTTTTTAAAAATGCATTGCACTAATATATAAACATGATAAATTCCTGCTTACATTATTTCTATAATAAAAAAAAAAAATTGAAAATAAGTATAAATAAGACCACATACACGTTATTATATCTTACCGCTCGATTAATATCTCCCACGCAGACCCAATAGTCAGCGACTTTAGTATCTTGACTGTTGTGCATTTTATGTGCGACCGCTACTGTCCATTTTGAGTGGTCATTGTGCGATGTGAACGACATTTTGGCGATTGGAAACTTGAGACGCTCTATGTTTCTTACTCTATGGAAAAAAATATAAAAAATAATTACTACAAAATATAAAAACATGGACGAAATCTTTGCAGGAAGATGGCAAAATTGCCTAAAAAATGCTTAAAATAACTAAACCTTTTGAAATAAATATGTAAGAATTTTTATTTTTGAATGGAAATTATGTTTACTTTGATTAAATATAAAGATGATTCAATTCATACACGAAAAAGAAAAAATATTGACATAACCATTAGGTATGCAGTTGGACAAGATTTTAAAAGTTTGTATAAATATTATAGTAGCATTAATAAAGCGTACAACAAATACTCACTGAAAGTTCCTATTGCATTCCGAGTCCAAAGTCCCTGGTCCATTTGTCCAAGACTCAACGAGTAAGTCTGACTGCAATACTTCAGCTACTAACCCACTATATAAATCGTCATTGAACATAGCACTTTTTGCGAAAGAGAGGAATTTACGACCGACAAGTGTTTCAAAACTTTCTATGTGATACCTGAAAACATTATGTTTAATATAAACTATATTGTATGTCCATTTGTTTTTCCAAATAATGCCTTTATATTTTATTTATGAGTATTAAAGCATAGATATAACAAAAAATAATTATTTATCACTCAGCTCTGTATACATAAAATAATCAGTGGTGCATGACTCCCTTCAGTTGACCTTATCAATTATGGCATTAGTTATAATAATTTTTTAAGCATTATTTTTTGTATTGTTTCCTTTGTTACTGCTAGAAGCAATTCCTATAATTTATCGAATATTTCCGTTAAAATTACTATTTTTATGCTACAAATAATATTAGTAGTGCTTACCATGGAGAAGAGTCAACAGTTTTATTTCTTATAACATCAACTAAATTTGGTAGTTCACTTTCAAATTCCTGTGGTATTCTATGAAATACGATCAAAGGCTCATTGTATTTCAACTGGGTGCCGATTTGGTTCAGTGTGGAGGTTTGGACAGACACACAGAGAAATGACTGGCCATACTTCATACCAGTCGCTGGGTAGCTGTATGAGCTTACATTGAGCCCATTCACTGGAAAATAAGTAAAAAAATTGATCAAATCGTAAGATATGGAAGACAATTCACCATTCGCTAATATTAGCAAAGACCCATAAATTTTAATACTGACCATACATTTTCAATGTCATATTTAAAATATTTACCTCAAAGCTTCTCAAAAAAATTAAATTAATTTCAATTATATTGATGACTCAATATTTGTAAAATTTAAAAATAAAATACCACAGTATACAGGGTGTGTATAATGATTTTTGTTCTTTTTTTTTATTCAAAATTGTTTATTTTTGGACCAAGGGTACATAAATTATTTTATTTATTTTATTAGCATTATTAAATGGGTAAAACTTACTATCAGGTATAGGTGGAAAACGAGGTACGGAATGAACAAGCCACAGAGAAGTAAATTTATCTCCAAGTATAACACCTTTTGTGTGACCATTCTCAACTCTGTTTTTCATAAACTTTGAATGCATTTTACACATTTCCGCTAAATCATAGTCATCATAATATTTGTCACCAAGCTTAAACTTCTTGTACTTTCTGATAGTTGATTGTTTCTGCTGTCCTGAAAATATAGGCAATTTTTAAATTGTATAACTAATTCTCTAACTTTGACCATTTAATTATAGAGATTTTAACTTAATAATTTTAACATGGCTTGCACCTCAAACCTAGTAACAAATTAATAATCCTAACCACTACAATGAGGCAGGAAAATTTTAGCTATAATTATTGAACTCATAACAATCACTATTCACGTAATGTAAATGTAAAAATAATAATTACCTTTCTTGCTCCTGGAATACATCTCTGCAACTGTTTGCAATATATCTGGTTGGTGTTCAGTGGCAGGTGGCTGATCATTGTACACTAAGGAAATTATGTTCTTATCCTGAAAATATATGATGATTTTATCATTTATTTCATTTAGGGTCAATTTTTCAATGCTTGCATAAAACTTATCCGTCCAATAAAGTATTACACGTTAATATTAAAATGTCACGTAAACTGTCAAATACGGGCAATTGGAATACGTTTTTAAAATGGTAGTTTTATACATTATTTGACGAATTAGTTTTATCCAAGCATTGAAAAATCGGCCCTTAAATACATTATAAATAATGGAAAATATTAAATAGAAATTTTGTTTTTAGTCTTATTCTAAATTTACCTGGTATAATGGTGCCAGAGTTTTCCCAACCATAGATCTTGGGTCACCAATAGCCAAATCAGACATTATCCAACCCCCTCTCAATTTTGATGGTGTTAAATGCATGTAAGCTACTCCTCTTCTAACTAGAGGATTTAAGTGGTTCTTCTCTCTGGGTAATTTGTACACATAGAACCTATAAATCAGAGTTATTATGATTGAATATGAAAACATCAATTCATATTGTTTTTCATTTTTAAATACTACAAGTTTTTAACTTTTTTATATATGTACTTAAATGTTAAATGTAATGTTTGTATAAATCAAAAAAAATCTCTGTGGATTTAGTTTTCATTAAAGAGTAGTTTTAATAGAATTAAGAAGTTTACATATTATGTGTATCTCATCCATAATACTCGGGTACCATCATAAGGAAGGTACCCGGTCCTTTGGAAGGCTTACGTGGGGACACGGATCCAACACGCAGAGGCCCTTTAGAGAACTTTACTGTGTTGTGGGACACCAGCCGCAGCCTGCCCATGACTGCACTATAGAGATACAGTCCTAGGCAGTCCGCGGCCGATGTAGGACTATTTCGAGATATGGAAAACAAAATAAACTGGGCTATGGAGTGGGATGTTAAATGGGCCGGTATTTGGGGACTATTGGAAACTATGGCACCTGCCTTTCTACTAAAAGAAAGTAAAAATATGTTGGCAGGTGGTGACTCGCCCTCTCACTGTATGGGCCCCCGAAATAAGTCGCTGCAATAGTGCGACAAGGGGGCAACATATTGTGAGCAGCTAAGGGTGGAGAGGCGTCCCTGGACTTTAAACTACGATCACGCGCTCCCTGAGGGTCCAGCATCACGTGCCCACTCGCCACTTACGCTTCGCATCCACCCTTCGAGCTAAAAGCTCTCGCGGCTCCACTCTGGCCGGCCGGTTAAGGCAAGCCAGAGGTGGGGGTCCTGTCCTCGTCAGGCTTCACTCCGACCGGCCGGTGAAGGCAAGCCGGAGATGAAGACAGGGGCCTCCCCCGGGAGCACTCGGTTCCCGCGGGGTCGCTACTCCCCGACACCCCGCCACAAGGTGTCCTGCGGGTTGACTGACTGCACGGGTGGAATATCTATTGTCACATAGACAATAGATATTCCAACCGTGGGCGATGGGGTCGTCACATCCCTACGCGTAAGAAGTTTACATATTATTATAATTAATTGTTAAATAAGCAGAAAAATAAATTATAACTTGATATTTAGCCAGATATAACTAGATATTTATTTATTCTAAAGTCAAGATATAATATTAAGTACTATTGCTCATACTATTAATAACCATTTTATCATAAACATTATGATTCATTTAATAATTATGTTGTACAAATGATTTCCTTATACTTAACACAATTGTAATATATAAATATATATACTGGTATTTAAAACCCCGATTAATACTTCATCTAGGTATAGGAATATTACAAGGAATCTAGGACCAAGGTTGAAGCACTTACCAATCCACTGGTTCACCTCGTTCATTTCGGCACTGCGGTGTTAAAGCTAAAGTGCTAGATGCAAATAATGCAAACACTAAACTCGACCAACTAAAAACGAAACGTGTTGATTCCATCGTTTCCACTGACAAAGTAATAGGAGCCAAAGGAAACTCAAATTGCTACTTGTTTGTGATGTCATGCGTTACGACGCCTTGCGCTTGCGTTTCGTCAAAACAATGAAAAGTTTACAAACATTGCAAATTAATTGGTGCCGAATCTACCACTTATTATAAACATCAGAATGAAATCATTGTATGTAACGAATATGAAGATTTTTGTTTACAATCAAAACAAAGCTGTTGTTTATTTTCATGATGCCAAACAAAACAACAATGAAAATTCAAAATTGACGCTTGTCAAACTCGGCTTGCCAGTTTTTCAATGTCACAGTGATGCGCAGGAGTTTATTTAAAATGATATAATTAAATTTTAAACTTATTAGGATTTTTTATTAATTGATTAAGATCTTATGATTTATTATCAATAATATATGTATTAAGATTAATTTTATATTTATATGAGTTACTACGCTCTGCGTCCAACCCTGGTTTAATATGCTTAATAATTAATAATAAGTCTTCCCAACGAAATATTGTGGCATTTATACTGAAAACAACATTTGTTTGTTTTGTTTCGTTACTATACTTATTCCATTTTATCACCTTAGATATAAAAAGAAAAATGGATTGTGTTGTGCTACAAATCCTCGCTACAGATAGCTGTGGATCGTGTCCAATTTTGTAAATGTTACCTATACCAGTATTTGTGCAAATAAAAAAACGTCAATTTATAAATATTATTTATTTCAAAATAGAAGTATTTAAGCTTGATAAAAATAGAATGCATATAACAATCACAGTTTATGAAAGACGCAGCGATAACAATAAAAACATTAAAAAATAAAAACAAACATTAATAAATGCTTTATGACACTTTTTCTTATATGATTTCATATTTAAACGACTATATTTTCTTAAACCTAGGTGGGAGAAATTCGTATGAATGTATTACATATTATATTATGCATTATTATTGTTGAGTAGGCATAGACACAGCTGCTTTAGCGTGGGATACATCGCTTTGCCTCCAGAAAGAGACAACCGTTTTCAATTCAGTGTAGAAGTCGAGCCCTTGCTTGCCGCAGAAGTGGTTTGTTCCCAGGAAACTTCCACGAGTTCCCGTGAAAGAGAACATAGACAACGGGACAGGGATGGGCACATTCACACCGACTTGTCCGACGTCGATTTCTGAGGCAAACTTCCTGGCGGTTGCTCCATTTGTGGTGAACACAGCTGTTCCATTTCCGTAGGGATTCGCGTTAACCAATTGAATAGCTTCATCCAGAGTATCCACAAAGAGGCACACTAGAACTGGGCCGAATATTTCTTCCTTGTAACATTCCATGTTAGGTTTGACATGTGTCAGAATTGTCGGACCGACGAAGTTGCCCTTTTCGAAACCGGGCACCGTGACTTTACGGCCATCGAGAACTAATTGAGCGCCTTCTTTCACTCCTGCAAGAATTTTATTCGATATAATTAAAATCAAGAATTTTTCATAGAAAGCAAAATTATTTGGACGACATAGTGTTGTGCAAGTCTTGAGAATTATTAAAACATGTTATAAATAAAGCTAACACAATTTTTTACATAGATCAAATTTAACATAATACATACCTGATTCAATGAGTTTCAGAATTCTTTCCTTGGCCTTCACGGATATAACGGGTCCAACATCAGTGCCGGGAACATGTCCTGCGTTCACTTTCAGGGCCTTTGCACGTTCAACCAAGTCAGGAATCCATTCTTTCGCTTCACCTGAGAACAAAGTTTTTCTATAAGGCAAGTTCAATATGGGACATTTTCAGTTTCATCTTTGCTAGTTTTTTGTGATACTTTTACACACAAAAAAGTACATAAAATAACATATTGATGAAGTGATTCATATTTCCAACCTGCAACTGAATACTACATAGACCATTGTACATAAGTCACCTACTTATGATGCTCTTTCTAAATCTAAGAAATATTATGTAATTCCATTTGCAAATAAAAAAGAAAAGATGTTTTTTAATTTGAATTTTTTACAGCCTTCGAAACCTACCTAAATGAGGAATTTAAACACAAAAGAAACACGTTTATTTAAGAACTTATTACTTACTAGCTTTCCACCCGCGGCTTCGCCCGCTTTGTCTAAAACCTAATAAATTATATACTAAAAGCTTTCTCTTGAATCACTATTAAAAAAACCGCATCAAAATCCATTGCGTTTTAAAGATTTAAGCATACATAGGGATATAGGAACAGAAAAAGCGACTTTGTTTTATACTATGTCACACCCCGGGCACTCCATACAAAATTATCGTTTTGACAGTCACACTGTAGAGACTGCAAATGTGTGTGTTAACGCTTTATGGTTGGCACATCTTTGACTAGCGTAAAAAAAAATCGCGTTTTTCTGATGAAATACATCCGTAAACAGCATAATATCTAACCATCTTCTACGAAAAACGATAATCACAAATCCAAAATAATAAAATTACTTTAAGTCAATTTGATTAATGGTAATCTTCGTTGCGTATCGTCCCTGTAGAAAAATGTGGACCATTTTTAGACTGATCTTGCGGGGTGAGGTAAGTGTTTAATTTTGGCGGGAGGTGGAGTGTCCGTTCTGTAGCGTTTAGCTACTACATATTATGTATTCTGTGACTATGTAGTGATGTTACATACCCACAAACACAGCAGTACTGAGCGCCATGCAGCGCTGTCCGGCCGCACCGAAGGCGGCGCCGGCGAGCTGGTTCAGCGTGTGCTCCTTGTTCGCGTCCGGCATCACCACGCCGTGGTTCTTCGCGCCCATGTTGCTTTGCACGCGCTTGCCTTGGGAAAAAACACATATAGTTGAATAAAGTGTGAGAAGTAAGAGCGTGTACGCACTATGCGGGTAGCCGTCCGGCTGACCGCAATCACAATTATGTACGTAATATTCATTTCTATGCGCACTGTGCGGTCTGCGGTAGCCGCATCGCAGTGCGCATAGAAATGAATATTACGTACATAATTGTGCTTGCGGTCAGCCGGACGGCTACCCGCAATGCGGTTACCCGCATAGTGCGTATACGCTCTTATGGAAAAAAAAAGACGGGTTGCACTCCGGGAGTGCTGGCAGAAGTGAAAACTTGATTAGTAACGTTCAGTATATTTGATATTTTGGAATGGTATCCGTCTTACGCATGGAATATAAGGGCTAAAAAAAATCCGTCTTACGCTTTTTCGATCAGGCCACGTGTCCTGACGCGAGTTTAAGATTTTATACCCAACGCCGCTAAAGAAGTTTTCACTTCAAAAACTGTGAAGAAGTGTTGTTATTCGATTGTGATTATGCTATTTAATTTTTGTAATTTTTTGTATTTTTTATTTTATTTTTTATAGTGTATAAAAATATCATTGTGTTCTTTTGTTGCAATAAATCTTTTTTGTATTGTATTGTATCGTATTGTGCAGATTTTGCTGATTAAAGCAGTATCTGCCAATGAAAGAAATCGTTGAATCTGTGTTATATGTATAAAACAATATATCGCGTCAAGCATGTATTTGAAAATTATTTTTGTAATTGAGATTGCTTCTTCAAATATAGATTAGTCTTGTTCATGTTTACATTATGAAGTGAAACTCCTTTATTGGGGTTGGAAAAAAATTTAGTGTAACATTTTTCCGTTACGCGCCATCTTTTTCTTATCCCTACCACGCGTGATTTGACGTATTTCTGTAAAGTTTCATATAGTAAATTATTTTTTGAAAAATAAGGTCATAAAGGTGTTTCACTTCTTACGTGTGTATACTAGTACACGCACACATTTTTGTTATTTTTTTATAGCATTCAAATACTGCATAAAAATTTATACAAGTTTCTAATAACGGACTTTTTTTTCAAATAATTATAAATAGAATACCTGCAGCAGAAGCTCTTGAATAAATATGTTTGCCGGCAGCATCTCCACCCACAAATGAGACCGCTTTGATGTCGGGATTGTCGCAGAAGAAGTTAACCGTGTCGTGTGTACCGTGGACAACCTATAATATTCATAGACCATTATTTATTATAGAAAACGTCGCTTGATCGTTAAAGAAATGGTTTTGTAAAAAAACAATGAAAAATAGGACATCAACCAATAATTTCAAACAACCAATAAGAATTTCATAATAATTTATTATTATTTGTTTACGTAAGATGCATCTACTTTTGTATGAGCAAACTGCCATGTGCACAATAAATGGAGTAAAAACAAAACAACACACAACATTTTGCAATATTGACATTTGACAGTAATCGAACAAAGATTTTAAAAATTGTAAACAAAATATATATAGAAAATAATTAAAAAATACTTACATTGACAATACCAGGTGGCGCTCCAGCCTCCTGGAGCAGTTCCATCATCATGACCGTCGCTCCAGGGTCTTGTTCCGAAGGTTTGATCAGACAAGTGTTGCCAGTCACGATCGCAGGTGGGAACATCCATAGTGGGATCATTACGGGGAAGTTGAATGCGGCAACACCTGAATAGATTAAATTTTATAAGGGTAATGATGAAGTGATAACAAATATTATGTATTATGATTGATAACAATATTTTTGTATAGAGAAACTGAAGCAAATACAAGCCATTATACGAAAAACTGACATTTGAACTTCTTTAATTTAGCTTAAAAAATGTTTTCCAACTGAATCTTGCCTTTTTTGATACACAAAAGTATTTTTTTTTATCTACTTACCACCAACCACACCGAGAGGCACTTTATAGCTGTGTGTGTCCATGTCCTTAGAAATGTTCTGTATGCAGTCACCAAGTTGTAGAGATGTTATACTGCAGCAATGTTCAACCGATTCTGAAATAGGGAAACTGATAAGATTTTTTGTACATGTATGTTTTATGGTAATCTGTATCGTGTTCATAATACATTTTATAACTAAGGAATAATTATTAAATTTTGTACAAGTTTTATAACTGATTTTTACTTATATAATATTTGACGACGACAGGATGTATAAGCATTTATTAAAAAAGTATAGAAATTAAGAATTAAAACAAATTCGTTTGAATTCTTAATTTGTTGTTTAAAATTGCCTTTGAGTCTTGCATTTTTAATATTTCTGCATTATAATACTGTAGTAATCTAAGTATATAGATATATCTAAGAAAGAAGCATTTTTTATGTTTTTTTTAATCAATACTTACGTATTCCGCGAAGAACGTCACCTTCAGCATCAGCAATGGTCTTGCCTTGTTCTTCTGTGATTTTGGCAGCCAGTTTAGATTGGTTCTCTCGAAGTAAACGCGCAAACCTTTAGCAATGATTTTCATTGAGGAATCTTATTAATTACTCCAAAGAGAGCTTCTTTATAAAAGTAAGTAAAAAGTTATAGATTCGATTTTTGTGGAAAACAAACAAGCAAAGTATGCATCTGCCCTATATGGACATAGGACTACAGTTTAAAAAAACTTAAATCCTTCATAATTTAGATAACAAGGCAGTTACATCACAGCAAAAATTTAAAATGCCATCTTTTAAAACAGAGATCAACCATAATAAACAATATTCAATTTTTTTTATTTACTTGAACATAAGTTGCTGACGTGTCATAATAGTACTTTGGCTCCATGATTTATATGCCCTTTTAGCTGCGTTGAGAGCTGTGTTCAATTCATCTTGTGTGGTCTCTGGAACTCTGTAAAAATCAAATAATTAAGTTAATCTAATATAGGTCACGTTTTTATGGCTTTTTAAAGCACAAAATTATTCTATATTTTTGTTTCTCAACAGTTGATAAAAATATCTAGCCAACTTATTAAGTTGTAGACAAAGCAGGCGAAGCTGCTTAAGGAAAGTATGATATAAGATAGTATAAAAATATGTATAGTGTGATGTAAACACATTTATAATATAACTAGCGGTCCGCCCCAGCTTCGCCCGTGGTACATATTTACGTTTTCTCTACATAAGAACCATCCTCGTACTTCAAGGAATATAATAAAAAAAGAATTATCGAAATCGGTTCAGCCGTTCTCGAGTTATGCACTTACCAACACATTTTGCAATTCATTTTTATATATAAGAAGATAAGAAGACAAGAATGAATATTTTTCTTATAATTTAAATGTTTCATAATGTTAATATGTAAAAAGAGGATGAGTTCTGCAAAATGACTTGGTATCAGATAATAAGATAAATTTTTGTTGTTTACCTTAGCAACAAGGTCGAGATTACAAATTAATGTATTATTTGCTAAATAAACATTACTGATATAAAGACACAATTTAAATAGTTATATAATAAGATCATTTGACCTGGTACATCTGATTAACAATAAAATATGATTTTTGAGCTGAACTTTTATAGATATAACAAATAATAATAATTGATATAAAAAATATAGAATGACATGTACTTAAATTAATTTTTCTCTTATTCTTTTGAAATTGTACATCATGTTGAACCCTATTTAAACTTAAAGAAATCAAATTAGAAAATTATTATCAACATTGATAAAATGAATAGGTATCCAGAGTTTAATTTGACATTGTGACACTCAATCTCGATATCACCATAAATTTACATGAATACATTAAAGATTAAACCATGATTTATTCATTCACATTATTAACCCAATTCAACTCATATAAAGTTCACTTTCAAAATGTTTAATAAATGAAACAATTGTGCACAGTCCAATAAAAAATCTTTTAAAGTGAAACTTTTATTACATCGTCTCAAACTTTTTGGTCTGACGGTACGGTACGGTACGATACACGCGACATGCGCGACACAAAGCAGTGTTCGGAACCGTTCAAACAGTTTCACTTTTACCGTGGTTTCATAAAACCACACAACATTTTTTTATCATGTGAACAATAAAAATCTTGTTTCAACAAAAATTCCACTTATCAAGAAAAATTGTATACCTACTATCAGTTCATATCTACTATGAATGTAAAGCCTTTATACCCGTTTAAATGAAACATATTTTAATGAATAAAGGAAAGTTTTAAACCCTTGTATTCACCTTCCAATTACTTCATTAGTTGCAGGGTTTGTTAGTTCTATCCATTGGCTAGTTTTCGAGTCTACAAATTGTCCGTCAATGTACAATTTTGTGGTTGGCGCAGCACTGCTGTAGTTTTTACGTAGGAATATTTGAGACTGAAACAGAAGTTAAATAATAATGTAGTTATGTTATTGATTGTGTTATTTATCTCAATAGAATGATGCAAAGATAAGAATTGTCAATATGTTATTGCAAATACAGTTTATCTGCATATGAAATTATGTATTAAATATAACCAAATATGATCAATAATTTTTGTAGATTTGATAAAAGTTTTAATTCGGTTCAAATAATTGAAAATAAATCACAAAAAAAAAAATAGAGTAACATCTAAAACTTATCCTTACAATAAATTATGTGCCTACAAATTCTATACCACAACAACATGTGAATTATTGATTGAAAAATGATGAAACTTTCAGAGAAAAATATTCAACTACGCAGTAAGGTACAGGCGCAGTATCATGAATTATTTACTAAATGTTTTAAATTCCAAATTATTTGAATGATGTATCAAGACCTTTGTTATTTTACATTTTTAGTAACAGGATACTTGTAAAATCAAGAAACCATTCATCACAAAATATTATTAACAACTTGTTTAATATTAAAATGTGGTTCCAAAACCAGCATGTCATGGAATAAATTATAATAAAGCAACATTTTAATAAACACAAATTTAAAAGTTATTATCAAATATATTTTGTGTTATGATTTTTATGAATTAACAGAAGAAAATACAAAAACTACACTTACCTCTGATTTGAGTAATTTTATCATTGTGGAAGCCATGGCTACGAAATATTTCTCCGAAGAAGAGTAATCTTGCGCCGGTGGTTATGTGACTAGGGGGGCCTGGCCGACTGATTAAATTACAAAGTGATATCGTGACCTTGTGGCTTGAATTGATTTAACTAAATTATTCTGACTCGTTTGTCGTCAGCAACAGCTATGTTTACAATATATGCGAATAAATTCCATCTCTATATTTTGAGAATTCCGATTCTTTATACATAATGTTCTGCGTCGTGGAAAACTAGTTTCTTGTTGTGTAAAAAATAAAAATAGTTTCTTGTTTTTTGCAGTTTTTTGCTTCGTAAATAAAATAATTAGCCGTAAAATGAAATCTAAATACAATGTCACTGTCAACTGTCACATGACAAGCAGCTGATAGCTCGGATAGCTGTCAAATTTTAAGTGACACACGGTCATAGACGAGTTTTTTAAATTTAATTGATTTTGGTTAGATTTAATAAGGTTTTACATAACTATACTAGACTACGTGATAATACACATTTGTTTCATTATTAAATAGAGTTTCTTTCGGTACAATTACAATTTACAACCATTTAATGATAATCGCTCACTAATGACTGTATTTATTTTTTATTCTATTTAAATATAAATAATATACATAGGCCGTACAATAAATAGTAACACTTCATTGTGCTAAGAACGTTATCTGCGTCGTCTTGCTTTCTATTCAACATTTCACTCTTTTCGTCTTCTATATATATTTTTTCAATATATTTTAGGCGCAAAACCACAGACGCAAAACACAGCAACAACATGTTTGCCACTCTAAATTCAAAAGTTTAGAACCATTCGCCAAGTTCATGAAGTAGGTTCATTCATCATTCGGCAAGTTTTATGTGGGAGTCGATGGTGCTTTGACACAAATGGGGACAACTCGCATTCGGGTAGGTAGGTATTATACCATTACAGAAGACCCGACCGGCCGCGGCGCGGCGTGTGGTGTGTGGCGGAGCCGAAGGCGCGTATCCTTTTCCTTACTCAGTCCTTTCCTTTATTTCCCTCATCAACCTTTCCCTTATCTTTTAAAGTCGGCAATTTATTTGCGGAGGCGAAAGACCTGTTCATGGGGGATGAAACCATCAGGCGACATAAAATAAAATAAAAAAAAGGATATGTAAGAACAAATATATGTATTTATTTATTTATTTATGGTCACAATTCGTAGACTTTATAATGTTTTCGTATTGGTATTTCGGCCATGCCAACAATTAATTTTGAGCTCATTTGTCTAATTTCTTAGTATTTCCATAGACTAATATACTGGTATTTCCCAGGTGGTCGAATCTTCGAATGGAAGCATGGTTAGTTTTTACAGTTGGTTTATCTACTATTTATTATATTTACCAACATTATACCGAGTTTATCATAATGATACTTGTGCCATAAAGAGAAATAAACTTATAATATATAAACGACGTGAATCGGATCAGCGGACATCGTTCACAAAGACCCCGTTGATGGCTCATACAGCGAACACACTGTATTGATAAGTCCACACTTGATCAAACATAAGTCGATTTAAACGACCACATAAATGGAATATTTCTATACAAGTTTTATATGTACCTACACTTTATGTGTGTAACAATAATAAGGAAATGTAAATAGATACAGACGGTATTTATCAGCGACCTAGAAAGGCACTAACTTTTATAACTTTGTTTAATTATTTTATGATGTTTTCTGGAATGGTTTGTTTGTTTATTTATTAAGGTACACTTTAGTATATATGAGAAGATACTTCATAATAATTATTATATCCTGTCCTATCCTTTCATCACTTACTAGTTTTTCATTCGATGCAACAGAGAAAACTACACACCTTTGCAGTCACGTCGTGGAGTATGGCGACAATTTTTATATATGTATTATGTGAATCTTGCCAAAGAAGTTTCACTTCTGACACGTGTGCTCGGCACACATCCTCTTTTTTATTCCAGCATTGAGTGCTAATAAATATAAAAAAATATATAAAAGAATAGAGGTGATTCCACTGCACTCTATGGGTGATTCAATCCCACTGTTGATCGAACTTTTTCTATTCTTTAATTTTTTTCCATAATAATTTCGTCAATTTCTATACTTTTAGCCTACGATTAATTAGAATTGTTTGTTTATCATCACCATGCGGTAGAGCCACGGTCAGTATCTCAAATAATATAATATTAATTATTAATGATAATGTATGGGTCTAGTTTGACGCCTCAAATTTCAGCTATATATAGGTAATTGCGTATACATGAATCAGCTTACAGCCCTCTTATCGTCTTAAACCTGAATGGAAAGTACATATTATAATATTAGTCATTGTGTAAAGGATGTGAATTAGTGTAGAACTGAAGCACTGAAACAAGATCGGCGCAGTGTTGTGATAAGGAGGTTATTGCCCCGGCTATCGGTCACAACTCACAACTCACATCGCGACCCGCACGCTGGCGAATGACGAACGATGTATGCGTGTTTGTTGCATTTTAATTATGAAGGTACTATTGAAGAAAACATCAATAAATTTCAGATGCCTATGGTTTGCGTTAGCATTCCATTTGGTTTCACGACTGCTGATTTACAATATAATATTAAGTATAGGTACCCAAAGCTATTAATAACAATCTACCTCAACATACATTTTTATCTATTAAATCTATCCTTTTTTTTTTTTTTTTATAGTGGGGAAATCTTCTTAGATACCCCCGGCTCCCGGGGATGGAGCCGTGGTTATGTCGGATTTCTACCGACTAAAACCCCACTCTGTTCCATCGCGCTGCTTTGTTTTATATGTGAACAAACACATTGTAATTGGCTAATAATACTTAAATACTTATGTGTTAATTGTTGTTGTTTCGATTGGTAAGCACACAACAACCTACGCCTGTTTAAATGTAAAACAATGTTGAATAAAACACATTTATAATGTAGATAAGTTACAGGCGCTACAATCCATACTAATATTATAAATGCGAAAGTAACTCTGTCTGTCTGTCTGTTACTCAATCACGCCTAAACTACTGAACCAATTTGCATGAAATTTGGTATGGAGATAATATTTTGATACCCGAGAAAGGACATAGGCTACCTTTTATTGCGAAATATGTACCACGGGCGAAGCCGGGGCGGACCTCTAGTTGTTTATAAGTATTAGTAAGTACCCAAATTATTATTTACATAAAGTTATAATTGTGAGCTATTACCAATTTTCGACAAAGACAGTTTAAATGTTTGTTTTATTTTTTGTCTGGTTTTAATCACAGCGAGTGGTCTAAAGGGTCGAAAAGATATCCTTAACAATAGAACAAAAAAGGTTTAATGTAATAATGTTAGCAGTTGAAACCTAAACGAACGTCTATTTAACAATCCTTGGACGTAGGTCAACCTTTATACGTCGAACTAAAATAGAATGCTTAAGGTGATGAATTAATTTTTCTAACATTTACGGCCCTTTTCAAACCTTCGTAATTTTTATATTATTAAAGTTGTCGTGATGAAAATTCTTGACAAGAAAGTTCAATAGTAACACAATACGTCTACCGTTTTAGAAACATGATTCCATGATATTTTCTCGATAGAAAAAAAATACAAAGTTCTCATTGTTATTTTTTTATAATCTCTGGCATCTTCAAAATAACAAACGTAAAGTTACGACTTTTTGGATATTAACTATAAAATATACAACCTATACGTCTACCGATTTAGAATTTTGAAATATGCGATGGTTTTGAAATAAACAAGAAATACTTGAAATTAGCGCGCGACCAGCCAATATAGCGAGAGCCGCCCTGTACCTTCCTACCCCGATCGCTGCACGAGTCATTCCCGCTACGGCCGTCACACGGGGAACTTGTGTCGCTCGCGCAATCGTAAAAAAGGGTGACAACACGATAAGACAAAATGAGACAAATGGGGACAATAAAGAAAATAAGAAGAAGAAACATAAAGGTTGGAGAAAAAAGAATGCTTACAATTGGAACAAATTAATGAAGAAGTTGGTTTTATTTTAAATTTGATGATAATTGTATTATAGACGATGTTTGATATGTACCCCTGTTTTAAGTACATAACGAATGTGTAAGATTTTTTTCATTTATAGCATAGATAATCTTTTCAGAAATCCGGAATCCAGAAGGAAAATAAACCCACTGATTGTTCACAATGTGAACCCACTCCTTCGTAAGTACCTTTATTCAGTCAAAAATGTATGTTATCAACGTTCTACTGGTTTTATCGCATGATTCCATTTTTAGCAAAAAGCAACAAAGTGCAAAGAAATAAAAAATCATGGTGAACTTAGTGGAAGTATGGCGGACATAATATGGAACAGGAGCTCATTGGAGTAGTATTATATTTAAAAAAAATACGAAAAAATTTCAAGAATTACATTTCTTAGTAGGTGGTAGATAAGTATGTTGTATAAAGAATTTGATGTTGATATTTATTTCATTTATACTTACTACACCTGTGCGGGAAATTGCTTAGTACTAAAACAGGTTTATATTCATATTTACATAGTAATGTGAGTTTTAATTTCGAAAAATTTTGTGTAAGTATATTAAATTGAGTTCCTGGGTGATCTGGAAACACAATTGGGCCCGGAAGATGGCGCTGCAGTCACTCCTCCTAATCACATGAACCGATTTGGATGAATATTTGTGTGCACATTTCATTGTTGTGGGATGATTGGTTGATTCGTTTTCACATTAGCTAATATGTATTATGTATTTTTGTTGTAAACTTAATTTAATGTTTATAATACATTATTATTGGTATAAATAAGCCAGTGTTCGTCTCACATTGCTGTACCTGCCTACCTACCCTACCAGGGCCTAACTTTGTTCTGGCTATTTTATTTTGATTATTTGTAATGAATAATTACAATTATAATAGAGTGCAAAAAATAAATACATGCGTCAATATATTTTGTGTTTTTTTTTAAACAATTTTTCTATTTAAAAAAATATCATTCCGACCGCGGCTTTGCCCGCTTGGAATTAGGTTATATCGTGAATCCTGTTTTATCCCACAGAAGTGTTCAGTTCGGATAAAAAGTATCCTATGTGTAAATCCAGGCAATTAGCTATATTTTATCAAAATTGGTAATGTAGTCTTGACGTGATTAAGTAACAACTAACAAAAAAATATACAAATTAACATCCAAAGTTTCGCATCAGTTTTACTGTATTAGTGATATCTTCCACTCTTGACTTTGACTGAGAAGAATTAGGGTTTATAACTTCTTTCAGAAATAGTACCTTTCATTTCTGGGCATGATGTAATATCTACGTCAGCATCAAATTCTATCTAAATCAATTCAGTAGTCCGCGTTATTGATTACCATTTCATTTTTTCAGAGTAACAATATTTTTTGTTATTTTAAAGATTATATTTTATAACCTGTATTATTTTGTAATAAAGTAAACATTACGAAATAATAATAATTATTAATAATGTCTAAGTAGTTGTTGGAAAGAAGATTATTTGTTTATAAGCAAGAAAATAAAACCAATAAATCAACAATTGAATAAATGTATAACAATATTATAACTGTATGACGACTCCATACATGTTTGTCCCGAGTCGGCCAGCGGCAGCGCGGCGAGTTTGCAAGAATGACTTCGCGCACACCCGCGTTCGCGATAGCGAGCTATTAGACTCCGCCCGCCAAGCAGTGGATTTTTTTTTGTGTATCGTCTTAATGAGCAACAATCATCTCATTACAATGACTGATAGCAGGAACATAGGCCGCCTGATAATAATGATTTATATGCTAGTAAAAACTGTCTTAAGCTTATACTTTATCGGGCGTTGTTGTTGATATAGAAACTAATTAAACCTAGATAAGGACACGATAAGCGACTGTCTGACAATAGTTTATGGGAATTGGGAACAATACCTAATCGAATAAACAAGGCTCCACTTACTTGCACTCTTTAAAATCCTTTACCCAAGCTTAGTAAGTATAGATAAGACAGTCGAATTTTAATATTGGTGTACTTATTGTCTATTGATGCTATAATATGGCGTGCTATGTTGTTGATGTTGTATGTATGTCATATTATGTGCTATGTGAGTAAATGGTTTGTATTTAAGGCATTCTACACCCTTGATGATAATAAATAGTACTTATTCTGGTATAATATTTGCAATAATTAGATAATTCTCAATCATACTATCTTACTTTCTCCGACTAGATTGTTTTATTTATTTCAGGTTTTTTTCCTACAGCAAATTGTATCAAGAGCATCTACAAATTATAATAGCTATTTTTTGATTAAGGAGATAAGATATTAGACCAGACATAAATAAATATAACGTATTTTCATTACATACAAAGCATTGAAATCATACTACGTTATAACGGCTTCGTTCTTTCTTTTTTTGCACTTAATAATATGTAATTGTTTGGTTTTTCGTTCAATGACCCAAAATAATAAAAAAAAAAACACAATCTAGGATTAATTTATATTAAGTGTAAGAAAATTACCTATATATATGTACTTAACTTTATTATACCTACTTAATTAAAAACTTAAGAATTTAACATTAAAACCGTTCCTCATAAAAAGAAAAGTACACGCCATTTGAAAGTAAAAATACTAAACAAATACAATGTAAGAACAACGTGTATTGATATAGATATTCCGTGATGTAATTACACCTAATATGCACATGATCATATGAAACGATCTCAATTGGCACGACGGACGTCTATCAACGCAATCTGTACGCAACAACGTACTCGTAATGTACTATTTCAGGAAGGGGGTCAATGACCAGTGTATCGCTCATTTAGCTATAAACAAAGTTTATCGAACGTACCAACAATACAATAGAATAACAGCGACAATAAAGCAAAAGCACCAGTCTACACTCTACGGTGAACGCAGCGCATTTTTCCGCGCCATAAGTGTCGAGCACATTACTGCGTTCCATATTTTCCTGTTTATTAATTATTATATTATGCTGCGATTACACTGTTTATATTATAATACAATACAAATTAAAATAAAGCTTAAACTTTAATTATACCTTAATAAAGATAAAGCGAATATAACTTCAAATCTCTTCGTCTGAGCAAAGGAAGCTAAAATCGATGTTATTCTTTAAAAATTATTTTGTCGCCGATAAAGGAGAATGGGCAAATTGGGCCTGAAACTTGGGCTAGGACCAATACACACGAAATATTGTTGTTGTGATAGATCATTACACATACCTTACGAAATAAATAAAATAAAAAAATAAATCAACCGGGTTCTTGTACAGTCAAGGCAAAAAGTTTTATTTATTTGGCTATTATTTTTCGCACAATAACGGTGTTTTTAATTCGAGTGAAGTAAATATGAATCAAAATGTCACTGGAGTGTTTAAGTTTAACCACAAAAAACGTCTAACTACGTTGAATTATAATAAAGTGAATAAACACGGTTTATGTACCTGTTACAAAACATAATATTAGTGTATTTCGTTTATTAGAAGGCTTATGATTAGTACGTATTTGTAAGTGAAAGTGAATTGGAGTAACATAAAGATATTGTCATTGTCTTATAACAGTTATTTATTGCAAAAAATATTATACACAAAGAAATAAAACTTGATGTGACTGTACAAAAACCCGGTTGATTATTTTTTTATATATATTTTTCCCGTTATGTATGTGTTATGATCTATTATAAAAACAATATCTCATGTGTATTGGTCCAACTCAAGGGTTCAGGCCCAACTTCCATAGTAAAATGCCCATTCTCCTTTCAAATCAATATTTTAGAAGAACAACTTTATAATTATGGTTAGGGAGCCAGGTGCAAATTGGGTTCATTATTTCCTCTCAAGAGATAATTCGTCAGAAGCATCAGAGTATAGTATTATAAAGCCTCGTGAACGTCAGCTGGCGCTCGGTTGGGGGGGTGAGCGGTTGTAGCCTCCCACGCACATAGGAAAAAAAATACATTCATTCATTCATTTCCTCTCAGCTAAAAATTTGTCAAATTGTAGCTAACCCAATATCTCAACGAAAAAAAATAGTCAGCTGGTTACAACATGGTGTATTATACGTCAGCTGGTGTCTCGAACATGAAAGTTAAATTTAAGGAAAAATTTATTTTCCGTTATTTCCTCTCAAACAAAAATTTACCTGATGATAGCTTATATGTAACTGTGGATAAATATATATGTCAGCTGGCTGTATCTTGGTGGAAAAACCGTCAGCTGATACGGGAGGCTACAACCGCTCTTCCCCCCAACCGAGCTCCAGCTGACGTTCACGAGGCTTCATAATACTATACTTTGATGCATTTTACTAATTACCGCTTGAGAGGAACTTGGTCATAAAATCTGTTCCTGGCTCCCGTACTATTATAGTTATGTGGAGTTATAGCTTATCTTAGAATCATGCATTATTCTTCTTTTATATTTTTTGTAATTATTTTTTCAATAGATATACTTACTTACATACGGATACCACTTTTGTTAGACGCTGATATATTATCTTAAATTTGTGTGCACAAGTTCTTATACGACATTCCCATAGACAGGTGTTAAAATACAAGGTGGCACTTGGTTAAATATTAAATAACCGTGTTCCAACTTAACGAATAAACGTGAGGACAGATTGTTTTATCTGTAATGATGTAGGTATAAAATAATATTTTTTAGGAAACACATTGAGATACATGTACTAGTACATAGGAAACATTATTTTCTTATAATTATGTATAAGTTTCTATTAAGGTAGCTGCAAAAACTAAAACAAAAAAAACTAAGTAAAAGTAGATAACTAAATAAATTTTACCTCACTCGATAATATTTAAATGATGTAAATTCGCGTATTTATTTTGGCAGTTTGTTGACCTGATTATCGGACAATTTATAATGTTGAATCTTATCGTTCTAAATTCTAATCGAAGAACAAAATATTTCGAACTAAATAATTACGGCGACTAATTTAAAAATTGTGCAAATCTTTGATCATCTTGATTCTTGATTAATGATTTCCCACTTCTCATTTCCTTATATTTTAGACATTACTTATTTAGTTATGTTAATTATTTTTTTCGCGTCTAGATCGTTAAAGAATGGGTATAGAGAAAAATTGTTCCCTCATCGTCCTCGCATGTCAGCACTCCGGGTCGATTACATGATTATTGCCACATTATTGCAGAAGAAAATATTTATATCTACAATATTACTAAATAAGGAAAAACAATGCCATTAGAAAATTATTTCAATGCGGATTCGGAATAAATGACAAATCATACTTCTTGGTTTATTGACCCAATATTTACCTACATTTATAATAGTACCCATAGGTATTCTTAACCTATGGTTCATCATCCTATAGGAAAACTGAGACACTGAGTCATAGCAGGCATTGCGTCTAACTGACTAGAAGGTTCGCGGTTAGGAACTCGTTCTCGACGCATTTATCATTTGTTGTATTGTTTGACAGTTACCATCTGCTTGAAGACACTGAATTGTCCACATAGTGCGTAACTATATGAGATGTCATAAGTTGTTGATACTATGCATAACGTTAGGTAGGTACTAGGTAGTTAAATCGGTTCTGAGCGTTTTAAGTAATAGCCAACAGGTGAACATATATCTACAAAAAAATAACATTCGTCGAATTCAAATATCCTTTTTTAGAAACCCGTTAGTAATAAAAAAAAGATTTTTGTTTGGCGCCTTTTAACTTTTTCCACATTCTTCTTTCACAGTGGCAAAAGACAAGATACAAAGTTCACGTCTTCGAATACTAGTGAATAAAATCTTTACAAATTAATGTAATTAACCTGTCTTTGTTGTTGTGTCGTAGCATTTTATTACATTGAAATTTAATGAAAATGTACCAATGTCCGTGCATCTGTTTACTGTGAGAGATATGAAATAAGTAATAGAAACGCAGACATTTTTACGATTTTTTTTCTTTCCTGAATGTCACTAGTAAAATACAAAAACACAACCATTATGACTTTGTTATTATTATCTATATAGAAAATAAAATATGTGAGTAAAATTCTTATAAAAGCTGAAGTCATCAACCGCGTTTTAGACGTAGAAGAAACCACTAAGTCATAAGGTCACTTATTATTCATGCAAGAGTTTCCTGTACCAAAACTACGAATTTTACAAAGTTCTATTAAAACAACATATTGAACATAATCATCGCCTTTGAGATTCAGAATAATATTCTGTCTGAGAATCGTTTTGAAATGATTATTAATAATTATTATTTATTATGCCTTGACTATGAGGGTATACCTACAACTTGCACACGCTTGCGATAAATTTAATCACTATGCAGTCATACATAAATAAATCTAAACAATGCTAAGCATTACTCATTAATTGTTTATTAAGGATACTATTCTGAATGTTAATAGTCTCATAGTGGATGCGACAATGCGACAATTCACACAGTAGCATACCTATTAAAAGAAAGATCTAAGATCATGGAAATAGCAAGAAGACTTGAATGAGGAAAAAAAGTTATGTGATGATTTCTTGTCGAGCCAGTTGGAGGCTCCAGTAGTTCTGTAAGAAATATGCGTAGAAAATTTTAATACAATATGAAATAAAAATATATGTATTCAAAACATAAACATGGAAAGCATAGTAACAATGCCTATGTTATGGTGTGTGCTCGTGTTACGTAAGGCCTACGATACACAGCGTATCTTTATGAGCCTTTGTCTTGATTGCTTCGAAGCGTAATGCGCGCGTACAGTCGCTTTCAACAGTGAATTAAAAAAATATATACATACTTATATATATATGGCATGTCTAGTGTAGTAATGATTAAAGCAACGTTTTTCAAGAACAAGGAAAAATATGAAATAGAGCAACAAATAAGGAACCTATAAAATTTTCAATCTACCAAATTAGGAAGCATTAAATGTATTCATATTAGTTCCATAAAGATAAAACTGCCTTTGTAAATTATTTAGATAATGAGGAAATGCACACTTAATTCTACCTAAAATATTCGCAATAAGATCGGATGCGCAGTTCAATGATTTCAAGACATTTTTTGCACAATCAAGTTTACTAACGAGCAGGCTTTTTTCCTTCTAATATTGGCAAAAATGTCGATACTCATTCGGAAACTTATTTTCAGTTCGTACATTAACTCGGCAGGTTAAAGGCCAATGAACTTTAAATACGCAAATTTCTTTACCGACATTTTCTAATTCATTTCCCATTAATTTATTTTATAATTTATTCAAAGTGAACAAGATAGAACATATAGTATATGCATGTAAAACAATGTTTTTGTAGTCCTTTAACTACCTACTCAATCAATATTAGGAATCATAAATATTGCTACCGATTACGGGGCATTGAATGTGGAAACAGGATTTTTGCAGTTTCATTTTCATTAAAAAATGAAACACACTATGAAAAACGTGTTGAATGAAAAAATTAAGAACATAATATTATTATCTTGTATCCCGCGTTACGTTAAATTGTAAAAAATATATGCATGCTAATTCGAAATAACGCGCAAGATAATTTTATATTGCTTAAGTAAACCTAAATCATAACTTATCTATTAAATATCAAGTTAACTTAATTATTAAAGTAAGACAAAAGTTTGATTCTATAATTTGTATGATGCGATAAATATTAACTGTTTTTTTTGTGACGTATGTGGACACTGGACGTGGTAAATGTAAAATAGTTAGTACAAAACTTATCCTGCTTAGCCCCCGAAATTTTTTTTATAATCTTTATCTAATATATTTTACATATAAGAACAACAAATGTATTATTTGACGATGTAAGTAAGTAATTGTTCGCGACAGTACCAAGTAGCGGTAGTAAAAATCATATCATAAGCTACCGGGTCAGTCGCCGATATGCTCAATACATATTGTACGTGATATGAAAGTATATTAAATATTCACAACAACCAAGTACCTGCTAAACTGAAAAAAATATTTAACCCATTACGTTTATTAAAAACTAATTTTCTTAAAAAAGCATTGATACTTAAAATATTTCAACAATCAACATGCTTTTATTTTTATTCTCATGAACCACCGTAAAAATGTACGCAGAATTATGAAAACATATAAAGGCTAGTTGGAAAAAAATATCTTATCGATGGTAAGCGGCTAAGCCCATAAATAAACACGGAACAATTTCGACGGAGCGGATTGTAAGTTTTGCGATTTCCTTTTTTAACGTCTACCCTTGAAAACGTGACTTTCCTTATTTATTTATTATTAATGATTTGGAATGGATTTTATTTGTATATGCTACGTCTTATATTCATCACCACTTAACAATAGATTGTTATTATTTTAAGTTACTTTTCTTGCATTTTTAATCTTTCCAGAGTCGAGAGTCGATAATGTATCGCTTAGCAATGTAAAATACGTTTTATCAAGCTTTGTCCTATTTTCAATCCAATTTCCAAGTCAAATTTTCGCCGATTCTATGATTCACATTATCAGTTATCACCTCCAGCCTCCTGATTCTCACATACAAACTTGGGTAAAAATTGCACACAAAGCTATATAAAGGAGGAAAACAACAAATGATAGCCAGACTTTTCATATGTGCATTAATTAATTTGTACTATTTTATTTTTCATCCTAATAAATTGTCAAATTTAGTCTAATACATACATCAATGATTAACCAGTAGTGAAGTCACAAAAGAGTTATTATATACCGATATATATACAGTAAATTTTATTCTACCACACATCTTGCTTGTTATCTAATCACAGTTCATTGTACAAATATTAGATAATGGGACCCCTTATCATACCCATCCAGCAGCAATTATTATTATCACTGAACTAACATTCGTTCTCGTATTTACTTTCTTGCGTTCAAAATGTCGACTGATACAAGACAATTTTAAGACGGCTTAAGCCAACTTCTTATTTGGCTTATACATATTTCCATATAATTGATAACGAGCAAGGAAATGTTCTTTCTGCCGGAAATATCGGCTCTTATGTAGTATGTACTTTGATAGAATTATGTGTCTGTTCAATCTGTTGCATTTATTATGTGTATAATATTATGATGATAATACTTCTGGTTTGGTGCAAAATATTCTTCTAATAGTTACTATGATACTAGAGTCTGGCCAGCCAAAGCTGAACCCAGTGATTCTTGTAGCGGCCACACTATGGAATGTTTCTGGATGTCAGTTTTGTTGAAAACGGTTCAAATCATTTGCTTTAATAACGTTTAAATCCTGCTTTGTTGTGTTCCTAATGTACCTATATACTATGATCACCTTTAAGAATATCAAAAGTATCAAAATGTTTTTTTCCTTCTAAAGCCGATGTTACCAGGTCCATATTTTTTAAATTTGCCGCACTTTACTGGGTTAAGCTTTGGCTGGCCATACCTTATGACTTATGTCAGGTAAGTTCGTTTAACTGTACAAAAATTATGCAATTGGCTTAAATGTCGATTTATTCAAGGCTACACACAGAGTCGTATATACATATATATAATCAGCGTTATCTTTTACTATATTATCGGTAAATAATTCATGCTTAATGTATAAAAATTATATAAGGTATCTACATATATCGTTTGTGAAGTATATTTAAGTTTATTTTTACATGAATCTACTAATAGGGCCTATTAAAATTATTATCACTAAAAATACCTAAGCCAGCCCTGACTGTAGTTCTTACCAACTAACCCTGACATAAGTCCTAAGCCAAATTATTAAAATTAATCATTATTCTTCAGATTTCACAATATCGATATAAACTACCTACATACCTACATGCTCAGAAGAAAGTATCTTTCTACCTACATATTGTTTTTTTGGTCTGCAGTCAGGCCTAGGGACATTGTGCAATAAAACTACATCGAAATCCTTTTAGTCGTTTCAAGTTTACTGCAGATATTTCGGTATTTTATTCCCGTCTGTAAGACGACGATGTAATCCAACTCAAAAACTTTAAATATTTAACTTACATTATACAACTAAGTACTTACTCACTTAAAACGATTCCATAATATATAATCGACTAGGTTTCCGCCCGCGCAGTCATAGAAAAACCCGCATAGTTCCCGTTCCCGTGGGTTTTCCGGGATTGCGTCATTTTCCCGGGATAAAAAGTAGCCTATGTCCTTTCTCGGGTATCAAAATATCTCCATACCAAATTTCATGAAAATTGGTTCAGTAGTTTAGGCGTGATTGAGTAACAGACAGACAGACCGAGTTACTTTCGCATTTATAATATTAGTATGGATAGATAAACTAAAAGGGAATTTTTGCAAACAATTAAAAATTTCTACCTACCCGCATGTGATGCACACGTGGGGTAACCATAAAATGCATTCGTGCGTAAAAGTCACATTGCTTTAGTTTATTAGTTCTATTTATCAAAAGTAAGTCTTAATTAACAGCACACCAAGTTTATAAAAATGCGTTCATTATGTACAGCCAAGATTATCACATCCGTTTTGTATGTTTAGATGTATTTGCAAAAATGTACTTTAACTGTATGGGAATAAAGATTGTTTTATTTATTTAGTTCATTTGGCCGGGCCCGGGCGGTTTTGTCAAGGTTCGGCCTTATCTGGATATTTGGTTACAAGAGTGGCCGACTGGGCTCCAGGAATTGCAACTCGATGCTAGTTAGTAAACTTCTAAATTAACAGTTTTTATGTTTATGAATTAAACCTACTGATATGACAATATCTAAACATTGTACATATGATATGTGTATAGTAACTAGGAATAAGTAGTTACTAACAAACATTTTTATTATAAATATTGCTTACTTTCAAATTAGAGATTTTATGAGCTCATAGTAATTATAAAATGGTACCTAGTTCTTCTAGCTAGTTTATATCGTTTGTTATTTATTTATTTTGTTTAATTTGTATGTATTCTTAAATTCTAGCCAGTTATAGGCCACATTAAAAAATTAAAACGTTTTCATAAGAAAATCCAAGCGAAACTTTAATTCAATAAGACAATTTAATTACTTATAATAACTGGTACAAAAACTTTACACAAATCTGCTAAAGTAAATTGTGTAGTTAACGAATGTAGATTACATTTTTAACTGGTATATAACTTTTTATAATTCAGCCCCAAGGCCGTACATATTTAAAACCTCATTGTTCTGCTCACTGGTTACTCACTTAACGATAAAAAGTAAATGCGTTTTATATTGGTGTGGTTTTTACCAACTTTACTTTTTAGTAATTACTCTATTTTTCGATAGATTCGTAACTTGGTCACAGTTCCACTCGAAACATCTAAATATATGTGTATGTAACATTTGGCCAATAGGTACCTGCGACTTCTTACGCGTGGGTATAAAGTAATCTCTAATATCCAATTATATCCATAATTAAGGTGTACCTATATAATATCCAGGAAAGTAATTTTTTACATTGTTATATGGTATTTCCTCAACTTTCATTTCTTTTTTTTCAACTTTTTTATGAAACTCGGTTTAGTGTTTTAGCTGCTTCTTTGAACATATTGTATGTACATGGATGGTGAATGCCCTATAAATTCTTCCCACAATTATCATCTAAATATTTCATTTTGCCAATCACACCCAGAGTATTTCATATTCTTTATGGGATATCTAAGAATATCACAAAGAATATATTATTTACATTTAATATGATGAATTTGACGTCTCACTATCATTTGTCTAAATATAAAAGTCTATATGCATTGTGTGTAAGCAAAAACTACAAACTACTTCAATTAAGATTCTGCCTTTGTAATTTAGAATCTGTATATTGTTTCATTAGCAACTAAAATAAGTAGTTTTCATTAAATTTAACCGAAACATTACTTTCATCTTCATATAATATAGCTTTAGATAATATAATATATCTGTATGGAAGCAATTCACAAAGCATCAAGCTGGTTCGCCAACGCTTCGTCTCATGCCCAACTTACGTAATGAATGTAGCAAAAAACGTTGCAAACTATTGTGTGACTTTGGTTCCGGGTTCGATTGTTTGTTACAAGCTCTTTCACAACCACTACATATTTCGACTTATATTTCTTACACTTAAGAATGTTATAGGATTGCAGGATATGGAACTGGGAGGACAAGAAAACAAAAATAAAAAAATTTAACATATTTTGACTATAATTCAATAAAAATGCAGATGGAAAATAAGGGAAACTTACAAGAAAATGTCATAAACAAGCTTTAGCCTTAATTTGTTTTGTCCGTAAGAGATAATAGTCATTTTTTGGAAGATTAACTTATAATGAAAATTAAATTAAAAAATTAAATACTTAATTATAAGTGACATAGGTACTAGAGTTTTAAACTAATGCATGTTATATTAAATGACTCATGATAATATTACTAACATTAAGTTACAAAGTAATCATACTTATATTCAAATGTCCGTTTAAATACAAAAGAAATTAAATAAATCAACTTTAATGGTTTATAATTCGTAATGAACTGATAATAAATAATATTCGCGAACTTCATGAAAACGCTTAAAACTAAATACTTAATATTAGGTACAAAATTATTATCTTTTAGTGGTCAGCATGCATCGACTTGAATGACACGGAGAAAAACTGAAAATATTGTATAATCAAATATACTGGTTAACAAAACAACAACACTACCGCCTCAGTTCTATCATCGTCAGTTATAAATAATACAAAACCAAGAATAGGAAAAATGCTATTTTATTATACGTTAATATATGAGAGTACAAAAATAGTATCAATATGTGGCGCGAGGATACAATTCCTTTGTATGTAAGAATAACATGTCGTCTGTTCATATCAGAATTTCTCCTAATCACTTAATTGGTCCCTTAATTAAATCTTTAAACTTTGTTATATAAATATTATAAAATATCACACTTTAAATTCAAAGAAAAAAACTATTCTACGTCGAAACTAATCACTTAGCTCTGTCAAAAAGTACAAAATAATAACTGTGCCAATTTGAATATTATATTCAAAAGAGACAATAAATAAACAATCCATCTATTTCGATAAACTAAAAATTAAATATTATAATCGATTTATTTCTGTTATAAAGTAAAAGGCACTCATTGTGTGCGCGGTGCGCGGTCGACGGCTTGGAAGCGCGAGGGGAGAGGCCGCCTCCACGCACCCTGCAACCGCTCGCCATTTGTATCAACTGGCTTCTTACACTATTGTCTTCGATCATTTTATAATACAAGTACGTCGGTACAGAGCAAAGAGACATTGACGGGTGTATTCTCCGATTTTTATTTGCGTCCGGACACGATAGCATCGAGCGAGGGGCTCGAGTATGGATGAAAAAAATAACCACCAAAACTGAGAAACTGGTTTACGTTCGCTGCTCGCCCTCGCTCGACGAAAAAAAGAAAAATCCTCGCAGACGAGCCGCTGGAGGCGGCGCGCGGCAGGATCGCTGCGATAGCTCTTAAATGAGCTACAGATGATTGATATGGCTAGCGGCATTCGTTAGTCGCAATCTTGTAATCATGTTCAGGTTCGCGAATGGTGCTATAAACTAGGTAAACAATAGCGCAATATCTCTGAGAATAAACCCGTAAAGTCTAGGTAGTCGGTCATTTCCACTCGGATAATTTTGTGGCAAAACAATTAAATTGAGGTACCAAAAGTGGAAGCGATCGACTCATGAACTGAAACGAGCCACGTCCCGTCGACGCGTACCTCGTCCGTATGCGGTGCGGCATCGCAGCTGCTAGCTACAAATACAATAATTATAGTTAAGAGACTCGAAATAAATAATAAATTATTATCTTAATCCTTAAAAATAGATCACGAGCGCCTTCTCGCGGTACGGTACCGAGCGCGGATAGGCAGTTTACGAAATAAATAATAATAATGTAACTATAAACTAACTTTACAGAGACCACCGCTCGGCGGAGGATCGCATCGGGAAGACTTCCGCGAGCTACGCAATAAATATCTAATATTATAAGGTGCCATTTACAAGTGCGTGCCGATAACTTAAAAAGATGAATACCACTATATTCACACCGCAAACTTTCGAGACGCCAGTAACACTTTTATCTTTAAAATATTACAGGGAAATGTACTAAGGACATCAGTAGACTGGAGATCATTCGTTGAGCGGGTGTGCGGGCGCGAGGCGCGACGAGCGGGACGGCTCGGGCGCTGGCTGGAAGACGTCGAGTAGGCACTAAGGTGACGGACGATCCTTATACGCTACGCTCGATTCGTTAACTTAGGACTAGGCAGTTCGCACCTAAGCGATCACAAGATCGCCAAACGCTGATGACAGGCGGTTGAACACAGGTAGCCTTTCCTCTTCTGGGTCTGGCGATTGCGTGGGACGGAACGCAAAGGCTGACGCATGCGCGGGCGGTGACATCGCTGGAGGCGATTGAGGAGTCAACGGAGATTGCGGGGTCAACGGGGAGTGTGGGGATCGCGGCGAACGGGAACCATCGCTCATGTAAGAAGCTAGAGAACCACCGGATGACAAGGACGCTAATGAACCACCAGGGGATGAGGGCTCACGGCGTCTCGCCTCTTCTGCGTTGTGGACAAAGTGACAACGTGGTCCATATGGACAGAAACCGACCGAGTGAAAAGTGCGGCACAATTCTGTCTTGTATTTTGGGTGGCGTTGAAGATTGCGAAGCTCACGGACGCCATGAGCGAATTGACACTTGTCTCCATATTTGCATACGCCAGCTTCCTCAAAAGGTCTGCAAAGTTCGGTCTTGTATCTGCTGGTGGCTGGCGGTGGTGGGGCCGGGTCGCTGGTCGTACGTTCGAGCCGTCGATGGCCTAGGCTGTTCAGGATCCCTGCGAGAGCTCTCTGTGCAGGAACGGATGCTGCGCGTGTCAACACGGCGTGTTGGTCCCATGTGACACTGGTGGTGACCGTGGTCGCACCAACGGGGCCGAGCGCACTGTTTAGCGCCCCAGTCATCGTCTGCACTGGTCGAGATTGGTTCTGAAAAAAAGAAAACAATAGCTTTATTTAAAACCGTCACATGGATAAGAAATTGGGTGTTAGTTGTTACCGAATAACTACTGATATAATTATTTAAACAGTAATTGAAAATAACCTTTAAATATCACTCAAATGGGCAAAAAATAAAATGAAATTTGAAGCAATATTTATAGAGAGATAACTAAACAACAAAATATATGGCACAAGTTTTTCTAAAGTACGGTTTAAAATTTTTTTGCTAAACAAAAAAACCTATTCAATCTGGTTGCGAAGGGTTCTATACCTGCTAGTGAACAAAAAAAGATCCCTTGGCACTGCCTTCATCTACCTGCTATTTTGGCGATGGCTTTAAGTTAAAATTGTTAATATTCCCAATTAACTAAACCTTAACTGGCACATTACAACCCCGGGGTGAACCGAATTTTAATGGCTACAACCAGATTGTATCCGTCCGGTCTCCTGCCGTGAATTATTTATTTTGTTTAAAAATGGACGCTTTCAATGTTAGCTGTTTCTTATTCCAGCGGAGTTTAAAAATGCAAATGTTCGTTTGGTCGCCTTTTGTTTCTTAGGATCGTCGAACTTAGCTACGAGACATCACCATAACAATATAAGAGGCACGGGTATAGTAGTATAGTCGCTGTGATTGTATACTATTGTTCAGTAAACGTCGTTCCGTTGCCGCAATGAGGAGTAATTGTTATCGCGACAGTATATTAGAGAAATGGTCGTCATTTGAACAGCATTCATTGATTACATGATTGCTTGTGATAGTTATTTCTGGCAATGTCTGGTATTTATTACAAAGGGTTAAGCGGCTAAACTTTTATTAGGCGTTTTATATATTAATCCGTCAGTCCTCGGATCACAGACACAATAGAAAATCTATTGTGTCTCGGCCCGATCGGGCCGCTCGGTGGTCAATGGGTTAAAATAAATATCGTATAGTATTATTATTATTTTACACATACAGCAATAAAGATATTCTACATCAAATTATATATATGTACCTACAGCTATGCAATCAACATAGGGTAGATTCTAAAAGGGCATTGTTTATATATCATTATTCACAATATTGTTATCCAAACTGAGAGATTAACTATAACTAAGGTCGTCTAGCTCCATGGTAGTTACATTAATAGTTAATGTATCTCCGCATCTTGTATGCGGCCTCAATCGATGTGAATGACACATCATTGTATATTCTATTCGCCTATGCTTTGGTCGGAGCTCATAAACACAAAAACACTTGTGTTTTGGAATAAAACAGACCCATTATTATGTGTATCATATACGCCGCAAAATCGGAAATAATTTGTACCGACCGAGGAATAAACTTGTTTAAATTCTCCGCTGTTTTGGCATTTGTTATATAGGCAATAATTCCAAACTTATTTTAAATAACCTTTAGGCCGCTTGTTTTAAACAATTGTATTAACGATAAAACACAATAGACAAAGACGTGCATATGTAGGTTCGTCATCTGTTTACGCAAGTAACTTGAGTAAAATGTCTACTATAAGCATAAAGCGCAAGGCAAACAACTGCGCCAGAGCAATAAGGGTATGCGAGTGCCTATTGTGAATTTCTGTGTTTCTAGTTTCACCAATGAGAAAGATCTATTGCTAAGAATTTTCAATAAGCGATGAGCCGGCAAATTCCAGAAAACCTTTACTGTACTAGCTTATATAATATGTTGGATATACCTATGGGTTCCGACCTATAGAGCGAAGAATGCCATTCACATCGTAACATCTTTAACTTGTGTTGAAATAAAATAATTAATTCTATTACTAATCGAAGTGAAAATTACAAAATACATTATAATAGTGATTTTAAACGCTAGAAGGCGAAAGTGTGACCAACGAATGAACGGCGTTGTTCCATCTCAAAACTTGGCAGTGAAAAGCTCAAGGGTTACAAGTTACAACTCCGGTCACCAAGTGTCGATGGAAAACGGTGACCGAAGTGTAATTAGAGTTATCAGAGCGAAACATTGGCTAAGCGCTTTCCATCGGACGTTGCGCCGACTGAGCTGTAGGGAAAATTGTAATCACTGTCGATTTCAAACGGCCGCAACTACACCGAGGGCAATCAGACGCTATTATACACAATTTACATTAGCATGTAACAATTAGAGAAACGTCACGCCACCAGTTTACACAAGCCACCAGTATATATGCCTCCGTTTAGCAAACACGGTCTAAAGCATTTCCAAGTATAGCAAGAAAATTCCAAAGTGAGCACGGGCGATGTATCATCTCATGTGTGTGCTGTGTCTATTAGCGTGCGATTGTGTCAACCGAGCGGACACGCGGCCACAGCACTTGTTTGTTCTTCTCTTTGTTAGCAACACGTTGCATAAACCACACACTCCAATGTGCCCGAACAGGAAACTAAATTATCACGACGTATGTCGACCAATGATTAGAATACCATTTAGGGATCACTAAAACTAAAATGACTTACTTCATCGTGATTCAAGCGATTTGTAGAAAGGCCATTGACTTTTCAGATAATACTTGTGTATTCATAAAGACACAATTTTTATCAACGTTTTTAATCAGATAAGTCCAAATTATACAACGCATCAAAGATTAGATCGTAAGGAAACAGCGTAAGTGCAATTGCAACCTGTACATAAGTAAATACTATTTATTAGCATGCGCCTAATTCATACGTTATGTAATAATGTAAGGCGATCTAAATCCTCTACAACTGTGGAATACACGATGATCTCAAACATATGATAATGTCAACATTACGAAAACCGGCAAATCAGCTTAAAAACCAAATGAGGATAACACAAACAGGATTTTAAAATAATAATTATAAAATTTACCGGCCAACTTATAAAAATGGCACCGCGCTTCGTATAGAAATGCGTTAAAGAAGGTTACCCAAATGTTTTTATTGAATATCTATCACTAAAAAGATATTATTCATGAATAATATTCTGTTAATTTTTTTTTATAGTTAAGCTCGAAATAGAGTTATTTTTGTGTGGTTATCGACCCGACTGAAAACACTCATGACAGCATGTGTATTTACTTTAGCAATGAGTAAAATTTACACCTCGCCGATTCTTGCGAGTGTACATGCGAGGTCCTGCTAAATATATTCTGTTTTCAGATAACCTAAGAGGGCAACGGCACCGCAACAAAGAGACAAATTCAGGTTACCGGTTTTCAGCAAATGTTAAACGGTACAAAGATCGAATTTTAACAATTCAAATCACGACCGCGAAAAGATTTAAAACTAACCCAGTTTATAACAAAGACTAGACTAAACATTTTACATCTGTATAGATTTAAAACAAACGCAAAAGTTATCGTATCACATTATCTATAAATGTTGTTAAACTATAATATTGCTATAACGATAATATCATTTATTATCTTGGAGACGTTTTCATTATGGATACGTCTATTATTTCCTGCAACATAATACAAATAACATGAACTCGATTCGAAGACAGTCTCGTGACAATTGATATAGCGACAACCAAACAAGGGACCACTCGTAGCTTAATTGAACGTTAATTGGTTTTAATCAAATGCGTTCTATATTTAAATGAACTTTTAACGATATAAAACGCTCGGTCGTCGCAATAACTTTTTTGTTTTTATCAGAGATGGATTTAATGTCTAGACTTCTGCTAATCTGAACACTTTAAACTTTAATTATCAACAAAGTTTAACATTAAACTAGACTTCGCGTGGGATTTGCGACACATGCGTCATATAGGTGGGTCCTTTCTCGGGACAGAGCTTAAATCAAGGGAGAATCAATTGTTGAATCGTTCATCGTTGTTCTTTTTCTTGTAAAGGCATTATTTAATTAATTTATTAGAAAAGTAAAACATATGAAAATAATATCAATATATTTTTTCGTAATATTATCCTATGATAAACAGGATTATTCATTTGGTTATGATCAAATAAGTTTGACGGGCTATCCAAATTGGCCCATTTCTCCAAGAGCCAAGACGAGGGTCTTGTCGATTGCTACCATCACGTTTATTGAATGATTGCGCGAAAATAACCAGCGCAGAGATCCTGTGTCCCCTCGTAAGTCTCACAAACAGCCTCCAATAATGGCAATATAGTCATTAACCTTTCAATCTTACGCCTCGCCCCTTTTGTCTTATATAAAAACGTTCTCTTTGTTTGTTTAGATTTGCATATAAGGGAGGTTGGTGTCGCGAGTCGCGGTTAATACTTGCGCGGATGTCTCATACATTGTTTTTCTATTGTTAAACTTTACGACGCTATTTTGCATTCGTACATTGTTTACGTATTACTATGTATAGTTCAATAAATATTGATATCTTTATTGGAGATACATAAACAACGAGATTAATAAGGCTTTCTTTGAAAGCATTAAATGGAGTATTTTGAAATCATAAACAAAGAGCTATGAATCAGTCTGTGACAGAGCGTTACAACTGACTGCTGTCTGTTTTAACTGTGTGTCGTTATATAAATGACGCATTTACCACAACCGGTCTCATTATTACAAAAGATAACATTACGAGCACATATAAATGTAATAATTGCCATACATTCCATTAATAGCTACAGAATGTCAATTTGTACGGCTTATGCTCTCCCGCAAAGACTAGGAATCCGATGGTAACGTAATTGGAACGAACACTTGTTGATTAGTGCAGTTGGGGAGAAGATAGAATTAGAATTGAAACATATATACGAATATATTCAACGAGACACTTGCTTTTTTGGGATGTAGGAATTATGAGATAACCACGCATGTGGGCTGTGATAATTATTAAAGTATGTTGATGACTAATGAAATGATATTTCAGGATGCTAGTGATCCTACACACATATCGCATGCCTATCGGCTATATGTTAAGCGTGACTTCGCGCGACTGGTGGGTGAGTAAGACCGGACGCGCACCGGCCACCTCGCATGCAGATTGGCCGCCGACTCTGATTGCGATGCAAGAACGCGCCGCCTATGGTAAAAATTCCATCACTCGTTCACCTTTATTTGAATACCCACAGAACGATTGTTTCTGGTTATTATTCGAAACAATACGACATATTGAATTTAGAATTTTCACAGAGACGCTAGCCGTACAGGAAATCACGTAGTAGAAGCCGATGTTTCGAGAATCGTTGAATCGTTGTCTGTTAACGACTATTACATTACGTTATTAACGACCACATCTAATGCACATATGAGTTCGTTGACATAAACAATGGCACGATATTGACATGCGGCAGTTAAACTTATAACCACAATCTCACATTGTTGAACTAGTCGACTTCGTGAAACGTGTTATAAAACAACAACAGCGTTGGGACATGACACGTAGGTACATATTGTAAAGCGCAGTTGAGAAATAATATTTACATCTTTCATCGGAGCGCTGCAACTACATGATGACTAAGACGTTTGAGCTCGATTAAAGATGGACGAACGCGGGTTATGGCGGGCCAGTGTGGCGTGTTTATTGCGAGCGCTATAAACTTCGAAGCGAGGTGGAGCCGTAAAGCGAGTGTCAACAAAGGGCTCCGTACAAGTCGAGCATGTTTACCCCTCGGCCGTTCAAAGCAGAGGAAGTAGTCCCCTGGTCGGGCCGCTTTTAGCACCTCCTTATTTATAGATGCAACAACAGAAAGCTGCCTCGATGTCGATTTGCAGAACAGGACGAGTAAACAACGTCGCTCACGACAACTATGTTAACAGTCAACTATGGTTATAGTTATGATAATGTTAAACACGAGTCGAAATATGTTAAAAATGTTTGAATAGAACAAGTCATTAGTGTCGATCATTAGGGACCTTACGTCAATCATATCTCGTTGCAGCAATTCCTTTGTCCGCGCAATTTTTATTGTTGCGTCACATCGGGCAAAACTTTCCCCGCGATTTGTAGAATATGACTAATACAAAAATAATAGTGAACAATGGAAAAACATTTTCTATGCCCAACATGTTGTTAGCTCCTATTGTGTTGACGGTCAAGTACAAGCAAATTTTCGCTGCCCATTTTAGAAAGTTATCAAAACCCTTTTAAAGCGTAATGAACATAGTCTAATTGTTTTCAAGCCGAGTTGAATGTCAACAGTGAGAGATAGCGAAATGGCTGAGGACGAGTACGTACACAATTGTATCTTGAAACAAATTTATGTTGGTTAAATACTTGACGAGTAATAATTTCAATAAAAACCTCGACCGCCAGCAAATAGACACTGTTTAGTTGCAAGTGCATCGACATTGCAAGGTCAATGTTAGTTACAAGGTTACTAGATAGCTTTTGGCTATTTTTATACTAGACTCCTAGCAAATATGATTAGATTTAATATCTTGTAATATGTATAGTGTGAAATTATTTTATATCTAATTAGGTACTATTAAAATTCGTAAACGATGCGATGACTGCGAAGCGACACGATATAACGGATTTCTTCAAAACATTAAAAATTTAACAAGCATGCTCGAAAAGTTTAGGTCATCATTTTTACGAAAATGATTGAGTTAACAGTTCAACTTACAGAGTTCGTTACTCCATCATCGACCATGTAATCGGGTCTCACCTGAAATAAAAAAATGTTTTAATTAAAGGCATTGCATTTTTATAGTATGTATCATGTATTGGAGGTTATTACACGCATACAATGTGTAAATTGATCATAAATAAATATAAGTCAAAAGTAGGTATAATAATATACTTCTCGATAAATACTAAATAAGCAAGACAATAGAAGTCCTCCAAAAATGTGCTGACCCCATTAGTAAATCATCCCAAGCATTTAAACTTTTAATTTAAACGTATCCTGTAGGTTGAATAAAATTAATAAGCATCTAGTAGGCAGCGAACCGGTCTCGGATGAAAGCGATAGCTTCCTATAAGAAAGTAAAACCGTACTCTACGCCAGCTAGCGCCCGGAAAACTAAGATAATTATTTTGTACTCAACAAATTAGATCATATTTAATTTACAGATAAAAGCAACAGCTGAAGATTGAAATTATATGTCATAGTCTTACGCCTTACGGTATACATATATTCGTATAGAAATTCAATAAGCCATGATAATTATTTAAGAAATTGCTCTGGGACCTACTTTGACACTAGGTAACACTTATAATGAAATAATTTTAAAGGAACTTTATTGATAAATAAAGTTAAAAAAATATTCACTTCAATTTTATTAATTATAACAACAACAAAGGGTTTCAATTTGACTAAATATTTTGTTCACAATCTAACACCTGTTATCATAAAACATCTTTAGTATATTTGTGAAAATATTAACTAAAGAGTAAAGAGTATCGTGTTATTTTCTTTAATGTCATTTAAATCAAATTGTACGAAATTACCTACTGATCCCGCATTCCGTTGGCTAAGTGAACGATTTGTTTTATCATTACATTAATAAATATCGCAAAACTGGTTTAACGAAATTATACCTAATTATTTGTTTTACGTTAAAGTTTTAAAGAATTTATAGATGGTCTAGGACTTAGGAGTAACATCTTCCTATATTAAGATTTGTGGATACTCGCGAGACAGTTGACAGGCAGCACTCAGGTCCAGGGAACATTTACTTGTGAACGTTACGTCACTTCATCAGAATTGACCCCGGTACCCGAGTACCAACAAACAAGTCATACAATGATCCAACGCAACCGGCTGTACCCTAATTAAATCAGACGACGATGTCTTCAATCTCACTTTGACACACAATGTAATTACTTCCAAGAAATTATATCATATCTTCTATATTCAATAGTATGCAAGGGCTCTTTCAAATTTAACAACATTGGCAGGTAAAGGTAGTACCTATTCATTATGCTTGTTTAATGAATACGTGAGTAGTTTTCGAATGTTTATAACGATTTTAAAGATAATCATAAAATAAATGAAAATAAATCGAAAGATTTTCTCAATACCGGTTATTAAATGTCCGCTAACACACGGTAAAACCAAGTGTTTACGGCTCGTAACTTACAAGATGTTTATTTTAATTATATTCGTTATTACTGCCAACTAAATAAGTTTACAAATAAAAGTTATGTATATAAATTAAATATTTCAATACATGTACAATTTCGCGATGGTTCTACATTGAAATAAACGAATTTTTAACGGTTTTTCATTTAATGGTACGGTGATAAGGTAATGTATCCGTGACGAGTAGGAATCGGCGATTTAATATCGTATATGACGGAAGAAGGGGCCCAAAAGGCTATTTTTAAAAAGAGTGACGTCAGCAATTCTGACGTCACCATCATCAGAGCAGGCGCTCATACTCGAAGTAGAACGCCTGTGGGTATTTTTTACTGCCTTTTTAATCTACGTGGAAATTATAGAGAGAGCTCCGAACGCTCCAACGGCCGGCGAGTGAATGTCCTCTGTGCCGTCGGTCGCTCGTATTTAAAGCAAACAATGACTCACAAGAATTAGTTGGAGTGTTGCCACTCGAATTTTTACAATGAATTTTCATCAGTTTTAACAAACATTAATTATTTCGTTAATTTAATTATTTCATTAGTGGTTGATTAATGAATCAACCACTTATTTAAAAAGATCAAAGTAAACTTTAGCTAGTTTTAATTATTTAGTAGTTTGAGGGTAGTCGTTTATCGTCGTTGCGCCGACATATAAAATTGTAAAGGAAAAAAAAATATCTGCGAGTTTTCAAGCAGTTCTTGTTATGTGTAAGTGACAGTTGGAAGTCGGGTTCAGTTTTGCGCACGATCAACGAAGCAATCGCAGCCACTTGTGCTAATGAAACACTTCAATTGAATTGGGGACATTAATTCAGCGAGCGTATCGTTGCTGTTTACATTGCTAACAAATAATAATAGATACCTCCAGACGCGCATGGAAAATTACTGATCAGCCCATCGAGATAGTATGTACTACGTACTAGAGAGGCGATCGCTACTACACTCTCTTTAACACGAGCTAGAGGTAAGAATCACAAGTCTCTTTAGTCTGTGTCGGACTGTGCCCCCCGCTTGCCGCGTCAACACGTGTTATTGCTCTGTTCAAAATGCCTTCGTGTTTGCTTAGATATTGTTTTACAAGTTCCCATAATACAAACAAAGCCCGAGGAGTGACTTTTCACCAGTAAGTTTCCTTATTATGAGTAAGTCATGCATTTTACTAATATTGTTATCATTTTGCGAAAAATCACCACGCGTTCTGCGTTTCGCGCCATTTTTCATAGACTAATAGCACAGACGTGACACTATCGATGAGTCTGTTAAAAAAATGTAACTGGATTTTTTTAACTATGTATATATATTATATACTAGGAAAGATTATCGTGGTGTAGTACCTAAATATTTATACTTTTACCCGACTACGCAAAGTAAAACGGTAGGTTATATTAAGTAATATTTATTTATTTACCTATTTTTATTTATTAAAAAAAGGTTAATCAACAGTTGTTCCAATAGGATTTATAAATTATTATGCACAACAATTACAAATAAACACAACATTCACAGAAACTAATACAGTAAAAGTTCCTTAATCGCGCTTCCTTTATTCGTGTTTTCACTATTCGCGGATTAAAAAAACCCAATTTCTATATTCACGACTAAAAATTTTTTTATTCGCGGATTTAATAAGTACATACATAATAATAAAATTATTCCAATAGGTATCTTACCCAATATCCTTGTCAAATGGAATAATAAGAAAGTAAAATAGATCTTATTACAAGTTTGCCTAAAGTACATAATATTATGTTCTTAAATGATATCGCCGAGGCCTTTGACACAAGCCGCCTTTGTCGCAAGCCACCTCTGCGGCGATTGATGTTTTTGAGAATGTAAATAAACAGAATGGAAGCAACCTTATAACTCAATAAATAAAGTATATTTTTAAATGTAGTTCCGTTTATAGTAAAAGCCGCTTTGCGTATTTATTGTTTCGTCTTTCACATTCGTTACAAAAATTGTGATCGAGTAAGGGGGCGTCCATAAATTTCGTGAGGTGTTTTTTTAAATTTTCTGCACCTCCCTCCCCCCCTGGTGAGATGTCGTGAGAATTTATTCAACCCCTCCCCCATCCTCGAATCTCACGTGAGATTTTTCAAAATGTGAGTTTCTTATACGTAAACGCCATCAACATTGAATCATCGTATCCATTTAATTAGGGCTATTATAAACCAATACTCCAAAATTCGATTACATCATGAAGCAAAAACTGATAAAACTATTGATTACTGCACAAAACGACAAAAGCTTACTAAATTGATATTATTTAAAGGAAATTAAAATACATAGTTTAATATAAAATCCTCGTTTTATTAATTCCCTAGTATCAGTACCACCAGATAGTACCGAGTAAACAGATTGCACAATGTGTCGCATCTGCACGCATTGCTTAATCTTTGAACTTGAAGCCACGCCTCGCTCGTTCCACACGTACCCCACCACATCGGCCGCGCGCAATGTTTTTGTTTGGAATAACCCCTCTAGTAGTACATACTATCTCGATGGATCAGCCAAGTTATTACAATTTTGCTTTAAAATTAACTGTATATTCGAATTATTGAAAAGAAATACTAATTTTAAGGAAATACATATATGTATACATAATTTGCGTTTGAAAGACACAAAAAAAAACATACCGGCCGAATTGATAACCTCCCCCTTTTTTTGAAGTCGGTTAAAAATACCTATGTTAAAGGGCTGTAAATCTAATCGATCCAAAATAAATTCAACGTTCGTCCGTATCATCAACCGTTTAAATACTTAAAACTTTAGGTACACCAGACATTAGGATGTATGCAATTAACGGTTGATAAACTGCCATAAAATAGCCACAAACTTTAATGATCGTGTTAACATCGACTTACGTTGTCTAGTTGATCAACATTATTGGATTATCTTGTAGTTAATTTACTATCATAAAGTGCATGTACGTATAAACTGTTCAGTTTTCATGACAATGACTTTCATAAGTTTCTGTCAGCATTTTCAATTACTATTTCCGTTTTAAATAAATATGATATTATTCTGTAACCTCACTTCAATGACTCACACGGTCACACCGTCTTACTGTTTTCAAGCTTAGGTGATAGGTGTAAGTAAGAATATTTCAATAATTATTTTATATAGTTAAATACGCACGGTTGTAATAAAAGGCATAAATAATAAATACATAGTCCATTTTGCTGTGAATTATTACAATAGATAAATCGTAAATATCTGTACATATATGTAATTATATAAACGAGCGCCGACGTCAAGGCCGAGAGCAACAGAAACATTTAATTTAAAATATTAGGCAAGAATATATTATGTCTGAATCTAATAAAGAAGTACATTGTGTGTGGTAAAATGTCTCATATAAAACACGGTTCAATTGAAATTGTTGCAAAGTAGGATGTGATAATCACTAATTAAATGAGTGAGCAAAAATCGGATTTTCAAATTATAGCCGTAGTATTGATGTCGTTTCATTAATATAAAAATATCAAAGTATTATAATGTGTTTAATGTTTATAGACCAGACTCGAATATCATATATCTAAAGCAATGTCGTATAATATTTCAACAACAGTCCCGCTGTGCAGTGATCAATATGACATTGTGAATTGAAAACCACGTGGCGATTCTATGAAACCAATCAAATATGCCATGCTACGGACTATCGTACATTATAATTTACCTGTTGAAACCAAGGAATGTTATCTAATATTTTTTGTACATGTCAGATGTTTCTTTTTTTAACTCATCTACATAAATGAAGATTAAAACAATTGAGAACTATATAGTTAAAAATTAAAATATTTCCAACAACCTCAAAAATGTTCAGTTTTATTTGTGCACTTAAATATATGAATTCAAGATAATTATGTTAAAGAATTAACTTCATTTCTAGTTTTAGTTTTATTTAATGTAAGGGTCAGCTCACACCGAGACGCGACGCGGCGCGACGCTGCGCGCACTTTTTTCATAGAGCGACTCAGAATATACTTTATTCACTACACGAAAAGATACACATTACATTGTGAGAATTCAGATTACGTTGCACCACGCAGCGCTGCGCCTCGAGGTGCCTCGCGGCGTAGCAATGTGTATCTTTTCGTGTAGTGAATAAAGTATATTCTGAGTCGCTCTATGAAAAATGTGCGCGCAGCGTCGCGCCGCGTCGCGTCTCGGTGTGAGCTGACCCTTAATCTTAATGTTATGTAGGCAACATGCATTCTACAATTATTATTTTAGTGAATATGTAAAACCTAGTTTTGAGCATATAATTTGTGCTTGTTACTTTGTCGTGATAATGCGACGTTATGGAGACATTATATTTGCGGATCTACGCTACAGTTGCTTGCGGGCGTGATGCACGCGACTGCAACTCTTGCGCACGATGTTGCAATCACAATATATTGTCACGCGAGTCGCATCATAGGTAAGCACTCGCAGATAATGTGTTATTCAAAACGCAGCAGCTACACTGGATTAAAATAGACAAGCATTCACTGATGCCTGTCCAAGTATGCACTGCACTAAACCTTCAATACGCACAAAATTTCAAATAGTCGCTAGAAGCATGTAATGTAAAATAATGTTAATGTACAGAAATTATCGTTCAATGTAATCTTTTCGTAATGTTTTAAAAAATAACTCTCATTAGCTAACATGCATTTACCTAACACTTACGCTAATGACATTAAAGCAATCGCAATGCTGTTTGCATTTAAGAATAATTTAGTTGCGTACATCCCGGAAACTTAAACTTCGAAGGTCGGAGAGCGACAAGACGGCCTTGCCGGCGGCTGTGCCACTTTCTCCCTGTACCACATAAGATCCCACGTGCGTGCAAAACAATGCTCAGATAGTCGTTACGAAGCACTCTATGGAACAGCTGACATAATCACAATTTACGTTCACTGATGTGGATTCCGCGGTGTCCCTGTGCTGGCGCATTGTCTTCGAGAGCCTTGGTTTCGGCCTATGATCACGGAACACAAGTCTTATAACTGCCTGTTATTATTTGGTTTTGTAACGTTGGCGTTTATTAACTACATAATTATACCTAAGTGTATATAGCAAAATACATTATTATTAGGGATGTAACGATACATGATTTTGCCGATACGATACCGATACCGATATTTGTAGTAATGTATCGGCGATACCGATACCGATACCGATATCGATGGCTTGGTAGAAAAATAAATAGTGAATTATGCATAAAAAGTTACCAACATTTAACAGAGACAACTGTTAATCGTATTCTTTTAAATAAAAATGCCAAATCAAAAAACAACAAAACCATTTATTTTAGTATTATTATTTTACGAAGTCAGTTAAACTTTAAGTAATACACATACAATCAGTACCTAATAAAAGTTTACTATTCTGCCGTCCTTTAACTAGAAAGCCGTTAAGCCCACGAAGTGAGTTTCGAGTAAATGGCAAAAAACACGGAAATCGTTATTTCTTAAAAATTATGACACTTACAATAATTATTGTGAGATACATCGATCGACATTTAATTATATATAAATATTAGTTTTTACCCAGAAACTGTTATAATTTATTTTTAAATTCACTTTTTCTCGTTTAGTTCAGCATAATAATCTGAAAATTTTAACTATTTACTGGACAAGACGGCCGTTCACATACCATAGCGACTTTTTAGCTAAGTAATTTAGTATTTTTATTTTCATTTTGTGATTTTTTTTTTATTTAGTAATAAAATGCTTACCTAAAACGTCGTTAAGCTACTATAACTACTTTTAAGCTATGACTTTCGTTTTAATTTAAATTTCAAAAACTTTATAATCAGCGTTTAAGGGTTTTTGGATGCTTTTGTACTATGATTCTATATAGTTGTACTAAATATTAATCTTACTAATGTTAAAAATTTGCTGCTGTCTGAGGCTTTGCTCTCGGGAATTACATCCTCTAGGTCAACCATCAACCAATGGAAAGGAAAAGGATCAAAAGCTTTTAGGTTTAAGTATTAAGGATTTAAACACTATCTAAATTTAGCGTCTTATTGTGAGTAACAAGTATTTTAAACTCTTTTACTAAATGACTCTTTTAAGTTTTCGATAAAATTAACCTTTATTTCTCGTCATGTTCACGTTTATTTCATTACAGTGGCTCATTAAGGGGTTAAGATTGAGATAAATCTTCTCGCTTTTCTTTTTTGGAACCGTATATTCATTTAGAATTGCAATTTTAACGTTATTTTATAAATATTCTTCTGCGAAGCCATCATACGAGTCACGGATATGTGAGTACATATAGAACCACAAACATATAAACATAAATCGTTTCCTGAAAAAAAAATTAAGACTTGTGCACAAGGTTTTTGAAAAAATAAAACCCTGGTTTCAATAGGGCTTCAAGCTCTTACATGTGGGATGCTCTTAATAAATAATGTAGAACCGCTTATCAAATGATTAGAAGACTCTTTCATCCACATTCAGAAAATATAATATACCAGAAATCAGAATATGTGGAAAATAGCAGGAGGTAGAAAACTTTTTATTTGCTACTATGTAAAAAATACAAATCTTAATAATCTAATACATATAAAGATAAGAAAAAATAGCAATAGTTGCAAAATGGACTCCCCGTCAGCGGGTCAAAGGTAGTGTACTCCTAACAATTTTTGTATCACCATCTCTAGTACATTGCTTGACAGTCGATTACTAATTCCACCCAAGGGGTAAATTACATAATTAATAAATAGTTTTAAAAATTAAATAGTACAGACTGTCTTTCTTCTCTTTCTCGGTTACAGAGACAAATCAGAGTCTAAACAGAGAAGTACGATTAAAAGTTCGCACTGTCGTAACCATTACCTACCAAATTTTCGTAACTTTGACTTGTTATATTTTCCGTAATTTAGCTGCTAGATTGTTTAAAACTTAGTAAACCTGATCAGAAACAATACGTCTTGTAAAAAAAAATCAAAAACAATCGGTACTCTGCTTGGGAGCGACATTATTTCATCATCACTCTCATCCCCAAAACTGATGCATCACCAGAATCGGATAACTGCCTTTTAGCTTAAAAATGAGGGTTAGCTGCTTTGTAGCTAAGCAAAAAAGTGTTATTAGAATTTTTCCTAAATAAAATTACTTAACTAAAAAAGCGTTAAGGGCGAGTAACTGCAAATAAGGTAAGGATTTCCATTGGAATCGTTATATGAAAGCATATCATAAAGCAGTTATAGTCCTTTTGCGTCCCTATAGTCAAGTATAATCTGATAACGTACTTTTAGTCAAGTAAAAAGCTAAAAAATAATAATTAAATCTGGCGGTTAAGGTACTTTTAAGGAAATTTAGCGAAGTAGTGTTGGTTAGACGCTTTCAAGTTATGGAATCGCTGAAAATTGTGACACTTAACGGCTTACAATATTTTCATATATTTATAACTATTAATGCTAGAGAAATCATTCTTAGACAGAAAGATAGAGAATTCTGAACTCTATCACGCTACATTTAAAACTGAAAATTGACCATTTGAGGGTTAACGGCTTTTTAGTTAAAGGACGGCAGTATTGGTAGAGTTTTTTCAGAAAACAAAGTGCGCACGCGCGGGCGGCCTCCCGCATCGTTCATTGGGCGCGGATTTTTGAATTATTTGATATCAAAAAAATTGGTTGTTTGTAAAGTAGGTTTACGATCGAGATGTTTACGTGATAACATAATGCAGTGGCAGCGCTCGAGATGAAACGGGAGATCGGTCCGTCTCTCTCTCGTTATACCTGCGATCGCGCTCGTGAGGTTTTGGTGTGACACAAGTTTATGAACATGTCACCCGACTAAAACGATTTTAAAAACGTTATCACGTTAAAAATTAAAAAAATTCAAAATTATTTATTTCTTTCCTTTACATAAACAAATTTGTGATTGGAACACTCCTAGTAAGCAAATAAAATCCTGGTGTCAGGAGGTTCCGCTCTTCCTTAACACTATTACAGAAACAGAAATAAAACAATATGAATGAATACAATGCAAAAACATAAAAGAAAAAATTTAATAAAAAAATATCGGTATCGGTTGATTTATTATCGGCGATACCGATATATCGGCTTGCCGATATATCGGCCGATATATCGGTATCTATATCGGTATCGTTACATCCCTAATTATTATATAAAGCACTTCCTATTACCATCTATTACTGAGTCAATAAATAAATTATTAAATGACATTTCCCTTTCTAGATTTTTGAGTCAACTCAATTCGATTATGTGGTCATAGGATTAAGAATCAGTTAATATACAATTAAATGTTTGTTCCCATCACTAACGTCAATCAACCGTAATGAATATTTAATTGTTATTTAACCCAGTTGTTACTATCGTTCTTTTAAAAGGACGCACCATAAATAAAATTGTTATTAACAATGAGGGCATTTTTGAAAAAAATGTTTATATTCGTTTGAAACCTCACGGTTGTAGGAATTGGAAAATTAAAGTGTTGTGTCGTTTTATAACAGCTGTATATTTTTAAATTATTTTAGAATTTCAGTCATTTTCCATTGATAAATCAAGTTAAATGTGTTATCAATAAATTACAACAAATTACTTGATTTATTTTAAATACACGTAATTTGAAACGTGTTTTATCAGAAATATATATTACCTACTATTAGATTACATTTTATTTGTGATATTTATGCAGTTTTAATTGCCGTTCTTTTAAAAGGCCAGTAGTAATATGTACTACTACAGAGTACTTTTTTGCGCATGCACTCTTTGAAGAGCATCACAGCATCGGCGAAGCCATGGTGCTCTACTATGGCGGCCATCCATGCAAGCAATTCATAAGAGGGAAACCAATAAGATGGGGGTATGAATTTTGGGTGGGAGCGACACGGTTAGGTTGCAGAGTTTGGTGTGATCCATACCAAGAACAATCGAATGATGTTGGTAATCAACACAAATACCAAATGCCTCTGGGATTGGGTGCAAGCGTTGTATTACAGTATGCCGATGTACTGCGACAAATATAGGGCAAAGCTGCATTCCATTTATTTTTTAACAACTTTTTTACGTCCATTCATCTCATTGATGAACTTCGAGTACGAGGAATAAAGGCTACTGGCACAGTACGGGAAAATCGCGTCGCGAAATGCCCTTTGCCTGCTGCCTTTGAGAATTGAAAAAGACACCACGAGGTACATTCAAGCATCAATCGACCAGAGCAGAACAAATTTATTTTGCAAATGGAATGATAACAGTGTTGTGACTGTTGCATCAAACGTTGATACGATTCAGCCTGTGTCTACGGTAAAGAGATTTTCACAACAACAGAAGAAAAATATACATGTCGTAAAAAAAGTACGAGAAAATGGGATGGGAGGGGTGGACAGATCCGACCAGAGCATCGGTTTGTACAAGACATCTATCAGAGGCAAGAAGTGGTATTTTTCTTTGACTTGTCATGGACTAGATATGGCAGTACATAATTCTTGGCAAATATATAAGTAAAAGGGGGCCATTATGATTATCTCCACATTCGTAGAAGTGTTGGAACTGCTCTGCTCGAAACATATAAGAACAGAGGCGGCTCGTGACAAAATTTTATGGGTGTTCACTTGAAATAAAACACTGAAAATACATGGTGTAAAGCAGTACATTTATCAAAAAAATTACTTATAAAGGAAATACATACGTCTTTCTTTTTGGTGTGCAAAAATATCTATAACTTAAAGCGACAAGACATTCGTAAATGTCTGTTGTTGCTTTCATCACAACCACACAACCACGGTGTTTTCACATAATATTGTTCGGATTTAAACACACGCGTATATGTTTTCGTTTTTGTCGTACATTTTGGCCGTGGCAGTCCCTTAGCTTTCAATTCAAGCCGAATTTGTAACGTTTTAACACACTTTTTAATGAACGCCACATTATAATTGTTCATTTTCACACTCACAAGTAATACTGATAACTACAGACTATTTCAACACGTATCTTATGATTTTAATTAGAAAATTCCCGAATTTGCATTCGCGCGCGTGCATTGAAGTTGACTCGAGAGTCGAGTGTTTGTTTATAATATTATAGAGAGCGGCAATGTCGCGCGCAATCGCTGTCCTGTGTACGGGCGCCCAGGCGCGGCGGTAAAAACGAACCGGCAACGTTTGCGGGAGCGGCGCTCCGAATTTTGCTATTTTTCCATAGAAAATCTTCTGTTTCACGCGCGCAGGGCACTGGCATACCCTCTCTTTCACTCCTATTTGATTTCGTATTAGGAAATGTACTAAATATTTTTTCATTGGAGCGCAATCGTGAGCGCTCCGCTTCGCGCGTTACTGCATAATACAGTATTATTCAGGTGTATGGAATGATGGAATGATGGATATATTCATTGGTATTGACAGTAGTTTTTTACGATTACGATTGATTTTAAATAGTAATAATTAATATTAATAATGAAATTAAGGCGTATGATTTTATTATAATTATTTATGGGAGTTCACTGCACCAGCGCTCCTTAGGGCGAGCCGCCTCTGTATAAGAATGAGGAGGTGCTAGAGTTTCCGTGAAACCTCTGGATTTGATGGAAAAGATCACATCATTAGGTACAGAGACAAGCAGCTTCGGTGTATAGAATGTCACAAGAAAGCCAATTTCTATTGTCCTAAATGTAATGGAACCTTGCATTCTAAATTATGTTTTGAAAACTTTCATATTGCTACATAAAAATATGTGAAATGTATGTTGTCATTTTAATATCATAGTCTACCTACTTAGTAGTACATATTACTACCGTCCTTTTAAAAGGACACCATTTTCCGAGATTTCCACGATAGATAAAATTTTTATACTATTTTTCCAGTTAAACTTTTTGCAATATGGACACAATATGTAAATTTCACCTTAATATGATAACAAAAATTGTTTCAGTAACATCTGGGTTAAATACATTTCGTATAGGCCAGGGCTCTAAAGCAAAGCATTAGTATTCTCAGCGCTGTGATTTCGAAATGTAGGTCTCTTGTGTAATTCAATGTAGCTTAGCACGGGCAGCATCTTTACTTGAAATGTGTTAAATAAAGATACTCTCATAGGTCGTCATGAGATTGGTTTTGACGAGCAAACGCGAGTGTGTCATAATGAGGGAAATCGAAGGTTGTCCCGTAGCGGGGATATCGTTGCAAACTTGCAAGTGTTGCATCAAGAGGTAACACGCTCGCGTTGTGCAACCCGGCGTTTTCACAACTTTACTGAAATACTGGATTAGCAACATTGACCACGCAGCCGACGCGGACGTGCCCACGCGCCTTCAAATTGTTTTCGTTTCAATTAAGCATTTGCATTCATAATAACAATTGGGTAGCCAAAAACCTGAATTGAACCTACATATATGCAACCACACACTTCACAGCATATAAATGGCATGAAATATGCTAACGTCTATTAAAATTTTACTAAAATTCCAATGTATTATACTTATATTATATTTGACTCAGTACAAATCTATTGTAGTACCTAATAAGGATCTGATATAACAATTTATGGCAACATACTTGTATGTTGCCATAACAATTTATGGCAACATACTTGTATGTTGCCATAAATTGTTATATGTAATCTTTTTTTTTTAAAAATCGACAGAATTTCCTTTATTCGCAAAGCTTGAATAATGGTTGTTTATTTCGTTATGAATTACGAAATTTATAAGTCCGTGTGATTTATAAATGAGACGAATAATGAATATATACATAAGCTCCCAGTCCCAAGCTCAATCTATAATTTAAGATAGTATTTCAATATAAATTCAATAATAAAATTATTATCTATTAGCTAACTATCGAACCTAGTGGAGTCTGTTGGCGTGCGTCGTTCCAATTATATAATTAAATATAATTTATTTATTTATCGTGGATGAGATGTTCGGTCGTCAAGCAAAGACGCCGCGGCCGCGGCCGTATTGTGCGAGCGAATGGCTTGACCTTCGCCGTTCGCGCGAGGCGAATGGGCCCATCAACAAACGCTTCACCTATTTTATATGCGTATATTATATGCTTTTAATAATTACTATTCTTATGATTATCTTGCCACCCATTAAACATGCTAATAAGGCGATATTAACGAAGTTATTTGATATGAAAATATCATTTTGGCTCTAGCGGATATAAGGATAATTCATTAAACACTTTATTATTATTATTTGTATAATTTTGTAATCAAAACATTAATTCGTCATAATATGTATTAATTTATTATTTAATGTAAAATAAAATAAGATATCCTTAGAACTATTTACATATTGCGATCTATTTAGGAAATATTTATCAAAATAAAAGTTTGTATACTTAAACAGCAATAAGTAGTCCATAAATATTAAATAGCTAGAATTGAATCAGTATTATAACAGCAAATTACACAAAATACCATAATTTCATTTCTTCAAATAGTTTGAAGAGTAAACTGCTGTATACATAATATTATAAAGCAAACGTAGATATCAAAATCACATTTATAGAAGTAATTAGATTGGTAATCAAGATAATGTTCATAAGTCATAACGTTAAGATAACTAATATTGTGTTAACAATCCTTTCATCGCTCGTCTAGATCAATCAGTTGATATTGATAACAAATCGCATTGGTGATAAAATTAACAATTACAAAGTATAAACTTAAATTTTAAAATTAGGAAGTGCAATAAAATGTTTAAAATAGGCTGTACAATATGGGTAACATCCTGTGAGTCGTGAGTAAGATATTGTAACAGTACCTAAGTCAAGTAGCGTCTTCAATTGTTCAATTACGGGCACTATTCGTCCATTGTTGGGGGTGCACGGAAATGGAGGGATGTGAACGCGCTTGTGGAATTAATTAACAAATTAGACTTATTATTAAGTATTAATATTTATTAAACCAAATAAACAAATCTATTAAATTTGAAATACCTACCCTTATATATTTTTATTTTTTATATATTTTTCTCATGAAAATCATATCAAAAGACAAAAATACAGTACTAATTCTATTAAACACAATATTAAATCAAACAAACGATGATATCCTACAAATTATTTGCAGCGAATTTAAAATTCATGCCAGCCCTAAGGATACATTGTGTGGGACACATTATGCGAACATACCCGGGTCGTGGGCATCCTTCTCGCTAATTACTTATTATTATGTCTCCAAGGCAACAGATGTGCCACATCCGCTCACAAAACGCGCTCAACTTTTCCCACTGCGAATTAGCGCAAATTATTACACTTGACATGACATTTCAAATGGGTAGGAGGTACTTAGGTTTTATAGACCTAAAAATTTTAAATCCGAAAATCTGCCCAAAATTTAATGTTCAAAGAATCGAGATAACCTTACCTATAGATTTATTTTGACAAACAATAGAGCAAAAAAAAGTCAAACTAAGGAGAGATTTGGTGAGGAATCATTAGATTTACTTCCTCAATATTATGATCATCTCCAACAATTCAATTAAAACAGCGCGAATACGTAATTGACCTTTGATCGTGCGATGTTTTTCTTTATCACACACGTTGTAAATTAAATATGGTTGTCTTTATCTTGGCGGATGCGTCAGTTATGGCGACGATTGCAATAATTATGGTTTAAATTTATAGGATTATTACCTATTGATGTTTACATTTTAACTATACTTGAAATGCACTAGGTTTTTCTATAATAATTATTGCAGTCTACATTGGTATATCAACTATATTCTAATGAAGTTCTTTAAATCACAAATAGTGCAAAGTATATCTACATATCACGGCATAACTTTGTGTGTAAATCAAATTATATATGGCAATTTAGTCGAGGCGACGAGGACGTAGGTATTGTATTGTGCTAGTTTTGTAAAATGTTTTGACAGTAATGAAACACACCAAACTCAGTCGTGAATTATTAAATAATGCATGTTCAAGAGAGGCGTGTAAAAACCGTAAATAACCTTTTGTTCAGATGTTCCAAGCCCACGGATCTGTCAAAAATAGAGAAGTTCAACCACGATTACGACCAGTTTCACTTTCGTTTAACGACGCATGCATGCGGGTCAGTGTTGTGCATCGTTACTCGCTTTGAGTCGAATAAAATATGCGTAATACTTTCAAACAAGCTCGCTAGTTTAATTTAATATCAAATAAGCTGCCGCAATTATGTATAATGCATGTGTGAATTAGCAACATGTGTGTACCACTTCGCTTAGCAATTCATAGAAAGATGTGTTTGAGAACCGGACGTGACTCCTGCGCGATTATTTTTAGTGCATCGGCCATTGTAAATAAAGCAGTGAAAACACAAAGCAGGTTGAACAAACTGCGGTAAACTGTCGAGGAAACAATATCAGGCGGGGGTCAATCCGATAACTTTTGAACTGACTGTACTAGTTTCGGATAAGTTATCAACTTGCGTCACGTTCCGATTATTTTTATGTGACCCTTGTTTATTGGAAACATTGAGTGGTTATCTACTTCAGAATATGTGTAAGATTTCCTGTAACGAAAACAAAAAGCTCATTAGCCTCACGTCTTATGCGAATTTAATTGTATGAAATAAAAACGCGAAAGGAAAAGTACGTTAAAATTTTCCACGATGAAGCACTGATGCATGTCTGACTATCATGTCATAGATCACCCCACTTGTTACGGTGATGACTCCTCACCCAAAAGTTATGTGTTAGGGTACATAATATCGTCGTTATGAAATACTTCACTGGAAACAAGTACCTATTATATTTTCTAATTGTGTATTGAGTTGTCACTATATAGGTACATAATATATTTCTACATTATTTATCTGCAACTCATTTCTCGTTAACAAATAAATAATTAATGTTGGGAAACGCTTCAGTACAAGACTCTCATGTTTGTTTTAATTCATAGCGACTAAAAACCGTCTGTTTAATGAACATATTCGTAGAATTGATAAACTAGCTAAGAATTTACAAAAAAAGTATAATATAAACGCCAAAGAATAACCTATTTCCATATTTAATTAAATAAGAAGGAATATTAATCATTAGTATTAAGCGGTAAGCCATAACAGAAAACGAAACCCTCCACCCAATTCTCCCGAATGTGGGCCTATAAAAATTAACGAGTAACATAAACTTAATCTTCACCTTGGCCTTTCCCTACAATTGAATAATTAAAGTTCTTCTGCTAGAATAATAACGGTTGTAATGAGCACAAGAGCTCACTTTAATAATTCACGTGCATGCTTTGCTGCATTTCATGGGCCCTTGAGTACGTAGGTACGAATCCACTCGTGCGCATCAGTGCACGATGCATGCGAGCCGCGATTTGATAATACCGTGCTATCACTGATCTATACACAATCTATGAACAGGTATTTTATGTACACTCGTGTGATCCTTTACGTGAAACGAGCAATTTTATTTCATGCTACGTCTAAGAGTAAATATTAATTAAATACTTATGTAAAGTTTTTGTGCTCAAGTTACTGAGTTTTTTTGTCGGACAAAAGTGTAATTTAAAGCAAATTTATATCGGAATACTATAATTATTAACATGTCAATTACATGATCAGACGTATTCAAAGCACTTGTATAGAAATACTAACGTATTAAATAACAACTGTTACATTGATTGATAGATTAATAGTGAATAGTCATTCAACTCTGGTACTAATTTATTAATGTTAGATTACATCCACATTACGTGTATCTAGTTGCGTTGTTACTTAGATAACCTCGGTAATAATAACGGAGTGTAATACAAGATTATGTACTGCACTTACGTTCTAATATAACATTACACAATATAATAACACAGTTAATAAGTGACCGAAATTTAAATTACATGCGACCTATATTCGTTAACGGAAAAATTTACATAACTCCAATACAAAGCAACAAGTATAAGGACTTCATTATCACAATAAATAAAGCGAGAACAAAGCAGTCATTTAACATTTCAATACGAATTTAGCTCGGGGAAGCGGCTGTGGATTGCAAAGGCGGAAATATCTGAGGACCTTGGGAAGTTCAACGCCTTTAATGACAATAATAAGTATATCATTTTCTTTACCTACCTACTTGAAATATAACAATGAAACAACTCTTTTTTTATCGTTATATGGTAGCGTAGGAGTTCATTGACACTGATAAACGACCAAGACGCTCAATACCCAATATGACGACATCCTAGCACTTCCGTCACCTGAGAGAAACCTGACCTTTGAGCTTTGCACTTTTGCACGCTCAACATGCACCATGTTATAAAACCGGTAATATGCAGTTCTAGATATATATAAAATATAAATTATAACCATAGTATTTATATCCACGTAGGCACTTAAGATAATGCGAGTTTCCTTAATCAATAATGACATTTCAGAACTCAAGGAAGATAAGTCGTCCCTACTAGTCTTTGTTATGATGACGAGGCTGAATCGTAAGCGACGAAATAGGAAATCTAAGTGTCGATCAATCGGCTACACCAAAATTGGCACGATGATGTTCACTGTGACATAGATTATGCAACAACCACGGCACTGACCTACCGTCGAGCAATGCGCCACTTTCATTATTGACACACTATCTATAAACGGAGATCAGAATTACTATCACTGAAACGAGTACGTGCTCACAGATCGAAACAACACCTGTAGCGTAACACTTATTTCACTTGTTATTCACTCTTCATTGGTTTCCTAATTCCTTATTTGGCAATATTGTGGAATTTAATTGCTTATTTATAATAAGATTAATAAGCTAAAGAAACTTTTAATCATCACTACATAGTATAAAACAAAGTCGCTTTCCCTGTCCCTATGTCCCTTTGTACGCTTAAATCTTTGAAACTACGCAACGGATTTTGATGCGGTTTTTTTTAATAGATAGAGTGATTCAAGAGGAAGGTTTATATGTATAATAACATCCATTAAATAGTGGATAAGTATTTTTGAGGTTTCTAATGTGATGTCGTAAAAAATTACATTTTTCCCGCTTAAATTGCAAACGCAGGCTGAACCCTACGAGTTTTATCAAAATAATGTACTAAGTTTTATACACATTGAAAAGGTCTACAGAAAAGTCCGCGATGGTATATGTCTATCTCTTATGGATAACCCACAATAACTTTTTTTTGTCATTTACTTTTTACGACAAATAATGGCTAATTTTCGATGCGATTTTAACCAATACAGCATTAATCCTTAACCAATTAAATACCTTGAATACATTGTTCATTTAATATAGATCTATATGGCCCTTTACACCGTATGATTTAAGTGAATATTTTCGAAGATATTACAGATTTAAAAACTGCGGGACGTACGTAGCGTTTGCTGCAGCGCTACAGGCCGGCCGGCCGGCTATCTATTTTATACCCGTGCGAAGCCGGAGCGGGACGCTATGTTTTTAATTTTTATATACAACGTTCACAGTTTTTCTGTAGTGTATTTAGTATCAGCATTGCACCCGTGCGAAGCCGGGGCGGGTCGCTAGTAATATTATAAATGCGAAAGTAACTCTGTCTGTCTGTCTGTTACTCAATCACGCCTAAACTACTGAACCAATTTGCATGAAATTTGGTATGGAGATATTTTGATATCCGAGAAAGGACATAGGCTATATAAGTACCCATAGAAAATATAAAAATTGAAATGTTTGGAAAAATACTAGTTCGGTCTCGAACGAACAAGCTATTCAGAAGTCTTTAGTCCGTTCTACATTTATGTAATAATTTTAGCTAATTGGAAATTAAAATAATACGATTTGTAATGCTACGTTTAAACCAATAAGTCATTAGTGAACGTGACGCTAGTCACAGTGATAAGTGCTATGTATATTTAAGTGTCCATTGTAATAAACAAGCGATAAACGCAATGCAATTGCGTTTCATTAATTACCATTTATTTACACACATTAGGTGAATACAAACAATAACTACAAAATTATACTATTTTAATGCGACTTGTAATTTATATTTGTATTCACAATACAACTACGTAGTGTTAATAAAGTGATTATTGTAGCTTAAATAAATAATTATAATACTGACAAACAATGAGATAAAACGCGTCTTCAAATTGTAAGCAATATAAGCTGATAAACTTTGTTTTATCATTGTAATATTGTGTCGTATGCGTAAACACTATTTATGTGTAGATTGTAGACTACTTATAACTAAATGAAGCTTCAATAAAAGTTGGCCACAAAATTAATTCAAGATAAGAATTGGAAGGGTGGAAATTTATAACATTTTGTAATAGAATTAACATAGCAATGACTAAGTTAATGAAACACGGATCCATAAATTATAATTTTACATTAGTTTAAAATACAATGTGTCGGGTCGGATGACACATGCTGGCTCGCGAGGTCGTTGGTTCGTTTTACAGGTGCCCAATTGCGCAGTGCTTTTTGAATTGGGGTGACACCCTATTTACATAAAACGGAATAAGAACATACATTTAATAGTGTTACTTGTCGTTAAGTGAATGTGAATTTGATAAGTAATATATTATGAAGTCATTAAATTTTTCATTTTAAGCTAAATATTTATCGTGTAATTAATAAATTTCACACCTCCAAATCTTCCAAAAATAATAACGTTATAATATAGTAGGCAAAAAGGATATAGGCTATACCCATGTTAAAAGTTACGTGCTATTTACGCAATAATAAAATGTTGTAATGGTTAGAAGCCTAGTCATTACTCAAGGTGTACTCTGGTGTAATAAAGAGACGCAATAATATGAAATAGTAGGGATTAGGAAGGGAAATTAAATAGGAAGGCGAAGCGGGTACAATGAAACAATACTAAAAGTGAAAGAGAATAAAGTTCTCTTCCTGCACCGTGAGCACATAAGATATCGCAGCACGCGCGAATTATAATCACTGTAATACCAACGTTTGTGCAATGGTCTTATGCAAACTGCAATCGTGCGAAACATGCGCAATGTGACGCTGCAACTATTGCACTCATCTCGTTTATGGTTGTTGGTTACGGACTTTACGTATGGGCTGCCTAGCCAAATTCAGTAATAATTCCAATTTTAGGATTAATTTCATTAACTGTTAGTAGAAATGATTCATGTTAAAAAAAGGTTCAGTATTGTTAATAGCTGTCCCATAGCTGGAGAAAATAAAAACTATTTTTGAATTAAATAGTTTTTGACACCGTGAAATGAGATACGGTGCCTTCGATACCGCTTAACTGAATGGTGTATTAAAATCGGTTGAGTTAAGATTGTGATTTGTGAAACAATGACTGCGCTGGAAGGCGTCAGCTCCTCTCCGTTCGGCCATGTCATTACGAAACCAGAAAGGAAAGTTAAGACCGTTTCGGCCGAGAGAATGTCGCTATGCTCGGCTTACGCTTATGCTGTTATTGTAATGCATCTCAAAACCAACACGACGTGCCGTACACAACCAAGAGACGCGCGGTCGCAGCTCCTAAGCATGCTTTGCTGAATGAACGATTCGAGGCTATCATACTTATAACCCCTTCTCTTCCCATCTAACAAAGTCTATTAAACACACATGACCATATATAAAATGGTTAACATAATTAGCGATAAGCGAAAAATATTCATCAAGGTTAAGAATATAAAACAACCATTCTCGAAAACATTATGTGTATAAAGCACCTACCCAATCCTCGGGTACTAAGATTTAATCTGCCTTACCTCATATGTGCATATACTTAAACTAGACCAGTCACGAAACAGTGACCCTCTTAAGCACGACCAGAATATCAAATGATGTTTTGCTGTTGCGTAACAGCACGCTGATACGTTCTTTACGAGCAATTATGTAAAAACGACTAGCAAAAGTGGGTAGGCGAGAGCAAAGCGGTCGGTCGATGCCGCAGTTATGGTAAAAGTGTTACACGCCGTGGCCTGTGCTCGATTCCGAGCAGCTGTGACGCAACAGTTGTGGCGAATGTGTGCCAAAACTGCAGTCAAACCCTCGACATGGACGTTGAGCAGGCTTAAGTATTACGTGTATTTCTATACACGCTTCAGGTGAAACGGATATCGGAACTGATTTTGAAATAATGCCAATATACAGATTTATTTCTATTCTACCTGTATAAAGGATACAAATTCCTGACAGAATATATCCCTTCGGTTGTTGTTATGATTTTTTGAAATTATAAAGACAAGGATAAGCTTGACAAAGGTATTTAAACAAAGGTTTGAACGACAGTGAGTATACAGGCCACATTGTTTTCTGTAGCAACACTAATAATGTTCCAGACGTTATCAGTCGTCGAGATAAGATAGTACATCACCCTTTGTTTATGCACTGCACTCCAACATAAGACCTCAGATATGCATTATCAATATGTATAAGTACTTACGCTAACTATTAACTTGTTTGAACTCTCTAATTTAAAGTCACGTTAACAATATAGGTAATACGATAAAATTGTGGATAAAATATTGCTTTATGAATGATATGCATTATGTAGGTAGGTACTTAAAAATGTGGAACCAATTATTATAAATCGAATTAACCATACTGATAACGGAGTCATGATTTTTTTACTGATAGAGACATTTTTTTTTATATTTAAGCGTTTATCATTATTTGTTGCGTATTCAAAAATTTTTGCAGTAGGTATAACGTGGGACTTAAAATGCGAACATTTCAAATTCACGTTTAATAACAAAACATGTTAACGATTTGCGATAATAGTTTGCGACACGTGACTGCTTATCAGGAATGAGTTTCCATTGAAAGCAAAGCAGGAGTCTTAGAACAGCGAAACATTGGAGGTAAGGTTTTGGAAAAATAGGAAACCAAACAAAAAGTATAAAACACACACGTACGTACATATTATTATTTCAATAAGAATGTGTCATCCTAGCATAGAACGCGAACGTAGGCGATACTCGTCACCGCCTTCACGGCAATGAACCTTCGCATTTGATGCTAAAGCAATTAGCAACGTATTATAACTACTTCGATAACATTCACTTGCATTATTATTATTTTTTTCAATATTTTTACGTTTATATTAAAAAAAATTGAGTAAGTAGGTATAGGTACCTATATGAATCTTAAAATAACACGTGGGTGTCAATATTGCGGCAATATCTGTAACCTATGCATCAGGGCCATACCACATTTGTCTTAAATTAAGTGTCCCCCAACGGTTTGTCGAAACCGATGCGTAATGGATTCTTCAGTGTGAACGATGCCCGTTCAAGGCAAGCCGCATATTAAAAATCTAAACAAAATTTGTGTTAGAAAACGCAATACCTTGACTTGTGTTGACTATAAGTGAAATGTCGAGTGGTATCCTTTTAGCGAGGCCAGGAACAAAAGGTTCCCTTATGACCGGAGACAAACGCGTAAAGCCGGCAAAGACGCGTAAAGAGACAAAGCTAATGTAGGAATTCTAAAATGGACGTTTTAAGCTAACCAGTTCAAGCTATCCTCACAATTTGCATGCAATATTATTTTTTTTAATTAGTTATTTTTTATTCATTACAAGGAGAAGTATTCTAATTACATGCAGTGAATTTATAGCTTGGGCAGCGAGGCGTTAATCGGACGGCATCGACCGGTTGCATTAGACTAGAAGTTGCTACTACGGTAGGCCCATTTCGTAATATACGTAAAGAGGTGAACGCAACAACTCGATGGATCTCGATTCTCGACTACTTAATATGAACGTAAAATACTCATAAGAGAGAATATTGATGAATGTATTGTTGTTAAAGCCTTGAAACAAAGATAGGCAATGTTGACTTTTCGTTTTGCTTGGATCAGCGTAGCAAAATGGCGCCTTGACGTCCCACGCGGAATATCATTTCGCCAACACAGCATGCGAGGAAATAATTCGATATTACTTATTGTACACGAGCAATGCAAACTGACACCACTGCTCCCACGATCGACACTTATTGTTCGAGCTGCACTCGAAGGTTTCTGCAATGTCTAGCTGTTGGGAAACGGAGGTGACTGAGGCCAGAACCGGCCGTTTGAGAAACCTCACAACTTGATTGCGAAAACCGTGGAAAGTTTGTGTTTACTTGCATGAAGACTACCAACTTTTGTACGCATTCATTTACATGAGAAAATTTTCAACCATAACTTATGAATATATAAAATATGTGAACGGAAAACATGTAAATGTGTAGGAATCATTATAAATATAAATTATTTTATTAAATGTAAATATCGGTTATATAAATTTAATTTAGCTCGTTTTATTTCGACAATACTGATTACTGAATATCAATGTCGTCATACACAGCAAAATTTGGCAATGAATGAAGCAGACATAATGGTTTTTACTTTTTATCAGCACACGTGTAAAAATGATCGCGTCGTTTTACATAAACATCTTTATGTGAGATGAATCATTGAAGCATTACATTACATTTTTATTTTTTAATGCATGCATAATTATTAAATAGGTTATTAATAATAATTTATAATGAACAAATGTTGAAATGTAACAAATAATATTATAATAAATTATGTCTAAAGCTGAATAAATTCGTGTACATACGCCATTGTAACAGTGTAATATAAATTAGTGTGAACACAGGCTCCTGAAAAACAGTTTACAACTAGGTATATTAGGAGCCTGGGTCATTTAATTTTTGTAAGATATATCTAATGGTGCAAATAAATGATTTATTTATTTATTTATTACTGATAACATTAATAAAATATCAAACATACACAATCTTTTTTCGCATTTATTAATAAAATGTTTTAAGAATTTAGCATACGTCTGAAATGACACATTTTTTAAAATAAAATATTTGTATTCTCTAAAAATGTAAGTATATATAATTAAATACATCTGAAATTGCGTTTACGGCAAACCTGATAAAAGCTTTTTAAGTTACATCTCGTCTACAATATTACAATAACCCATTATTTTAAATAACCGTAACCTACATCGACGCAAACGCAGCGCAGAATTGAAAACATTAATATTCCGATAGTTTTGCGAATATTATTGTAATAATAACGTATAGTGCAATATTCAACATAAGTGCGGCTCTACGCGATAACACGCTTCGATACCCCACGTGATTACACGGCTTACTGACCAACTAACAATAGGTAATAATAATAACTTAAGATTTTGGTATGCGACTAATTAAAAAACGATTAATTGACCTAAGTTTTAATAGAAATTTAAATATAAGTATTTCATGCCCGCATCATTCGACTTAATTAGACTAGATACTTATTTGTATTTCTGTAAATGTCCACCCTCCATATTAATGATGGTATGTAAAACTAAAATTGTTTACTATTTGCGTCACCTTGCATCGACTCGAGTTATAAAAAAAGTTTTTGCAAGTTACTTTCCAATTGTTTACACTCCCCTCGAACTTTGGGATACAACCTTGTAGAAATCTGAACAAAGCTATATCTACAGACAAAGACTCTTTATCTCGTGTCTGGCAAGTTGTAAAAAAATTCAATATAATGGCGTGTATTGTAAATAGGCATCAGGTAGACGGTTGTAGGTGTATTTATGAGCACAACGGTTCGGATGCTTTTCAACGGCCAAAACTCTAATAACAAAAAGTTGTAAAGGCATTACGGTGCACCTTTAAAAATTCCCACTGTCATTTATCTGAAAATGTTTAACTGCAACTGAATGTTATCATGGTAATTTTAGCTTTACGGATATCGATCATGTTTGTGGAGTTACTCAAATCGTTATTTTATTATTTTGGGAGATCGATTATAACATTCAACCCCATTTTATCCAAAAAATATATTATGTATCTAATACATAGTTTTTTAATGACGTTATAACTTATAACTTATAACATTAAAGGTACGTATATCACATACATAATATATACATTTTGGGCCTTCATTTAACGTTAACTTGAATGCACTGTAAAATATTTTTAATCTAGTCTCCACTCTACCCCACCGTTATGTGCTTCGTTGAATATAAAACAGGGCAACCCTAAGCAACAAGTGGCTGTACGCAATATAAAGAAACCACAAAAACCGTGAGCAGGTAGCGTATACAAGAACCAAACGATTTATAACCATGTGATTTAGTTAATAGAACTGGTTTTACTCTGCTGCCACGAATGAAGACAAAAAGTTATCTATAAACAAGTATGACTCTTACGTCCAGGGCATAAGGTGCATATCTATAAAATTGAATAATCATAATATGAGCCACACCAGTCACACCACTTAGCCGCGTCTGTGCTTCACCCCTGCTGAGATTTGAAAAGGATTTGTCAAGTAATAACATCAGGTTCCATAAGTTATGCTATATAGTTCAACCAAATACCTACATAGCATTGGCATTGAAATAAAATTAGTTCGATCTAACTTTATATTTGAAGAAATAATTATAATACAATTTAAATTTATCTTCACACTTTTATACAGATTACTTATTAATTATTATTTAGTATTTACTAGATTTCCGCCCGCGGCTTCGCCCGCGTTTTCAAAGGAAAACCCGCATAGTTCCCGTTCCCGTGGGATTTCCGGGATAAAACCTATCCTATGTGTTAATCCAAGTTACCCTCTATATGCGTGCTAAATTTCATTGTAATCGGTTCAGTAGTTTTTACGTGAAAGAGTAACAAACATCCATACATCCTTACAAACTTTCATTATGTAAGTACCTACTACCAAATAATATGAAACACAAATATGTATAAGAATATTTAAAAAGAATTCCTTGAGGGAAATAATGTCACGTAAAATAATGTCACTGACATTATTTTACGTGAAATAGGTAACTTAACCTACAAAAAATCCCCATTTCTGAGAAAACGATAACTTTAAAAATTAAAATGTAGTTTAAGAATTAAGAGCATTAAGATATGAACAATGAGGTAGTTTTAACAATGTTACACGTACCTGCCTAGGTACCTAATTATAATTTGTAAAAATTGTTTTATTTTAGGTTTAGCCTATATTTTTAATATTTAATCTAAAATCTTTTGTAAACATGTTTTATTAGTAAGGTATTACCTACCTATTCACTTTGCGATTACACGAAATGTAAAATTATTGTAGGTACCTAAGTACTATTATATCCAAAGATTACTGATTTTTACAATAAAGTATTAATTCGGTTCGTTGTTCACCTATAAGTTTTTATATGCCACTGACAGATACCTATATTAGGTATATTATTTACTGAAAATAATTATACGACAAACCGCCAGTATTTCTCAAGAGGCTGTAGTATCGAGTTACTTTTACTTTTAGAGGAAACTGGCTATTCGCCTGGTCCGATCAGATTTTTAATGGAACTACCGGAGTGTACAAGTCCCGCAACTATCAACTATGGCAACATCACGCAACAAGTTACTGGTTCCACAGATTTTCCGTAATCTGTAATTACGGTAGTAGGAACCATCGAGTTGAGCGGTAAAAGGTATTAGGGTAAAATCAGCTTACCTTGTAAAGCTCGATTTAGCGTTGCGGATGGGAAATTCGTAATAATTAATAATATAGTACGTAGCTACCTAAGAATTCTGTAAAAATATTTATTGTAATGCTATTCAAGCTAGCTTATCCAATAAATGATATTAGGGGATAGGTACCTATTAGACATAATACTGTAATGTTTTTAAAGTTTTGTTGTGCTCCATTTACCTATTATTATTATTTCAAGTGTTATCAAGCCTTTTTACGTTAGCGTTAAAAACGCCTACCTACTTCTATGCTGGAATATCTTAAATACCAAGCTATAATTGGACTAAAGAAGTGAAATAAATACATTACCGAAGGGATAAACTTACGTAGGCAATATGATGTAATACTACTCATGTATTGGTAAACTAAGCAGTCGATACTTTTAATACAAGTTCGAGCAGTTACACGATAGATTACTTTTATTTTCAACTAGAGGTCCGCCCCGGCTTCGCCCGTGGTACATATTTCGCAATAAAAGGTAGCCTATGTCCTTTCTCGGGTATCAAAATATCTCCATACCAAATTTCATGCAAATTGGTTCAGTAGTTTAGGCGTGATTGAGTAACAGACAGACAGACAGAGTTACTTTCGCATTTATAATATTAGTTAGTATGGATTTGGTATTGATGTTTTACGTCAATTGACGTGCCTAATATCTCAGGTTGTAAAATATATTGAGGTCTCTGATTTCCTGCATAATTACAAGTAGGTGCCTAAATAACAAAAAATCTTAAAATAATAACAAAGATGACACAGTCATACAATAATTACAGCGCAGACGTCTTTTACTACAGACTTTTCTTTAATTTTTACTTTGCGACGCAATATTCAATAAAGCTTGATGTAGTAGGTAACCCTACTTACTGCCTACACGACCAAATCACAGTATTACAATATCTATCTTCTTCTTATCTTCTTCTTATATATAAAAATGAATCGCAAAATGTGTTGGTAAGCGCATAACTCGAGAACGGCTGAACCGATTTCGATAATTCTTTTTTTATTATATTCCTTGAAGTACGAGGATGGTTATTATGTAGAGAAAACGTAAATATGTACCACGGGCGAAGCCGGGGCGGACCGCTAGTAGGAAATAATATTGTAATACTGTGGAAATGGAAAACGAATAGGTAAGAATGTAACTAATTGCTGAGGTAGTAATTTTCTGTAGGTATACCTTCCTCTCACTAGTGAATTGATGTCGTTTCCTGGTTTTTTGGAATTTCTATTTTGGTAGCTTTTCCAATAAATTATTACTAACTATATACCTACCTAAAAAATACACGACAAATTTTATCGACGTTTTGAATCGAAAAAAAATATAAACATTTATCAACACGTGGTGCTCAATTAAACAATATCAAACGTTTCGGAAGCGAGGTAATCAATTATTATTATGCTTGCGATATGGTTGGATTAATTTATGAGTAAATTTTTACTTACCTACCTACTTATTGTTTTTACTTTTTATATCATTCAAACGTTCGCAACGCGATTATCAGATTCATTTATGACAAAGATAAAACAGCTAAATACAATTCTGTAACCAATTCATTGTAGGTAGGTACTAAAATCGAAAGGTAAGGGTAAACTTTTATATAGGTCATCATTACACGTAGGTAGACATTGTATACGTCAATATTTCATTTAAATAAAGTTCAAAACCTATAGGAAATAAGCAGACACATCACACAGCTACAGTAATCAGTTTGTTGATGATCGGTCATCGGAGAAAAATTAAAACTGTAAGAAGTTAAGTTACCTTCAAGAACAGATCACCAAAGTCGTACAGCGCAGACTGATGCATTATGGCAGTAGACATTATGTAGAACGAAGAAGGCACTAAATTTGATCCAGGTTTTAATACTTGCTTCGCGCTTCTCTTGTCGCGAACTGATCCACTAAGACAATTTTTAGGTTAGGATTTCACTGTAATTTTTTTGCGCGAGCTAATAAAAAGTTCACGATGAATTGAACAAGAATTTTAAAATGCTGCTGTAGATCTGAAGTTGTAATATATGTGAATCGATGCGCTTTTGTTTTTTTCGTTCGGCGACCACAGATTGAATCCGAACTAGATGGCCGGGGGCAGTTATTTTTTTAATTCACCCTCCACGTAAGTGCCAGTAAATTTTTGAACACAATTTCGCAAATGATGCGAAAATGTACAAAACAGTTCTTTGATTTCGAATTGTCTTCTTCACTTGTTTTTCGCGTCTATACGGAAATTCACAAAAAATGGTCAAAACTCTGCGCGAACTACTTAAAAGTAAACTCAGGACAATAAAAACTTTTTATTTGTCCGACTTTATACTCCAAAACGTCTTTAATTCTGGTTGTATAAATCGCAAGTTAAAAAAAAATAAATCGCAGTGTCAACGTCCGCGCAAAACGCACCACACGTTCATTCCGTATCACGCTTGCTCGCGCACTGAGCCTGCAATTCGGTTCGCCCGTGACTCGTGAGCCGGCAGCGGGCGGGTGGATTTTGTTTTCAAATCAAGCAGCACGATCACGTTTTGGAACGAGATTCGGGTACTCTCGGCCGCTATCGACAAATCTCGGCGAACTGTTTTGTTATTGCCAGCCCGCCACAACAAAAATGACAAAACTCCTTCATCATTGTCCTCTCTTTTCCAAGTACCTACAGCAAATTTGATATATCATATACCTAAGAAACTTAGGAACAGAAAATAATTTATAACGGAATAGGTAATATTATGCTAGATAGTATTTATTACGAATTCAGAATACCTACCTAATAGGTATAAATATTTCATTTTTTGTTACTTAATAAATGTACCAATATTATGTACTTATAATTTTAAAAGTAAGATGACTAGCACTAATTATGTAATTATAAAGGCAAGTAGTTACCTAGTCAATGAAAATTTTAAATTTAAGGCGTTAATCGGCAATTTCGACTATGTTCAACCTCTATAAAGTCTGGTACAACATAAAGCACAATACCGAAAAAAATATATAAAATAGGATGTTCTTTGATCTTTAATTGCTCGCGAGGACTTTTTTCCAAAGTTAATAGATTTCTAGAAAAAAAATGTGCAGTGGTCATCGATTTTTCCGCAAATACTCTATAAACTTCGTAACCTGCTGACTTAGAGCTCTGAAAATTTTATGTTTAATAAATTATCAGTTACACAACAGTCCCTGACGAGGATTTTTTGTTTCACTGATTGGTATATTTTTAAATACAAAATGCGAGGAAAAAAGAAGGTGCAGCGGGAGAGGTTTGAGATCCGTCAAGTATGGTCAAGGTTATTAGCGCATGTATAAGCCTTAAATACTTATTGGATACGTACCCATATAATTTAACTACTACATATAAGTATTATAAATTAATATCAATTACCTACGTACCTACCTATCAGTATTTTAATTTTTATTATTTGATACAAAAGTAAAATTCTAATTGTCTCTTTTCACATTCATTATTAATTTTAAAATTATTTTCTTCACTTCTATTAGGTATTAATATTTAGGTAATTTAGAATAATAATAAACATATTTAACAATTAACAATTACCACCGATTAATTCTTTAGTGCCTAGGTATTTGATAGATATCTGTATTAATTACCTACCTATTATGTACATATTTAGAATCATCCAGCAGCAAGTTAAACAGGTCTGTAAATATAGGTACTTAGTACTTCTATGTATATTTATTCATTTTGGCGAGGAAGTGCTAAAAAATAAGTGGCCAGAACGGTGAATAAACGCAAAAAGTAGTAATTTTAGAGCTGGTTCGACCAATCGAGGTATCCGCTGTTCGTGCTTATGCGAGAACCGTGTTCATTTATACCTTGATTTATACGAAAAGAGCGTTTTGAATAAAATTGGAATGTAAACTGACAGTTACAGTACTAGATTATCTGTGGTACTAGTACACTATTATCTGTAGAAGCATATGCTATGAACGTATGATGTATATTCTATATTCTTGACTTATAGGTATTTTATTTCTATAATTATTTCTATAATAATTTTACAAATTTTCAATAATTAAATGGTCACTCATATAACTTTATTCTGTCCTTTTCACTGAACAATTTCCATACGATATTAAACTTCTCGTTTGCAAAACTTCAAAAATCGCAGTAGGCTGCGAGTATTAAATATTTTTTTAGGGGTTTTTATCAGCTGAGTTGGGGACCTATACGTGTAGGATAGAATGTCTGTACCATAGTAATCATATTTTATCATGGTAGGTAGCACAGATCACAGAATCTCTATGGTAGGTAGTGTATCTGCAAAATAGCTTCAAAAATCAGAATATAAATACTTATAAATACTTTTTTTAACTTTCACGGGTAAAAAAATACTATCACAATAATTTTTAGGTAAATACTTAGGTATCTATTTCTCTTAATATATATAAGGATGATTAGGGATTATTAGTATACTCGCTTCCGCTAAAGCCTGTGGCATAGTCAGCGCTTGTAGCGTCCCTCGAACAACTTTTTATTATGGTATTCGTTAGTTGCAAACTTGTTTGACTCTTTGGTGTTATGCGCTATGTTGCACGGGCTTACGGGAATTAGAAGGGTTTCCAAACACCGTGGTGCTTTTTGTTTGTATATAAGACAATTTCGAGGACGCGTCTAATTTAGCTGGCTTTTCAAAGTAATAATAACAAAATGTATCTCGGATTCATGTTAAAATTTTTCAAAAGAGACTAGGATATTTTTTTTATAATGTGTATGAATTGAATATGTACGTTAATGAACGAGATGTGTCCAGTGTCAAATAAAATTATTAATTAAACTTTTTCAAAATTGACATGATTCTAAAATATAAATTGAACAAAAATGCCTTAGTAAATGTTATGATTTATTTAATAATAATATTTGATTATGTAGGCTTTCTTTATAATATATAATGTTTATTAAATTCGATAACATTTTAAAAACAATTCCTCAAAGAACAAAAGAACTGCAGTCGTTATCTATTCTCTCAGCAGTGTTATATTTCGCATACATAATTTTATAATGAAAATATATATAGTATTTCTTGCAATATAGCTAAATAATAAATATGTATGGCTTACGCTCTCATAGGAAAAATTTTGAAATGCGAGCTGAAACACAAACTCTTATAGGGTTTAGGGATCTGTAATAACATTTATTATGAGTTCATTGCACAATGTAATATCACATCACATTTAAGTAGGTACGAGTTAAATATTTAGATATCATAGAATTTGGGATAAGCGAACGCAGATTCTTATTTACAACGAAAACGATGAAAGGAAATTCAAAAGGCATTTTCCAATTTTACTTGTGGTAATAGGAATATGCAGTCTAGAAATTTATATTTAAAAGTTGGTTTTATTTTATCAGGGGACAAAAAGCTGCGTCTTGATAAATAAGTTCAAAACGACGAAGTCAAATAGTGTCATTGACTTCAATACATAAAGACGTATTAACATATTACTACATATTATTACATATTATATGAAATGAAGTTTTTTTTTCAAAGTATTAAATTTAATAATATATAATTTAAAATCATCACACGTGACGCTATGGGTAATGTGTCAGTGTCAAATGTCGGTCACGTAATGCTTACTTCTATAACATAACGCTTAGAAACACATTGTATGCAAACATAAAATATTATATTCAAAAATTCTCTCTTCAAGGCAATACTAGCTGTGTACTTCGTAACAGACGTGCTCCGTGCTCGGAACTTAATATTCAAGGAGATTTTTCAACATCTGATTTTTAGTCGACTTCAAATAAACGATGTCAATTCGGTTTTTTTAAGAATAGATTCATGACTTCCATTGGAAGATTAGTTATAAAATCATACAGAAGAAAAACATTTAGTCCTTATAATCTCGTCTGTGTATAATCCTTGCGTATTGGTATAATTTTTAATATTTAAATAGATAAATATAGTAAATTTATAATATACGTCTGATTTATCTGAATGCTTACCACAAAGTCCTTTGTGCTATTAATTAGCTTGACACAAATTAAATGGAAAGTAAATAAATTTCATACCTACGAATTGTAAGGAACAACTAATTCATTTCCGAGACAAGAAAAGGCCTTGAGCAATTCAGTCTATTTGACTCGAAAGCCGAAACATTGACTTCGGTTATTCGCAAGTCAATTAATTTGCCTTTCAATTTGTATAACGCCCATTGCTCGCATATTTATGCTTATTAAGATACGTATAAATGGGTTCAAGACTCAAGATATAAAACGTCTCTCGTGCGTCTCTCTAACAAGCTTAGGACAGATAAATGCCGCTATTGTATTGTTTCTGTAACTATCTGTATTTACTGTTTGTGTATTATTATAAGGCTGCATAAAGTTAAGCTGAAAAATCGTGCTATGTATGAATTTTTTTCCACTTAAAGATCAGCATTAGTAAATCATGATTAAAATATATTTTCCTGGTTATTTTAATGCGGGTTTCCTAAGACTACGCAAATAGATATTAAGGCTTAAAGTTCTTATCCACGCCGTAAAAAATGGAGATATGTAGATCAATTTTCTATCTAGGTTAGTGGGAACCGTATAAAAATTGTTAATTAAATATACTGTAGTTTACTTGCATAGGTAATTAAATACGACAAATATAGACGACCAAATTATTGCACAGTTGACCAGTTGACCTTTTCGAACTAGCGTGACATTTTTGCGTAAATAATCATCTAGGTTTTTCGAGGTCTCGTGTAAATTATTATTAAAATATTTAACAAACAACATATGATTTTAGGACATCTTATATTGATATTCTGCTGCATCAAAGAAACTGCAGGCTTTATGACAGATATTTTTGTTACATACTTTTATGTCAGTAATGACAACAATAACGATTTAGAAATCAGAGTTATCCCTCTCAGTAATCTCTTCTTCGATAGTGTTTACTTTTTATGCGAAATAATTTTTCAGAGTGGATCAGTAGGTAGTACCTGAGATTAGCGCGTTCAAACAAACCAACAAACTCTTCAGCTTTATAATATTAATAATATAGATTTAACTAATTTTTATTACGATTGGATTATTATTCTGCTCTATATAAGTATGATAAGTTAACTCGCTAAAAATTAAAATATTACTAAGTAATATTATTTAACAATATGCTTTCATTAAAGGTTTTCAAAGTTGACCTGCAGTTACTACTTTTCAAACAAAAACATCACGAATAAAAGTAAGTATACTATAAAAAAATAAAATAAACAATGCTCGTTCAAATTAAGCTTTAAAATAATAATAAAATCTGCAAACCCTCTATTGACTACGACTCTACCTAGTAGAAAACAATTACAATAAGGGATAACTCTAACAATACGTAGCGTATTGTAAGTTAAAACAATAAAAGTTTTACAATACAGCAGAATGTTTCGAAAGCTTTAAATACTAGAATGGATAAAATATTATACTGTATATATTTTTTAATTCTACGTCGCGTCGTCACAATAATACACTAAGGCAGGGCACTGGAATCATATTACTTTAAGTATTTTGTTTATTGTTACTAGAAACCTATTATTGCAACATAAAATAGATAATAAAGGTGACATTGCATAGAGGTTTGCTGATATACGACCTACGTTAATGTATGGTTATTATATTTAGCCATAAAAGTTGACTGAATGCATTACGCAGTTACGAAAACCAAACATTTCACTGCTGTAATCACTAAGATAGTGTGCATTTTATGGAAAATATAGTAGGTAGATGTAGCAACTTAAACTCACAATGTAAAGTTGTAAACGTAAACAAACATACAATTAACACTAGAGACCAAAAAATGGACTAAGTTCCAAGTTCCAACATCAACTAATTTAGTAAATGTCTATTGTAATAATTTAACCCAATAAAGTATAAGCACGTATAAGCCTTTGCTTATACATAGTAGTCTACGTAAATTGCAAACATTCAAATTTCATATTCTTGTACGTACCTATACTTTGTACCTATGTCAGATTTATAACAAAGTTAAGGTTTCTATTCATAGAATTTACTAAAGTAGTGTTATTTATTACAAAATTTTAAAAGCTTTGAACGAGTTCAAGTCTCAAAATAAGACAGATATATTTTCTGATCATTGGAATCATTAAAATTGTCATCACGGAATGCGACGATACATTTTATAGCTTCCAGAAAGTTATAAATAGGTGAACGTTCATTTTATATTATGTAGGTACCTTTTCAATGAATTTTGTCTGGAAGTTAATATAAATTATAATACATACTTACGTAAAATAAAGTGCGTACCTTATAAAAGTCTTACTTTTATGTTCACCTGTATATTAATTATATTATCATAGTATTGTCACAGTATTGTATTGAGAAGTAAATACATATATCTTTTAAATAAAAAGTGTTCATGTAAAAGTATATTATACTTAATAAATAAGAACGTTCATTTAGTGATTATAATGATATCAACAGAATTAAAACTGAGAAAAGTTAAGAAGCCCATAACTTTCATATTTACCTAATCAATGAAGCATATTCGAAAGAATATAATAATTAATAAGGATAAAACAATAAAATTGAAATTAACTTTTTCAGCGCTCTTCTACGGTCAGCGTTTACTTCTTTTGCTCTAGTTACGTCACTCGTTTGTACGTTGTAAGTCCTTCAGGTGTTCTCACGTCTAGACGCAAGCAATCTTAATATTAATACCTTATGCGTGGCCATTGTATACAAATAATAATAGTCATTAACTGATTTAGACGACCTTGACCCAATAATTTAAATAGAATAGAAGTGGGCGTGTCATGTGCACACTGAACTATTTCATTATTCATTAATTTACATGTATGTATATGTAGTAGGTTGTTTAAAGGAACATAATATTTCGTAATAACCCCAAGCATCGAAAACTTGTATGTGGTTTAATATTGTTCTTACTGGATGTCTAATTCAGTTATTTCTTTTTTTAGATTCACCAGTATGATAAAAAATAAACGATTCATATAACGAATAACAGTCGAATTATGAATGCGACTGGGTCGAATAAAACGTGAAATTAAGTAATTATGTATTTAAACATTTAATATATTCTTGTGCAAGCATACTTCAATTACTACATGTATCTAAAATTATATTTTTATAAAACACGCAATGAACGTTTATTACACAAAAGTTAGAAGTATTTACTTTGACATTATATTATTAGAAACGATTGATTGCCAGCTATTTGTATATTTATACGTAATAAAAATGTGATCTGGTGTAATAGACCTTTCCGTTACTAGGCAACTGTTAAGTAACACTACCATGCCCAGAGACATTAAAATTTTAGAACCATCCATATATGCGGGCCTGTAAGCAGACGTTGATATATAAGTACTACTGGATATGCTCTAAACATTGATGTACAATTTGTTTATAGCATCTAAGTCAATTGTTCTTAAACATGTACCGAGATCCGAGATTGACCTGAAAGAGAGCGTCATCAATTTAATGCGTATGTATACCCTTATTATTTATCATTGGAATAGTTAAATATTTAAACAAACAAAACTAGATAAAGCATTGTAAAGATGAAAATCATGGATATTCTTTTGGTAACCTGTAAGTAAGGCATTGTTTTTAAAACAATAGACCGTTTTAAGAATTGATAATGTGTCACGTAATACATTTTACAAAGAATTACTAACCAGGAATTTATTTCAAACCGCCAGGCAAGATAGCCTCTCAAAAATATAAGGCCAGAATACAAACGAAAATCACAGTCTACTTGCGTTACTATTGTATGCATGATACGCATAGATTGTGGTTGCAGTGACCTGCTATCCACGATTTCAATATAATTGCCAAATACTTAAAACTAGTTTCTGTTTTGTTAATATACGCTAGTGTGTCCAATTACGGGCTAATCTTTATGATAATACGATTCTCAGTTGTAATCTATTGCGCATTATCATTATTCTTTTTCCAAGTTGTGGTAGGTACTGTGGTTTACTTTCGAGTTATTTTATTTTTTATAGTTTTCTCTTTACACAAGTTATAAATACCATAGCATTAAGTAAATAATGTTTCTGCTATTTTTATAATAATAATTGATTCAATCATGTTAAAAACGAAACTTTAATTTGTTTCATACTCGTTTACAATAGTTTTATTTACTCAAATCCCTATTCGTATTATTTTAATCTTATCTCTACAGCAGTTCTCGTGTCGTTTCCGATTTGGATGTATCAAAGGCATGGAAAATTTAACTAGGTATTTAGACAATTCTCAAATCGTATTATAAATCCACAAATGTCAAATCCAGTGGCGTATATACAAATGTTTTGTGCGGACGCCGCTTATCACGAACGCGAACAAATTGCAGAATAGTTTGTAACACGATAAACGATATATTTACTGCTCCAAATACTTATGTAATGAAACTAACAGCTGTCGTGCAATCATATTTTTTACCTATCTACCGAACTACACGCACGAACAATAATTGTATTTAGGTTTATTTTGTGTTTTATATTGTCATCTTTTACAGTTTGGAAATAAAACTAGGTACATACTTGTGTTTTTGTTATTTTGGAAAGTAAATGAAACAATGATAACAAAATAGCAAAGAGATAGCAGAAATTCTTTAAAATTACACGTGCTTCTTTGTAAGGCAAAATAGAATTCAAGGTTACAACCCATATAGAAGTAGGTACATAAAGGGCAAAAACAAAACGTGTTCGACTGTTCGTGTTTACAGTATTTATAAATAAATGAGTATGATGTAAAATCAGATTCTCTTGTTAGTATCAGCTCCATTGCGATTTAGGGTCATTGCGCCTGTTCGCGTCCACATGCCTATTCGCGTCCATTTTGCGGATATCTTTTAGAAAATTCACGAAAATAAGTATACTTTAAGTAAAATTGTAATAAGAAAAATTTCCGATAATACCTCAATGTATAAGAGACATGCACACATATTCAAAATATGCCTGCGCACCGCCTATCCTATTTAAAAAAAATATTTAATTTTGGTTATTACACGAGAGAGCTAAAACGCGCGGGATTTTGAGAAAAAAATAGTGCGCAGCGTCGCGTTTGACGGTAAGTATCTTATTGTTAAATGTGAATTTTAGAATATTTAACTGTTTCTTTACTTTGCTTACAAAACATGGAATAGTATGGATTATAAATCAGCTTATTTCTTTTACAATTAATAGCTAAAATAAGGTGGACGCGAATTACTACACCGAATTTGTACAACTTCCATTTTGCGTCCACGGTGGGCGCAAACTATACCTATAGTGCATAACAATAGAACATATTGCGTCCACATTGTTTTTCATTAAGTAGCAATGAATTGTTTGTTAAAATATATAATTTAAAATAGATTGTAAATTTCTGACTAAGACTACAAGTTGATAATTTAAATTTTCATTCAAATTAGCAAATTTTTATGCAATTTTTTTCATTTTAAAATGGGTTTTCTAAGAATGAGACTAGTATCTTTGAGAATGAGAATCAATAAGTCTGTGGTTAAGAAAATAATATAAACAAAAAATAAATTTAATTCATTAGAAACTAAAAATAGGGTAGGTAGGTTAAATCTTAATAGAACTGATTATTATTTATTTACATAACGTAACTTTGGTTTTAGTTAATTTTTAGTTCTATTAATGATGAGAAGATAAATATAAATAAGTTTTTCCAGTTTCAGTGAATTATTTTAATAATAATGTTAATTTGAGGGTTCCGAACCTCAAAAGGAAAAACCGGAATCCTTGTAGGATCACTTTGATATCCGTTCGTCTGTATGTCCGTCTGCCGGTCTGTCTTTCTGTCAAAACCCTTTTTCTCAGTAACGCGTTGAGATATAAAGCTGGAATTTATATTGAATACTCAAGTCTACGGTTCCTTGAAGCAGTGAAAAAATCAAAATTATAAGCCATAGCAATCAGAAGATACAGCCGTTTATGCTGCAAATTTTCGCAAATTTCGACATTCGCTAGGGAATCAAAACTTACAGGGTTCTTTACGTGAACACAGACACTTGAAGTTTGGTACGAAGCAACGTCTTATAGCACAAATAAGGGAAACATTGAAAAAATAATCATTTACAGTTAAAACATATGAAAAAAAACAGTTTATACAGGAACCCTCGGTGTGCGAGTCCCACTCGCATTTGGCCGGTTTTTATTAAATAACTATATTCGTAAATAAATAATTTATTAAAATCTAATTTTTATTTGCATTTATCTGATAAAATATCACCCAATACACTCTTAATTCTTTTTCTAAGCTGGTGGACGCGAACTGGTCCACGGGTGGACGCAAACTGGAATTTTTGGACGCGAACTGGGTAAAACGCCTAATTCTGCTATTTGTCTAGATAAATAAAAAACACATGATATTTCCAACACAATTGAAAGTAAATCTTAAAATAGACTATGTAATGAACACGTTACATAAATTTTGCGTTGAAATTAGTTCTGGAACATTTTTATTTTCTCCTTCAAACTTTCCAACTGCACTAAGTGGACGCGAACAGGCGCAATGACCCTATGCAAGCTTCTTATGGATCAGTGAGCGTGCTAAAGTTTCATAAATAACATTAAAGGGCAAAATATAAAACAACGATAGTTCAACACGAACTATCTTCCCTGTATGGCGTACATTCGATTTTAAAGGGCACTTCACTGATTACCTCGAGCGGAGATTACTGCCGGGTTTGAGCGTAAACATTCGCTGGTTACTTTAAAATACATAAGGCCAATTCCTGATGCCGATACAAAGTGAAATAGGAAACGATTGTCTTCGGTTCCGTGTTAACGTGTTCCTATATTAAAAGACCATACTTATCCGTAACGTGACGTGTTAAACATTACTCATAGTCATAAGTGGTGGAGAACAATTTCGAAATTTTAATGAGAGAAAAGATTACCTTCTTTTCCATAGAATAGAAGATGTTAAGATGTACTTAGCTGCTCGACAACAACAGCTCATTACCTACACTCAGATTACAATAGAAAAAAAAATACTTATAAATAATTTGCAATATTCTTATTATTGTCTCTGTAAAAATGTCACCAAAAATAATAATCGCTACCAACCATCAGGAATGTGGAAGCAAAAATATTTGTTACGGCTATAAATATTTTGAAGGCATTGTGCTCCAACATTTAAATAAATAGCTGTTTATTGTTTCAATAATAATACAAGCACCGATATTATTGTTAAAATAACCCTGCGCAGTTCTGGTTTTAATCAGCTTATATAAGGACAAAGAACTTTATACTAATAATAAACACGACCATTGTTTACATGAATTTATGTCTCTGTCGGCCTTTCTATTGCGACTGATATGGAGTGAAAAGATTATAATTTACTTTAAATGTTGTTCTAATTAGTTCCAAGATCCTTTATCGGTAGGTGTACTTTGATGTCGTAGCTATTTATAGGGATGGCTATAATAAGTTTTGTAATACAAACAAAAATATTATTAGCTTGTTATATCTAGGGTTCGGTAGTAATTATTGTTATGATATTCTATGTTATTAACTTATTATTTAGAGCTTAAAGGCAATATTGAGATTAGTGTTAACTTTTGACATAATATGCTTTTCATGAAACAAAAACGTCGATTGATCGATTATTTCTATATTGACCCACATATAGAAGCTAACTGTAATAACAAGAGTCAAGAATATAAGTTATTACCGGGTAATAATATAACTTTTTATCGCGTATAACGACACCTACATTCGTTTATCGTAAGCTGTGTAACCTAGGGTTGACCCAGACCATCGTAATCTCCATTTTTTGATACAAAGCAAAAAGTAGGGTATGTATATCGCCCTGATAAACAATCAGGAATCATAAATGTCGGTTTGATGATTAGTGGTATTTATTATCTTTGTATCTCATTCTTATTTTTTATTTTGAAACGCTGTTGTTAAATATTTTTCGTTGCTTTTTTGCGGAGAAATTTTTTCATTTGAACTTCCAGCTTCTACAAATAAAGACCTATCTAAAGCTTGTCTTACCTTTCTGAACAAACTTATTGATTCAACAAAAATCGAATTAGTTACTTACCTAAAACAGGTTAAATTTTGAGTGTGTTATAAGTTATAACCACCTGCCATTTGGTCTAGGTTACGTCACAAAGGCCTCTTTTTTTTTCTCTACGTCTTCTCCTATTCTACAATACAGAATGTTTCATATTACCTAAAATTTTCCTTTCTACGTCTTATCTATAATCTCACATATTGCAAAGTGCTGCCACAAAAACCTTACGTGTTCAAACATAATAAAGAATTGCGGGGTGAAGTAATCGTTTGGTCATAGTTTAAAACTTTAAATCAACACCGACTGTACGAAGTAACGGTTAAATTTCACGGTTCTTATTATTATTTGTTCAAAATAAGAGGTAGATAAGGTAACGTAGTTATTAGTAGAATTAAATTGGATATAATCAACAAAAAACCAGTTCAACTTGGTACATCTTTTGAGCTACTATTATAATTCTTTAGAAATGAAATATTTCACAGTATTTTGTAATCATGAATCATAAGCATTAATTATATTTTTGCTATACGCTTATTATCCTCCGCTTAAATTATATCTGGCACATTGGTAAACCTTTTAAGATCTTATTGTTCACAATAAGATTATTCATACTTAACTATAAATTGGCTAAAAATATAATTTTTATCTAAATGGGATTTAAAAGATTGTAAAATAAAAAGTATTTTATTTCATTGCTTATTTATGTAATACTACGACTAAAGTATGTATTACTTTAGTCTCTAGCTAGAGTATGTACTGTATAGAAAAAACTAACCAACGAACGAAAAGCTGGTTTGCCGCGTGGCATCACTGTCGCAATTATTCACAACTAGGGAAACATTGTATTTGAGTAGCTGTAGAAGATTTACATATCTTTAAAAATCTGAGTGTAGTAAAGTATAGGTGTGGTATTATTATATCATTAACTTTTTACAAAACGGTTAACGTAAACTACGTTGTGCATACCTAATACTAAGGTGATTATTACATGTCATGAATCCCTTGAACCAAAAGCCTCTAGATAATTAAAATGAGATAAAAACTAATATTTTGGTTCTAGAATTAAGGTCAATACATAATTGCTTGTTATTGCTGTATTTACAACAACTAGAAATCATAACATCTATTAAGAAATAATGAACACAATTAATAACATATATTTACTAAGATATAGCCTTTTTATTATACGTTTACTTCATAGTACATTTTAAAACTTTATAAAGGCATTTAAATTTTAAAATATCCTCTCCTCTGGATCGACAACGAAGGACACCTGGCAAATAGCCGAGAAATATCAAATAAAACAATAACGAACGAGTAAGATCATTACCGGTTTCAATACTGTATAATGAACTTGGTATTTATGGAAACAATTAATGCGCTACAAGTTGCTTTTTACGGTAATGTACGTTATGGAAAAAGATATGTCGTCTTGGACTAATAACTGCCGTTTTTGTTAACAACATTCAATTAATTCTTTATTTTGTATTCAGCTGGTATCATAACGTTTCCGTTGTTATCACTGTATAGCTGTGGCGTAAACATCGCGCTGTTTTTGGTATTCCATTCACTTAGGTACTAACCCAAAAAGTAATATGTTAGTGTTATTATTTTATTCGACTGTTCTAGTGACATTAACGAACTAACAGCGACTGTTAAATTACCACACGTAGAAATAAAATAAATGAATGAATACCGATTTCATTCGAATTTGTATTCGGTTCTCGTTTTTATAAAAAAATTGTAATTTCAATTAAATATATCTGTTATTTTAATTGTGTACATCTTTCGATATTTTTCACCCTTCAAATCAATCTTTTTTTTTTCCAAGAAAAAGACTAAAACATAAATGGCGCTTAATTTTAAGTTATTTTACTACCCGTTTGATATTTAAGCCAGCAATATTTTTTAGCTCTATTTTATGATATAAAAATACGTACTTATTCATATATACATCGTCTACAATATGTTGCCACGTATTGAACTTGGTTTTATATCAAACAATTTTAACTCATGATCGCAGAATACAAATGGTGCACGATGTCGTGTTTACTTACGAGACTAATCGTATGATTAGCGTTATATTACTTATTAAATATTGTTAATAAATTCAAAAGTGAACGTCGTAATATGTACTGGCAACATAATATTACAGCGACGTATTTAATTGTATAGCAATCAGGAAAATTATGTTTCTGCAGTTTTTATTAATATTTTGCGAGCGGTTTTCCTGTACAAGTAAACAAGTGATTAAAGTACCTCGTTAACCTATTTTAAAGTATTATTGAATAGGATGTAATTATAAAAATATGTGCGAGTCTGGAACGATATGGGAAGTTAGTTACCTATTCTGGTTATTTACTACATAGCTGTGTGAATAACAAATACAGTCACCGGTCACGTTATATTGAAACTATATTATAGATATCGAGTTATGCAAAGTAAGGACTAATAACACACGTGGATTGAAAGTTTTTACTACTCATTAATAATTAAGTATTAGAGGTTTAGGTTACATAATAATCCTTAATCAAAACCTAAAAAATTTTTCCACGATTTTGTTATGTTTGAAACGCATGGAAAATGAATTACAAAAATACAATTAATCTTCTTCACACTAAGCTAAAACCTAATTTCCGAATGATTCAGCAGTTTTGTGCGTGATTCGTGAAAAACATTCTCACATAGTTAAGATTATTCGTATTCGTACACTACACATTAATCAATGGATAATTCATGAGTAAAAACAAGAGATCGCGACAATCCGATAATAAGTTCAACGAGCTTTGTAACCGTTCATATATTTTACCTTAAAAGGTATTGTTGGGAAGTATACTTGCATTTACCCTATGATGTATTTGAAAGAAAGTTTATTCGATTATCTATATATATGTATATAAAACTCAAAGGTGACTGATATAGTGATCTATCAACGCACAGCCCAAACCACTGGACGTATCGGGCTGAAATTTGGCATGCAGGTAGATGTTAGGACGTAGGCATCCGCTAAGAAAGGATTTCCTGAAATTCTTGCGGGAACGGGGAAAAACGGGGATGCACGTACGAAGTCGTGGGCGGAAGCTAGTTCAATATATGTTTATTGTATACAGCTTCATATTTTAATAGCCAATTTGTATGTTTACCTCGATGGACACAATTCTAATAAAACTATAGTTCCTAATTGTTTATCAGCAAGTCTATTCATTAAGAGTTGAATAAAATATAACTTTTAAAACTTTAATTTCAAATAAATAACACGTTGTACATAAGTTAATAACATTAATATGATTACTGTATTAATAATAGTAGTAGGAAAACAAAGGGAACAAACTCTCTGTAAACATTGATTCGCGGATGTTTTGTGGTAAAGTATGTTTTCATTTGTGCCATAATCACAGCATGAGTGGAAAGTTATTATAATTAATTTCAATAATAGGGGCCATGAATTGTGAATGTCAATAAGATTCAAACAGTTAGGAATATCGTAGAATCAATGTTAAATTTATAATGTTTCCAGTGAACCATTGGAGCTTTGGTCTTCTACGTCGCCGACTAATTTCAACAATTTATTACGTTGATTTAAACAAAATCTGCAAAATATGCACAAATGTTCTTTAGCTATTTAAGTACCACATACAATTTTGAATATGCTTAATAAATTGCTTGAATTTTTTAATAAATCTCTGCCGTAATTGCTTAGCTCAGACATAAATTGGATCAAGCGCAAGAGTTATTTAATGATAATTATTCCATCTCATTATGTTGTCCATCGAATCAACAATTTTCATTATTCTTAAAAAGCTTTAAATGTCATGGACATCGTAGATTGATCACAATGTTTACGTTTAAAGAAGAGTAAGTGAAAGTAAATATATATGATTTTATTTTGTCATTCACTATGCAAGGGATTTATTTCTATCTTTTGTATAGTTTTCAAAACCTTAACAATAAATTGAAGAGTAGATGAACAAGTTTGAATAAAACCAAATTCATATAAGTAGGTGAATATTTTAACCATATTTAACTATGCATTGATAAATAATATTTCAATAATGCGGATGTAGTGTCAGCTTCAAGTAAAATTGGTGTTATGGGTGAGGTTGCTCTATAGGAAGACGAAAGGTTAAGACCTCTACATGTCAGTCATAGGAACGTGATAATACACCTTCTGTAATATGTAAATGTGCTACTATTTTAACGTCATTTGTTTGAGATGTACCACCCTCTTGAAAGTAGCATTAATTACACAGGACGTAACAACTTTGCTCTTATATAGTTACTAGCTTTCCGCCTGCGGCTTCGCCCGCGTTTTCAAAAAAAACCCGCATAGTTCCCGTTCCCGTGGGATTTCCGGGATAAAACCTAGCCTATGTCACTCAGAAATGATGTAGCTTTCCAACAGTGAAAGAATTTTTCAAATCTGCCAAGTAGTTTCGGAGCCTATTCAATTCATACAAACAAACAAACAAAAAATCAAACCTTTCCTCTTTATAATATTTGTATAGATATATTATAAAGGAAGTTAGATCTATCTATGATAGAAATAATGGATTATAGTTTAATTGACAGCCTTATTAATTAGTGGTGATATTTTCCAGTCATCAATATAACATAATTAATATGATTTTGGTCTTAGGCCAAAACATCTCTTACTGCGCTTGCTGTCATCTCAGCGGTTGTATTTTTCTTTTCTCTATATATCCCTACATCCATATTTATTGATTTTGTATTAAAGAGCCTTAGTTAAGTTTTATAATGCCCTTTGTTGACGATACAGGCGGCGCCTAACCGGCTCACTAATCGTTCCAATAAGAGCAATAACGTAGATATACGAGGAAGTAAGGAACCGGTCTGTACTCTATAGTCTATCTCTATACATTATACATACTGTGGTACACCGTACGTACACGGTACAACCGACGTCGTGTCGCCAGCGAACACACATGCCATTTGTTACCCCGCAGAAAACCGACCAAAGTTCGTATGACGCAACTATTTATATACAGTTAACTGCAGTGGACTTACCAGGAAGTTTTGCGTTAAACGTCATAGTTAATTGTTGTCTTAACATAATGACTAATGAACTGAGCAAGCGAAAAGCGTGGTACATGTAACATTTCTTTGTTACACTAATACGCTAAAATGTTCTTAGATCACGCTTTGTTGTTAAATCAGAAACATGCTGGTAAATTACGTAGCTGAAATATTACGGATTCATTAGGATACTTTATAGGAGGCAATGGCTCTTTGATACCCGTTCTTTGATTTGTGTACGTATGTAAAGTTCAATTACATAAAGTTCTGATTTAAGAAATTATTCAGATTGTTGAAATCAAAAATCAACATGTTGTTTACACAGCTAACGCATCAATTTGTCATTTTTTGGTTGTTATGAATTCAATTTGATTAATATAAACTCACTCAGTGAAAATAACATATGATCCAAAAATAAAGAAATTAAAAGGTAATTAAACCATACAAGAACTAAACAAAATGAAATTCCACGGAACACAGTAAGGGCTCTTGTCAATCTGAATTTTCAAGGTACTCAAGTATGCGCAAATAGTTGAAATAGAGAAAGGCAAACGTCAAATTATTATAAACAGCACGTTTAAACTGAATTATGAACTAAGTTAACTTGGAACCGGTTGGCTCACGCACATTGTTATGAATACAGCTAACTAGATGCTTCCCGCGGCGATGTCCATTTGGATTTTGCAATATTGCAATGCTATTATTCTAAATGTAAGGTATAGATAGAATGATATGAATATGTATGGTACTCATAATAGAATAGATAATATGGTTAAAAAATAAAATTATAAAGACTTTTAAAATTGTACTAGGCAACCAATGTAACCTCGTTTCTCAGCAGGAAATAGTAAAAAATACTTATTTTTTTCTACAACACTCCATTCTGATTACTTGAGTTGTGTAAGGTCGCAAGTTACATTTTAATTACAATGTTTCAAACAATGTCGTAAATAAAAATTAGAAAAACATGTTTACATGCGGAATGCATATGGTAGGTATTTATCTGACTTGTTTAATGAGTAGTAAAATATATCCGCCATTGTGTAGAGCTGATGGAGAAAATTGCGCAATTAATTAAAATAAATATACTGCTTTTTAGCATGTTAAAAATTTAAACGGTATGATTCTGCAAGGCAATTGGTGTCAGTACTAGTAAATACTAGTAAATAGCGAAATACATATATTCAAATCTAAATAAGTTAGCGAAAAAGAAGACAAATAAGAAGGAGAGCAAATTAAAAGTGGTCAAAGTTGTTAAAGCTGAAATTATCATGTAATTGTCATTTTTTACATCTCTCGTAAAATAATAATATAATAATTCAAAATTAAAATGAATACTATATTTTCCATTACAGGTAATTAATCAAGACTGAGCAGCAAGAGCGAAGAAAGAGCTAGCTGCAAAATATTCACTATATAGTGCTAAATACACAAACATAAATATTAGTGCCAAATAGGTCATAAACCTACAAGTAACATAGTTATATCTCATTCGACATGCATGATAGATAAGAAACCAATAAACGCAATAAATTAATTCTCGTAAATATGTCCTACAAGATGTGACCAAAGACTATTCTTGAATTGTGTAAGGTCGGAACTTACATTTTACTTACATTGTGTACTGCTCCTTTGTTATTAATGTACGGAAATATTTAACATGAATAATATTGACAAAACGATAAAAAACATAATTCCCATTCTTTATCTCTTTATTCATTCAGGACAATAGAGTGCGAATTTTTCCTAATTCAGTTGAATGTTATTTACGAACCCAAAATTACTTCAATTTCATGTCGTTATTCTTTGAAAATATGTAAATATAATTCTTAAATAAGGAAAAAATCTGTCAAAAACAACATTTTCCTCACTGCAGATGCACTTATGCATATAATATTGCATCGACATTTCTTAAAAATCCATTCGATAACACATGTTATATATTGACCGCATAGGGCGGTAAAATGGTTTACGATCGAGGGATGCTGGTCTATAAAGGAGCAGTAAAACTTCCATTCTTGCTGCAAGACTGGTTTCGCCAAAAGATATAAAACAACCCACATCTCTCAGCCATCGCTGAATATGTCCCGAACTTAATCCTATTTTTACTTTACACAATTTTCATTTACACCCAAACCGTTTTTACACACCCGTCCCTGAGGCACGAATATATAATAAACAAAGTCGCTAACAAAACAAACGATCCGTCATCTCGGGACTTTATTTTTTGTCAACGCAGCAAAAATGTGGAGTTACATAATTTAAGAACAAAAGGGTCTCCAAAAAAACTAACCCGCAGAGTTGGGAGCAAAATAAAACGTCTCGAGCAAGTTATGTTCTTCGGCTGAACGCGAAGTAGAGCTATTCAAAAGTTACAAGCCATCACATAAATTGTCTGTGGAAACAATAAGATCGAGCGAACGGGTTTTTTGCCCGACGAAATTCGGCCAACGCTATTGCATAATAGAGACAGTTGAACGAATTTGGCATTGCGATGCCTTTGTTATAACGTCCGCTAATTCACGAAAAACAGCTAATGCTAATGTTATTCAATTTTATAACATGCTAAAATTTTTAAATTGTGTGATCATATTGCAATATAATGATCTCACTAAACTATTTCTTGTATATTCAACTATTACAATTACACTTAAATATTTTTATTACTTATTATCAAAATAATTATCAAGTTAATTAGTCATTTAAGTACTTAATTAGTTGTATGTTTGTTTAAATTCTCAAGTTTTGGAACAGATATTTTTGTAGCATCAATTTTTTGTAAAAAAAATATATATGTAAGTATACATGTGTGTGAAATAATAAAGTATCATATACTCTATTCAAATGTACTAAAAGGTCAAAACATAATTATTCGTTTACATTCTACAATCTACATTATCCTACTTTTAAGTAAATGCGACACTCGATATATGTATTATAATCATAGAAATCTAAATAACAAGACACATAGAAGTGTTATAATGTCATAATTCGTATGAAAACCGCTGTCGCCAAAATCAACACATTCAAACCGAAAGCTAAACAGTACACACAAGTAAACTATGCCTTTTATTGGACAGCTTGATTTTAGTGAAAACTAACTTAACTATTAAATTAAGCTTTTGAATATGTATCCTAACGCACGAATTTACGGTTTATTTTAGAATAACATCCCTAAGTATATGAGACTTTTTGCTCCAATACGAACAAACGTGATAATAAGAATGGTCGACTGTGTCATTCATTGTTATTTCGATTACTATGGTGACACTCGTAATACTTGTAAATATTCTATAATTATTTTAAGGAAAAACGGCATTATTTCTAAAAAAAAATATTTTCCGATGAAATATTATTCCTTTATAAGTATAATTACAACTTGTGGAAGAATTTCCGCAATGGGAATTGCTGAAACACACCATGTATACACTCATACGTCTCCAGAGCAACTGAACAGTGACGAATGCACTGGTGATGTGAAAATCACCTGAGTGGCGACAAGGTCACGCACGCTTACGACTTCTAGTGTCTTGTTATTTAGATTTCTATGATTATAATCAAGTCTTACATTTCGGTTTCACTGAAGTAGTGGCTTAAAAAATAAAGCTTGCTTATCTTTGGCACTATTTATTAATTATTATCGGCAAAAAGTGGGTTGGCGTAGCGAATATTAATATTTCCGCACGTACCCGGATGGATATATGTTGATAAAACCTTATCAGTATGACCTGTAACTCTTAAAGAGTTTTATGTTATCAATATTTAAAATGCAGTAGATTATTTTATTTAACAAATATTTAAATTATTGCATTGATTACGATTGATCTAATTAATATTTTATAGTTACAAACACTGATCATTCAAATATGTAATAATTTTATTAAGTAATAGCGGTCCGCCCCGACTTCGCCCGTGGTACATATTTACGTTCTCATAGTTACGTTTCTCTACATAAAAACCATCCTCGTACTTCAAGGAATATAATAAAAAAAGAATTATCGAAATCGTTTCAGCCGTTCGCGAGTTATGCGCTTACCAACACATTTTGCGATTCATTTTTATATATAAGAAAGATATCTACTTATTCAAAAATTAAAATTGTACAATGTATTATTTTTACAAAAAAAGAGCGTGTGTGTCGAGCACACGTGTCTGAAATGAATCTTCTAGGGTACTATAATATAGGTACTTATAGCCACTAGCCCCGTCTTCACTCGCGTTGAACTGAGTAAAATAATAGTTTATGTCACTCGTGAATAGTGTACCTAATTTTCTGTCTGTCAAAAAAGTTTCAAGATCGGATCAGTACTTCCTTCCTCCTGCAAACGTACACATTTCGAAATTTAATAAAATACATATATACATTTTAAATAATAACATCAGAATTCAAAATATCCTTCGTCTTACTTAAAAACGCGTTATACAAAATTCAACACAACTCAAAAGCTATGTCCTGCAAATAATAATTGTATTGAACGCTCCGAGGTCCCTGATAGCGTTATCAGCGCGACCCCACGCTGCGCACCCGATAGTGAGGCATGGTCACTACATAAATATTCCATAACTTATTGATATTTCATGTTTCATTTACGACTGAGGTCTTAATTTTGTTTAATCGCAATTAGAAGTTGACAGTAGAAATGAGTTGAAGAGATTAATTATGCTCTAACTATTAAGCTTTAAATGGGTAATATTTAGTCTAAAGAAACTATATTATGTACGTTTAATAATTCTTTTTGTACGACTGAGGTCTTTTCTTGCCTTTTGTTTATGTTTTATTTTTGTAATTAGAAGTTGAGAGTAGAAATTAGTTGTAGCTCTATCTATTAAGTTTTTATGTTTGCAATTTTTATTTTGCACTAGCTTTGCCAGCTCTTTTAATATATATTTTTTAATATATAAAATATGGTATGTAGACAAAAGTAGATATAATAAATCCAAGTAATTCACCCTGTATACTTATGTGTAATGTACTAATATAGTATTCCAAGGTCAGTTATCTATAAATATAGATTCAATAAAGAAAAAAAGTGTTATTGGTAAGAACTTTATTTGTTCCACAGATGTTGAAATTAAAGTTTTTTTGTTAAGTTTTTTTCTGTGTGTGTTTTTTTTAATTATATGTGCTATTTTTTCAGTCTTTAATATCATTAAATATTTATGCTTATTCATTTGATAAGTAATTACCGTATCATACTGGAATTATTTTGAATACTTAATATAATAAAATAAAAAAATACCATTCGCAAAGTATCAAGGTTTTAACGTACAAAAAAAAAGAAAAAACGAATCCATTAAATTACAACTAATGACAAATAACCTCTTTCATTAAACCACGTTAGCTCAAATATCTAAAGGTTTCGATTTAGTATTGAATAAATGCTTGATGAAATAAATATGTATAAAGTAGTTTCGACACGCTTGTGATAACAATGTATCAGAAAGTCGTTATATCTTTAAATTGAAGCGAATTACTTTCAAGAGCGCTCCTAAATATCTAATCAACGACTGATTATTAAATTGCTGTTATCGTTCATTGTGTCATTTTCGAGCCACTTAATCGTGAATGGTTCTATTTGAACGCAGTCCCGCACATCATTACAACTAAAGACTAATAAACAGTTCAATAATAATATCTAATTATATATACCCACATAATTGTATAAAGAACTAATCAATTAAGAATAAAATGTACCTACTTGAGAATGTCTACAATTATAACTTCGTGATAAATATGTTGTGTTATGTGGTTTACAACACAATTATTGCGTAAAAGCCATTAGAAAACCCCATTGAAACTTCAATGTAAGATCTAAAGCAAAAATCTACGTTTAAAGTTGAATTAAAGACATATAATGATTGTTATCGCAGCAATATAGCTGAGTGTTTATGTCTCTTTCGATTTGGGGCACGATAACTTTATAATTAACGCGATTATAAATGACAATTATTACAAAGCCGCTTACAATTTCTTTGTCGTAGTAATAACTAATAAAGCGTGTACGGGGAGGACGTCATTTTATTAATGGGAAAGTTACTAAAAATACATTAGTAGGCCAACGACTCGTAGAGCATGATTCGCAGCGTCCAGTCGACTTCCACAATTAGCTTTCAATTGACCCCACTCTGCAGATTGTAGGCGCCATACTCTACGTTACCATAGAGCGTTTGGCCTTGGTTCCTGTATGATGTAGAGCTAAACTAAACAGCGATATTTCTCATTGTTTTTTTATTTTTTGCTACATTTAAACAATTTAAACAAACAATTTAAACAATTTATTTATTGTTCAGCATGGTGGTGTGGTCACAATCATTTGGAACTTCCCTTTTAAGTCATATAGACCTGTAGTAGGGAAGTTCCCTCTTCCTTACTGAAATATAGCTACATGCTAACAATACAACACAAAAATTATTTAATTTATATGGTACTAAGTAATAATAAATGTATAAATATATTATATAAGTAATAAGTAAATAAATACAATAAATAAAATCAGAATATTTTATATTAAGATATATACAATATACATACATATATATAAATAAAATACATATATATAAATAAAATAGAATAATTTATATAAACAAAATCATGTCAATTTTATTTTTTTATTTTTTTACAATAGCAAATCTTCCGCATCATCATAAGTGATAGTTTTGAGCCATTTATGCACTGTTTTTTTACAGTCTGCAAAGGACATTGTGTATATATTTAGAGTTCTATTCACTTTGTTATATAATTTAATTGATTGCGAATAAAATTGTCTGGAGGCAAATAGTGTTTTATTATTTATTTGTGGTAGAACGGAGAATGGTATTCTTTTTTTTAGAATGTTTGGGTCGACTTTTATGTTTTTATGAGTTTTAAGTATACATTGCTGAATATATAGTTTTCTTACCGTAAGGACATTTGCTTCTTTATATAGGGTATCGGTTCTATATCTCTTTTTCTTAAATAGCGCAATTTTAATAATAGATCTTTGTGCCCGTTCTATACTAATGAATTTTGATTTAAAAGTGCCACCCCAAATCGTAATGCAGTAAAGTAAAAGAGATAAACAACATTATGTGAGCCATAATCATTATACATACTTAAAAATTAAAATACTTCTATATTAAGCAGTTCTGAAGCATTGTTTTTGAAGTGTGAATAATTAATAGCATACCCGGATGTTTATACATTACTTAATTTGATAAAGAAATAGGTCATAAAACAAATATATTTTTGTTTTAAATGTACATTAATTAAATGTTACCTCTTCTTTAATAAAATTCGGACGTCACGTGATTATTGTAACAGAATTTAAATTAACTAACTAAGCGAGTTTTATTATTTATATCATAAATAAAAAATCGGCCACAAAAAACTTATGTGTGCCGTGAACTATAACCATACAAGTTTCGTATTAGCAAAAGAGGTACTTAAAAACGAGAATTATGACGAAACTTGTCTCAGTTTTTTGTTACGAATACGGAAGTACAAGATTGCGATATAACGAGCCGCTTACAAATATAACTCATTAGTTACTACTCAAATCAACATTAGAAAGACCAATTTTGGTGTTATACGCTGACTACGTTATGCGGTTTTACATATTATTATATGGTAAGTCGTGGGATGTTTGAATCTACTTCCTCTGTTTAATTTATTTCTGGATATCACTCATGATATTTTTTAATGCAGATAATAGCATAATGTTTTATTGCAAGGTAATGTATAGGAATTTTGTGATATCTGACATGTAACATATTATAAGGAAATGTTACTGTCCAGGAACGTGGAAACAAATGTACTTGAAAGGTTTCTGCTACTGAAAAAAACATAAGTAAGGTATATCCATGTCCTCGCACTTTAATAGGAATAATATTACGTTGTATTTTTTATTAGTTGTGCCTTAGTAACATAGAGAATGACCAGGAAATAATTCAACTTTTTACGAGTATGCACGGATAAGCCACGCTCCGCTGGCTAGGCATCTAGTTTTACAAGTAAATGTCTATGAACGTTGCGACATAAACAGCAAAACGTCGAATGACACTAACATTTCCAATGCATTTCGGCCGGTCCGTTTAGTATTGTAACACAATGCCTTATTTATTGCGTTTTAATTAACTCAATATCTTCGGAACTGGCTTGTAAACTGATATTTCAGTGCCACAATACAGAGCCATTAAAATCCATTATCGATTAACGTTTATTCGTGGACAAGAGGTTCTAAGCACGTGCTACGATTTTCGAAATAGTTTCGGATTGAATTACTGGGATATAAAACCAACAAGCTAAATCATTACAGTTAATAAATATTGCTAATAATATACGTACTATAAATATATATATTTCGTGATATCAACATAAACCAATTAGATAGAGGCACATGGTAAACATACTTAACATGCATTCATCATTCTCACTACAATAACATACATTTTAAAATACTGTTTAGTTTGTAAGAAGATGTACAATATGAATCAACAATTATAATACATATCTAGAATTGTTAAAGAGTTTCATCTAAAAGTTTCATGTAATAATTAGATTCTCTAGGTACTGCGAAGAAATTTGAATGTACGCTCTGATTATATGTAATTTCAAAATGATTCCGAATAATATAACCAGAATATAACTGATTAACAAATAAAAACCAATAAAACTCTAGCACGTTAGATATTAAATCCATAAATGGTCGCCAAAGATAAACCAACAACCATAAACTTATTTTTTCTCATTACATAACAATAACAACTCCGAACTGTTGCGTGCAATATATCAAATAAAACATAAAAAATAAAACCAATTGGCGCCGTCATAACCCACTTCCACGTTATGTAAAGTACGAGTATTTATGTGTTTAAGACAAAAAGTAGGTCCGACATTGATAATGACATCTCTGAGGTAAAGCTGTTATACAAGTATGCAAACGTGTTATAAACCCCAAAATTATAATTAGTCTGTTACATAAAAATGTTATTTAATTTAAGAAGTATTGTTCGCTATACATATAATCGAATCATGTGAACATTTAGTTATTGTATTTTATAAAGTAATTTATGTAATTTGAATATTATTTACTAGTACTTGATAAAGTGAATACATTCATGTTATAATAATATATCATAAGATTACAGTATAATGATATTAAAATCAAAGTGAGTAGTATTAGAGTATTTGTAAACTAAATTTTTATTTCTTTAGTATAAATATTTATTAGTGCATAAATACATTTTTCGTCATTTGTAATCTTTTCTAGGACATCAGCATATCGTCCAATCTCTTAGGTATATTTATTTAGTTACATAAAATAAAATGAACTTCCTAGTACAACTTTAACAAAGATCCGACATGTCCTACTAAAGCTCAATATGGGATTATTATAAAAACGAAATATGGATAAGGATTCGAGGAAGTTTTTAAAACTAGATCCCAAACTGGTATGCTCTTCATACACCAAGAACCATTAATTCCCATTTGAATCTCGAACAATTAATATGTCAGCGAGATATAATCGTGGTCGAGCTGTTACCGCTTCGCAGGTAACTTTATGTTTCCTCAGCCTTTCACTAGCGAACGGCGGAAGCTTAGTTATGTCACTGCAGTGTGCCATCGGCTGGCCGTAATACTGTGGTAATACCCGGCACACTTATCCACCAAAACACGTTGCGTCAACGATGTCAACATTTTACATAATATTATGAACTTTTTCGATGACATTCGCGTTTACCTTTGAGCTAATAGCAAATGTATGCGTATTTGATGAATTTAAAACTGACCTGGTTAACTACTGACCTCCGATGGCAATTAACATATGTATAAATTATTGTGTTTTGCATTATTGCTGCTGTATTATTAGCACAAATGTTGTATGTTAATAAAAAAAAATAATTTCGATATATTATTAGCGTGGAACTATTAATCAATGTCATTTTTTCCATCCACGAATTCTAAGAACATAGCTTTGAGTGCACACCGCGTAATTTTAAATCGAGGAACTATATTTAATAACTTCTTGAAATTAATATGTTTCAACGGGATAAATGAAGTTTTAATTATTAAAAATGTTCTGTAACAGAATTGGTTTCGTCGATAAATAAAGACTAAATAAATGTAGTTTATAACGAGCGACATAAATTTCTAAAATGATATTTTTGTAACGTTATTTAATACTCAACACAAACATCGAATATCATTTGTTGTTCACGCTTACTAAGTGCCAACAAAGAAGTTGTTATATCATCTTACAAAGTAACGTATGCAATTACAGGTAATAAGGCTTTTACGTTATTCAGCATTTTGTTACAGTACATACCTGGAACAGTGTACAAGGTTTCTATTTTCGCATAAGTGGACCTAATAATGAAATTATATACCTTGCATTAAATTTCCTTTTCAATATGCTACTATTATATAAAATACGTATGATTATTTGAAGTTATATCAAGTGGTAACTAATATTAATGATCGATTTTATAGACGGGATTATAGTGTTTTAATGCGATCATTATTTTGATTAAAGTTGTAAATAAAGGGTGATGAATAATTATAATTTTGATATTTATTTGTTAATTTATAACTTAATAACGTGTATTAAAATTCAATAAAGATCTTAATTATTCAACTACACTCATGGGATTTGAGGATTACTGTTTAGCTCCGATTGGGGTCATGCATGAATTAAAGAGGTCATCAACGGTCATCACTACGATTATATGTATATGGTTATGTTCATGCATATTTCTTCAGCCTTCTTGCCTCATAATAAACTGAAGCTTTATCGTTTTTTTCCACTTTTGTATGACGAAATTAATTTAGCATTAGAAATAAGGTGTTATTATTATAAGTTACGGCACGTGTCACTTCAGAGACACAATTTGCCTCATGAACTACAAAAGATAATTCTTAAACGTTTGTTCAATAATAGGAGTCAAGAGAAATCACACAATACATCATGTACCACATGTTGCCAAAGAATAATGTCATAACCTTTTCCATTACAACTCCGAAACACCTTAAGCTGAAAGGTCAAAACGAATTTGCGTACAAGATGATCCATGCTGGCATTTGTTGTATAACATCTTAAATATTTACAGATACTTTCATTGTATTTGAACCGACTGTAAATAAAGCAAGCCATTTTTTAAGTTGTTTGTTAACTCAGGGTTTTAAAGAGCAAAATATATTTATCTGCATTAATATTATAAGCTCTTCCAAATTGCTTAACTAGAATTCGTCTACCATTTGTTACTAGAATACCTACAATAATTTATATTATTTTGAGTATAGAATAAAATATACAGATTCATTTATTCGCAAACTGCAACATTGATACTTACAAATTCATCGGTAAGCTTTTTACTTTGGGAAAGCTCCTAGTCTAAATTATTATTTGCAGTGGTCGTACCCATGTACATCAAACGTTCCAGAAGCATAAGAATTGGTGCACTGGCTGTAAGTAAAAGAATTGGTTAGTCATAAAGGTGATTGAGAGAGATAAAAGGCTTAAAATAGTTTTGTGTATCGGACCGTGGCGGCTCGAATCGGTCACAACGTGGTCTCCACCTCAGTGGACATGCATCGTCATCCTTACAAGTAACCTACCGGAATCTCGACGAAAGATACGGTTTTTTGGTAAGAGATTGGGGATCAATGACGCGAAAGGGTGTTCCCGCAGGGATCCATTTTGGGCCCGATATTCTTTTTCATTTATGTAAATGATTAGTTCAAATACTTTTGTAAAAGATACGTTGTATATGTGAATTTTATTAAACGGCGTAATTGTATTATTTTAACTCTCATTAACAATGTCATTAAAATTAAAACAAAGTATAACAAGTTGTTAAAAGAATCTATCAATCTAACATTTACAATCTAATTTTCTTTGAACTGCAACTAGATTGTGTAGAATGCGTGTGATGATTTGCAATTACATATATAAACTTATAATAAAATTAGATTAAAGATATTTATGTATCAACTATCAACATAGCAACGAACCAATGCTATGATAATTGATAATGATTATATTAAAGGCCTAACTGCAAGGCGCAACTCGGCTATCTTTATATTCAAGAAATTAAGATAGAATAAACGTAATAATATTATCGGTATTTGTTGAATATGAATGATTTGTTGTTTATAACTATTAACTACCAATTTTACGCTGCAGGTAAAACAAAAATCTCTTACTTGAAACTTATAGAGAAACTAGCTGCTCCGCGTGGTTTCACCCCCGTGGCTCCACTCCTGTTAGTCGTAGCGGGATGATATATAGCCTATAGCCTTCCTCGATAAATGAGCTATCTAACACTGAAAGAATTTTTCCAACCGGACCAGTAGTTCCCGAGATTAGCGCGTTCAAACAAACAAACAAACTCTTCAGCTTTATAATATTAGCACAGTATTACAATATTATTTCCTACAGTAAGGAATCGCCTTTGATGTCGCGCGATGCCGCCGCCAGCGTAGGTACTTACGCTGCCACACGAAAATACGCTAGGGTTGCAACAAATGGGAAATAAAACAATTGTGATTATTAATATTATGATGAAATCATTTATTCATATGTACATTCAAAATAATTGCGATTATTAAATCTGATGTAATTATTTGTTCATAAATATATAATTATAGATATTGCACTGCTAAATATTATTTACGTGGACACTTTATTTTTGGATGTTCTTAATTGTATATTATAATTTATAACATTTAACTAAGTAATGCATTCGCATTGGGATGTACAATCTGATTAGAAAATAATGAGGACAACATATACATAGCTTTGATTTTAATTCAACAGATAAAATTAGGTAATACAATCTCTCTGAAATATTGTTTCCTTCTGGGATTTCAATGTAGATTTACATCCGTAAACGGAACAGTTTGTGCGCGCCATAATAGAATATGTAAGTACCTATGTATAATAAAATTATTACACAAAAAATACGACTGCGTCGTCCTTTCGCGATAGGTAAAGCAATCTCAGCGTGATTGCTTTACGCGACCCGCGTCGCCCGACCCCCGCCAGTTCCCCTCCGTTTCTCTGCACAAGTACATTCGTCGCACTACTGTAGGAAATATGGTAATACTGTGATATTAGTATGTATAGTTAATAGGGTTCATTAATTGAGCTTCAAAATTTGCTCTACTAGCCATGATAGCGAGAGATATTTCATATTAGCATTTACAATATTAGCACAGATATTAGTAAGGATACTCGTTAACTATTTTAATTGAAAATTATGTTCGCAAAGGATTAGGCCAAATTGTTATTTGTTATTATAACTAATTTACAAATTCCGTAGACCCAGTTTTACTAATAACCCTTACACTAGTTTAGTGTTATGTAAATAGTTTTAGTGAATGCAGAATACATTACAATTATTCATGATTACAACCGTGATAAAATAATATTCCAACGAAGTGGAACTATTATACGTAAACTAGTACGTTCATTGGAGCGAACTGACGGGACCAGTCGACCAAACTTGATAGATTTTGAATAATTAGACTGATAACTTGTCGAAAGTCATACCTACTGTGAAGTTTGTTAAAAATAAATCACTTTCAGCGAAAAAAACTAGGTATAGTATAATAGTTTACTAAATGTATAATAGTATACTGAAAACTGAAAAATGAAAAAACTAGGTATAGACCTAGTTTTTTCATTTTTCAGTTTTCACTCCATAACTCTCATAATTATTATTTTTAACTTAGATAGCAATCATTTGCTTGTTTGTTCTCAATTTAATTGAAAAGGACTCATGATGTGATCCTTATGAAATCATTAGCGAAGTGATTAAAGAATAAGATATCTCTGGTTTTTAATAATAAATATGGTCTAACGCATAAAAGACAAGAAATATAATATACAATATATTGTAACGTTGTTATAAACTTCCTGAATAAAATATGTATTAATCTTATGACGTCATAGGCCCACCCTGGAACTTCCTAGTTCCAATATCAGCGATCTGCAGTGAGAGTAGAGCGCCCGCGCAGGCCGTTACGTCACCGCGCACACACTTACACTTTCACTGTTAGATAATAGTCATAACCACTCGCACTACACTACTGCCTCACTTACACTCTCACACAGTACCCACACACAGACATCGTTTGTTTTCGCATCTGCTAAATTGTGCACTCGGAACTGTGTTTTGTTACAAACTTGTTTATTCAAATTTATATTTTATATTCAACGTGGGAAATCCCATTAGTTTTTTAGTTTGGTATATTTGATGCGTACGTTATATTTTTTTATTGTAGACTACATTTTATAATAAATATTATTAATTTGAAGATATTTCAACGAAACATTTGTGGTTTAAGGAAAACAGAAGGCTTCTCGGCTAAGTAATTAAAATCTTTTTTAAACCATTGAATTGAATTTGAATATTATTTCATCCTATTACATATTTTACTTAACAGTTAACGTTAAATTTTATAAAAAAGAGCTTTTATGCGTGTAATGTGCGATTTTTTAGCAAAGTGCGAAACTAAGGATTCATATATTACCAGACTGACATGAAAATGTTAAACAAAGCCTAAATACAGTTTTAGCTATAACTAAAGCCTAGATTCTTCAAATCTTATTGTCTAACCAGTGAAACATCTCACGTTTGTTCACAAGAAACTTATTACATACCTACAATAGGATTCGAACGTTTAGTAAATTAGAAAAGACCTTTAAACTAGGAATGTTATCTATTTCTTTACCCGTCATTTGCTTTTCGCCGTTTACAATATATCTATAACTATAAGATTAAATTAAATTTAAATTTCTTATATTAATGCTCCAACTCTAGTATTGACTGAATTTTTAAGAGATTTTTTGAGACTATAAGAAACATAATATACACTTAACACGTGCCTAACCTTTTTCTAAGAATTAGGTTCATGGGTTGTCATATGCGGATATATTAAAATAGAACATACTAGGCACAAGACATAAGGAAATTAGTGCTTCATGGTTGCCCTATAGGTGCCTACAGAACTATAAAATATGATTCGAATAATAAACTTCTACATTTATTCGCCCTAGAAAACAGTTTAAACTTAAAACTGATGTTTTATAAATGGCATAGTAACGTAGAGTTATTTTCCACGGTAGAGTAATTAAATATAAACTAAGTAAGATCGTAAGCTTGTAAGTTATTTTGCATATTTTGCGTACCTGCCTTATGCACTAGTGATTTAATTTTTCCGTATTTATATCCATTGTTTTATCTGAACATATCGTAACACTTTATACTATGGTAACACTAAGTCTGCGAACTGTTTCCCATTTCCTTGTGAAGCAGGTACATTACGTGGTCGATGGAATAGCTTTTCCTTTCTAATGAGTGTGAAATTGTGGTTAAGATTGAAACTTCTTTAATTTATATTATGGAAATGTAGTAAATATTGTTATAGAAGTTATATAACTTTAGATCGATATAATTATCACTATTAAGTTTCCATTCAGAAAACAGATACTAATTTTTTTTTCAAACTGAAGTCCAAACTTAAAGAAAAATTCAAAACAAATTAAAAAAAATAGTTTTTAACCATTAATGGAATATAATTAACTTGTCAACCGTGATGCGACATGTGAATTGTGATAAATCAACGATCGGCATGACTTGTATTTTTGTGGATGCTTGGTGTAAAAAGAAAACAAATAGGTAGTTCATACATGTGCAAACATTTGAGTTTGGGAGAGCTTTTCGTAATAACTCATTTATTTCAAACAGCACGTATACTTAGGAGTAATAATTAAAGTTAGCAAACTACATAAGTATATTTATTTCTACCCTTTTTTATTGAAAAGATTGTTTTCCTTAATAGGATAAAAAATCAACTTTGTACAAGTAATAAAATCTTCTTAATAATAATATAGGAATTGGTAGTTAACGAGAGATTAAATTTCAAATGCTTCCATAATGTCTTACGAATCGTTGGTTACGGAGAGATATTTATCAAAAGATATCGAACCAATTTAATCTGTAAAAAATAAGTAACACAGATTCGATAGAAGTGTATCTGACGAGGCGTGAAATCTCGAGTTTTTCTGAAACGGGAGGTAGCCCTTTCTATAAAATAATGAACGTGAATTAATTGATTTTGAATCACGAAATGCCAACGCATAAATAAGGTTTTGTGCGTTTAAATGTATCTTATAGATTCACTGTGTTCAACTTAAATTCAAATATTTATCCATATGAGGCCGTATCGTATCATATGATGTTGTGATCGACTTTTACTACCAATACGTTATAAAATTTTATAAATTGCCGATATACCTACCATTCATATTTATTTAAGATACATATTTAAATTATAAACATATGGTAAAACAGACAGATTTGCTATTATGAAATTTATAAAGCATTTGCCATTGCGTATGTTTTGTAAGCTGCATGTTTTGCGCCCGACTATAAAAAAATGTTATTACATGAGTTACTTATAAATAATTATATGAATACTGAGTGATCATCACGGTTTGTGTCTATCATAGACACCGGGCATGTTTGTGGGTTGGCAACAAATGAATATTAAGTTAGGCATATCCGCATAAGGCGGCCTTGGCTGGATGCTCGCTCAGTAAGTTAATTCTTTCCGTATCGCGATCATGGAAATTGGATACCTGTGCCTTACAACAATAGAATAACGTCCCATCATGATAAGGCTCGATTTTGAGTATTTTATCCAGACGATTAAATGAGTATGAATTTATTTTTAAAACTATCTGTAGTAATCCAGACATCGTATCAGTTTTTTAGGGTTCCGTAGCCAAAATGGCAAAAACGGAACCCTTATAGTTTCGTCATGTCCGTCTGTCCGTCTGTCCGTCTGTCCGTCTGTCACAGCCGATTTACTCGGAAACTATAAGTACTACAGTGATGAAATTTGATGGGAATATGTGTTGTATGAACCGCTACAAAAATATGACACTAAATAGTAAAAAAAAGAATTGGGGGTGGGGCCCCCCATACATGTAACTGAGGGATGAAATTTTTTTTTTCGATGTACATACCCGTGTGGGGTATCAATGGAAAGGTCTTTTAAAATGATATAAAGTTTTCTAAAAAACATTTTTCTTAAAGTGAACGGTTTTTGAGATATCAGCTCTCAAAGTCGTAAAAAGTATGTCCCCCCCCCTCTATTTTTATAACTACGGGGTATAAAATTCTAAAAAAAATAGAGGTGATGCATGCTAATTAACTCTTTCAACGATTTTTGGTTTGATCAAAGTATCTCTTATAGTTTTTGAGATAGGTTGATTTAACTGTAATTTATTATATTTGCTGCTACGGAACCCTTTGTGCGCGAGCCCGACTCGCACTTGGCCGGTTTTATTAATTAATAAAAATGAACTGAAATATTTTATTCCTTCAAAGGTTATGAAAATTATTAAAATTATGGATCAGAATTTAAGTGTTTGTTATATTTTATCACCGTATATAACTCGAAAATAAGTCAAACGAATTGATTTAGGAATTTTACCAAAGATTTGACTGTTTGGTATGTTGACAATTGACATTGTTTCTACAATACTTACAATGCAACCATAGATATAATGTATATATGTAAGAGTTAATTTATAAGTATGACTAACGGAATTTGTTATACCTACATACTAATGAAAAGCCTAGATTTACCATAAAATATATTGTTGTTTAGCCAGACGTCATTAGCTGAAAGAAACCTTCCTTTTCTCCAGTATTTCGTTCTATAGTCATAAAAATTAAGGCAATAACCAGGCAGAAACCTATGGTTGAAATAAATGGACTCAAATTTAGTAGAATATTCCTAAACATTCCCCTGTTAATTAAATTTCTCCTGACCCTATAAAATTCTTAAAATTCTACTTCAACACAGACCTCCGAATCAGCACATTTCAACGACTTTAAAACATAATATTTGAACAAGCACACAGTCAAAGCTTACAATTTTGGCATATATGTTGTTGGCATATTTGATATTATATTCAACATATTATGTGTACTATGTTTTATCAAAACAGTACTTTCTAGCCACCTAAAGACTGCACGGCACACCGCGCTAAGTGCCATGGTATCTATTTTGGGTCCATTTAAGATTTAACACGCGCTTTTTTTGTTAAATTCAAAGACTGGTCACGAACGATGGCAAAAAAGTTTTATCTCCGAATAGCAACCTTGATCTTTGTTAGAGAAATAATTACGTTGCCTTTGTGAACGATTCTTTGGATACGTTGATGGAATAATTATTATAGTAAAGAATGGGAAGTTAAAAACAATTAATGTGCAATAAATTACAGTATTAGGGAAATGTGTGTACAGCTAAACAAAAAATAATAATATTTTAATGGTTTTAATGTGACTATATTTGCAGCGTCAAAAATTTTAAACTAAAAAAAGATAAAGGAAAATAATATATGGTTTCTTAATCGTTATTAATAAATTGCCGTCTTCCCTACAAAGACATTAATTATCCTGCTTATGTTGTAAATATGTTTCACAGTTTTTAAACGAGTGTTCATTTTTCATATCAATTGATATTAATAACAAGTACATTTTCGATGTACAATTAATAACTTGTGTGCGATTTACACAAACATCAATATATCAATATTGCCTCATACAAAATACGAGTATACCACTTATCTTACGTCCTTTTAAAGCCTTCAAACAATCGACAATTAATCTCAATAACTGCGTTATTATTTTTCTATCTGCATATAACTTCTTCTGTATCATCAACGTTTTCGCTTCGATTATTTATCTACTTAACATTTAAAGAGTTATTATTTATAATGAAAGTTTTATATTTTTATGTATTTTGGTAACTTTTGGGCTCTACCATTCTTAGTAGTCGGGTCGTAATATAACAATTTGCACGATAGTCACATTATTGTCATAATTTAATTGAAACAGGATATTGCATTCTTGCAGAGAAGAATAGCAATAATAATTATGACATAATATGTTTCATTCGTAAGTCCAAGAATGATTAATGAACCTCTTTTTAATTTGTAACATTTGTTACCATCGATTTGCTTCCCAATTTTACAATTAAACTAAAATAGGAGTATTATTTCGTTCATTAACCCTTTTAAACGTAATAATTTAATCAGACGAATGCAAACATTGGCCACAACTATACATAAATCTGTTACGAATCGACTAATATACAATTTTTATTCAAACCTCATACGTAATATGTCAAGAAATAACGATGAAGGCAATTTAACTATTTAAGCATAGTTCGACGTGACAGGCATCCCAATGTTATTTTAGGCAACTAACATATGTTACGACCAAAATAACATGAAAGAAATACAGTAAAACATGCGTACAGTGACTATGGAAATTTACCATTAATGGACAATTTTTGAACCACACCTACGTTTAATATGTAATTGGATGCGCAAATTGATAGGTGCTAGAAAGTAAACTGATTGATTTAGCACGCACTTGTTTTGATTTGTGAATTGTGAAATAGAAACCGCTGAAAACATTATCGCTTGAGCAATATGAATTTCATAATATAACGGATACTTTGTGCAGCTTCGATAATACGACGCAAAATTTTCCACAAAGTAGGTACATAAAAAATCTATCCCGTTGTATAAAGGGGTAAAGGATTCGTTGTTTACGATATACGAATTAATATTTATCAGTTCTCGGATACAACACTAACAGCAAATCAAGGTATCGGTGTGTTAAAGAGCTTATGAATATAAAATGCGATTTACATACCCACGCCACCTCATACATACATGTAATAGAACACGATACTTTTATAGTCGATAGACGATTTTTGTGGGATCGGCCTAAAGCGATAATTCAATGCACTTTACATAATTCTCTACAATTTAATATTTTTAATCATATTACAGGCAATCATATTACCACACAATTAAAAGTGTTAGATAATAGTCTAACTTTACGGAAATGAATAGTTTAACATCATATTTTATTCAAATTCTCGTAGAGCGTTAACGCGTTTGTTTCCGTTTTGTGCATGAAAAATAAAAAGATTATTGTTGCCGGAGGATATTTTAAGTATGTTATGAGTAACGTTTGTCCCACACTATTCGTTTTGGATTCGCACTTGACAAAGCGAACCCTCTTCAGTATAAACTATACAGTGTACAACGAATGCGGGTCGCGTGCGACGCGCGTGTCCCCCATACCACGCAAATTTAACAATAAAAACCTTTATTCGGTACTTGGAACACGCATATATTAAAACACCAGGCATTTAAACGACAATATTTCGTTTATGACACTCTGGGGTAGGTTCAGAAGGTGAGAACGATGCTCCGCTACAAACAAAAATATTTACATAAATTATATCACCGTGATTTCCGTAGAGACAATAATGAACTTTATGGATACGATGAATTCATTTTTTTTATAATATATTTAATTTGATACAAGGAAATGTTATTAATAATAACACGGAAAATACACAATTTATGATGACAAGCTCTTGTATATTTTAAGAAATGACTAACCTGCGTCTAAATGTTCAGTATACATTTTAACAAAAATAGACTTTAATTCTAAGCTTTAATTATTAAAAAATGCGACATCCTATTTATTACTTCTGTTTGTTATTTGCATAGTCTCAATGTTATAGGTAAGTGCTGAAGAAGGGAGCACTTATAAAGCAATTAGTAGGGGTGAGCAAGAGGGAAAGTGTGAAAGATCAAGGTTCCCCGCCACAAATAAACAGATTTACATAATTAACTCAATACGCAGAGTACCCGGTTGATATTTCGAAACCGGATTGTAACTTCATACATCATTATGGATTCGCGTGTCTTCTTTAAAACGTTATATGAATAACGATTTAAATTTATCATCTATATTATTCTTTGTTTATAATGACATACGATCGCGGAAATATATATTTTTTATGTTTGTAAGCCGGATTCGAATAATGTAAACAATAATATGATTATAAAAAAATGAAAGCCTACTTGTGGATTACGAATTAAATCTAAAAGGTGTGATGGTGAGGTCATACGAAATGTCAGACTAAAGATTTTGTATGATAATTATGAACTAGCTTCGCACGCAAATTTCTGATCAATTAATTTAGATAGAACATTAATACGCGCTGCTATTCATGAAGATTTACTCAAAATATAACCTTTAAATTGTAAAAAAATATGTTATTTTTGGTAAATATATTACGTATATAGGCCATGTAAATCATGTAATTAGTTAAAGATACGAAACTCAGCCAGGCGAGATACAAATGAAACAACATTGTTCACTTTATTTCTTGAAAAGGTTACCTAATTTTATTTTTGTTATTTTGGGTTTATTATTAGTATATATTATATACTCTTATATTATTCATCCAAATTGACTTAAAACGTGTTTAATAAGTTGATCCGTTCAGTCTTCTAATAAAAGGTACTAAACTAGACAAATCTATTTGCTAATGCAGAAATCATAGAACAGTCATGAGTGTTAATTATTTTGGCTTAGCAGTAAAATAACATGAAACATATTGTATTACAGAGTTAGCCACCCTCCTCGATAACTAAATACGTTAACCTCATCCCCTCGTATACTTGACCGTTAAATATAACTGTAATGAAGCACCCTTGACATAGATTCTGTGTTAAATAGCTAAACGTTGCTTTAAAGAGTGTATTGTTTGAATTCAACGGCCCTTTGTTAATATTTTTTACCAGAAACAATTTAACATGACACTAAAAAATATTTTTGTTATTAACTTGTATTCACTTTTTTTCATATTTAAATCTTCCAGGTTTAAAATAACTTATCTCATCATGAACAGGTTTTATTTAAAAAAAGCTTTAGCATAAATAAATTTAATTATTAATTAATAATTATGAGCCGTGTTACTGCGCCATTGAACTTAATGAGAATGATTATTACTGTCTACTAATAAGCGTCATCAACATCCCATTCTTATTAATCGTATGTGTTTTTATTAAATATTGCTATAGATTAGGTTTATTATTATGAAATAGCTAAAAACATGTTTTAAATTAAATTTCGGGTTCAATTTTCTCACTACGATCCCACGATAAAATTCCCAGAGCATCAATCTTCCCTGTTTTGATTTCTCCATTAATAGCTGATTGCGAAAATTTGTTCTCACCCAACCTTATAACATTGAACCTTAACACTTTCATAATAATGTGTCAAATAGCTTAAATAAATCTGATAATTAAATAATACGGTGGTTAACCCGCATGTTTTGCCCCTCATTGGCCCTTAGGTACCTACCAGTTGGGGTGGCTTGCCTAATCTGCGGAAACTTCAAACATATGACAAACATAACGAATATGGATGTTCACGTCATATAAAACGTTAGATTTATACTATTTTATTTTAATGTTCACATCAAATGGTAAAATATTCATGCAATGTCCTTAAGAAATATAAATAATTACAAAATTAAACAATTTATGACAGTCATTAAGTCCAGCACTCTGACCACTTCATTATAATTCATTTACTTAAGAATCAATTTCCAAATTCCAACGATTCTATAATTGAATCATTCTCTTCTATTATTTTACTATGTGCAGAAGCGTACGTGTCTATGTAACCGGTTGTACCAACATTTATTTAATAACGACACATGCATATAAATTGCTGCAATCAAGCAATGGTTACAAATTAAAACTATCAATTCATTACTATGCACTTATCTCGAAATCAATATGGTAATTTCGAGGCAACCGTTACTAAATGAAAAAGCGCGTGGGGAATGCGAGCAACGAGGGAAACCGCCCGCATGAGTCGTGCCAATCTTGTTTCACTCCCCTACGCGGGTTATTAAAAGTACGGAAAGGGTGTCTAAATGGATCAACAGTTTCATTCACTAATGCAATGATTATTATGCTTAATAGAGCGCGGTTCATTGCGTTATAACTTTGTTGGCGAGCGATTAACGCCGATAATTATTCTATTGCAATTTACGATGAATATCATTGAAATATAAGTATTTAATGAGGATTATGAATATCAATCGCCTTGGATTTTTCTAAGAACGGAAAGACGTCGTAATATACTTTAATTAAATAGATTGAAACTTACAAGAATGGTAAAAGAGTTTTAAATCACCGACATTAAGACTATTTATTACATTTACACTACATTAGAAGAAAGTTGTGCAAATTCAAACAGACGTTAATTTGCTGGCTCAGACCAAAATTAACTAATTTGCGTGCATCCATCACGCGAGTCACGTTTGAAAACAAAGCCCTGTGGCGACCACCGCGGGCTTTCTTAGAACCAAGCGCAGTTAACTTTCTGTATAGAATATAGACTGCGAGTCAATAAACACTTTAATATTATGTATTACAAATTATAACTACAATGTAGTTGTCTTATATATTTTATTAAAATGAATAAAATTTACTCTTTGTTATAAAATATTTGGAATCCCTATCCTTTTTGTAATCCTATTTGCGATTGGCGCGTTATTACAAAACCGACATTGCGGCAGATATACGAAATTTCACCAGAAAAGTCACGATACATTTTCTCATGACTAAATGAAATATTATTATGTAATATTTTAGTCAATTAATACGCGTATTTTTATCACTAACTAATAATAGACGGGTAAACTTCTTCATGTTCTTATTATTTACTCACAACTCTACCATTATTACATTGAAAGATTACAACTTTATTGCAGTAACGTTTTTCCAATAATTTTCTTTAGTCCTCCGCTCCTAGACTATCTTCGCGTGAACAAGCGAGCTTAAAAGCTCTTGTCAGTTGCAGAGTTACGTTCACGAATAAAACATCAAAACTTTTTAATGTACAAATATACTGCTACATAAAAGACTTCTTTATTTAACCAAATATGTATAAGTATTATTAAATATTAAGTATCTAAATATGAACAGTAATTACGTGAATTAATAGGTTTAGATTAGGTTGACTATATTTCTAAGATTTTGAATTATTCAAATATTACTTTACACTCTACACAATTTACACATCATATTACGTCAATAACAAAGCAAATGGCTATTATACACTGTTAATTATAGAAACAAACACATACATATGGTATGAAATTATGAATAGTTTATATTATTGCAGGAAAAAATAATGCTCATGAATAAACAGCTGTATTAGCGTATCTAAGCGAACTATGCGTTCTTGTTTTGTTTTAATAATAATATGAATCTATATGATATGGCATACCTATTCTAGTATAGACACAAAACAGTAGGTAATGTATGTAAAGTTGCTTGAACATTGATAACATGTTTTCGCCATAATTGTCAACTAAAGACTTTCTTCACATGTCTCTCGTATTATATGAACCTACCTACATGTGTACATAAAATACATAATGTATACATAAAAACAATATCAGGTTCTTATAATAATATAATTTAAACCACTTATAACGATGTAGATTCTCTATAAGCAAGCATGTTTTCATTTTGTACTTATAATGCATATTAATAAATGATAGATATTTGCAAGTCCATTTAATTCACACTTAAAGCTTGTTACCACACCCAAATACTTAGTCGGCTTACAATCTGTTATAAATCGCTCCATTTTGATAACAGCTCGGTTCCTTATTGCTTATACAGGCAATCGAATTAGTTATCAGTTCTTAATAGGTAAGAATAACTAGATGGTTAACCACATTAATTGTAGTTAAGCAGGCAATATGTATGTTTACATTAAAACAAGTTGAAATAGGAGTAACACACTTTATAATTTTTTTTTGTACTGGTAATTAAATACATATAAAGTTTATTTCAAAATTCTGTATTTACGTTCATCATGAGTGTACAAAGCAAACAAAAAATTATATAACGACCATTCCAAAAATATGTAGAACTGCGGGAGCGATAATGCATATTTTCTTCAAATTTAAACACTTTTTGTTAATGACAATTTCAAACAAAATTTGGGTTATCAATGTATGCAATATACTTCTTTAAATATAGATTCATAAAGATGAATGTGGTTCAACAGAGCAGAGGACAAGAGGTCGAGGCTATCTATCGATAAGAAGGAACCGATGGTGGGTGAGCCGAAATGACAAACTAGCGTTGTTGATATGACGGACTGTTCGTTGTTTGCTAAGACACAATATTAACTATATCTTTCAAAACTATTTTATGCAGATAAATATATGTGGTAAATATGAAAAATCTCGAGAGAAAAGTTAAATCAAAGTGAGTTTAAATTTGTATGGCCTCAGATATCTTTTTTATTATAGGATAACGAGCTTGCAGATAAAGAACAAGCTTCAAGAAATTCTAATGTTCAACAGCTATATCCAACTTAGCTAAAGGTACAGGCTTCTAGAATAACTAGGGTAGAACTAAACATTTCAAAACTTTAATTTTCCATTACATCTAAAAAGAAGTCTTTCATAACATATACAGGACTGAACAAAATTATATAATATAATTTACATATTATGTTATAATATTATTTGGGTTTAACGACTGTGTATTTTATTTATAAATGCTTTCCGTATATCACCAATCCAAATAACTTTTCAATCCCTACATAATGAGCTCCAGCTCCAGCACGATCACATACAATATGCAATTTTTTAAATTATTACTTACACGTGTAAGGAAAAATGTGGTTCCTTACTCATGACCATAACAGTATTTATTTGCAAACATACATAGAGTCTCAAGGTTCGTTCATATTAACTTTTATAGGATTTGATGACTTTTACTGTTTATACACTTATGCTTAATTAACCGAGACGATTAAAAATAAAATATATATATTAGTATTTATAACTTGAATGCTCTGTATCGTTTTAATATGGACAGCATTTTTCACAACTTTAGTGCGCAACGTCATGATTCAAACCAGTTTCAAAAGCTTAGTCATCTCCAACGATAGTAAATGTCAATGCAGTTCGTTTAAATTACGTTTCATTTCAATATAAGTGGAAGCTAACGATCCTCCCAACAAACTATTATATATTCTAACATAATGCCTTAGGGCTCGCCTTGACTAGGTCGAGTGAAGGTACTAAAACCTTCACAACAATCCAATGGAAACCTTCAAAAAACACAATTTTAATTGCTCCAGGCATATTATGGGTGTAATCTTTATTGATGAAGATATTATTTTAATAGCTTATATTATTATGTATATATTGTATAATTTAATTTTATAATTTAAATTCTGGTTTTAATATTTCCTATTTGAGTTTCGTAATAAATTATAAAAAAATCGTACTGTTCGATTTAAGAATTCGACTTTTAGAGCGGAATTTGGAATAATTCTGATTCACCATGGAATCTAGATTTGGAAGTTAAAAGCAACAATTACTTTAGAAACCGATCAGATGAAAAGATATACCTAATACAACAAGCAATTGCGTATAATGTTGAGTAATCCAGTAGGCGTTCATATTAGGGTTGAGTAAGAATTTAATACTTAATATTTCAATGATTAGTTGCTATGTACTGTGAATTCACTTTAATCATTAGACATTATATTTAATTTTAATTACTTTCCGGTTTATAGAAGGCGTCTTGCGAATTTCCAAAAGATTAGACGAACATATTTTATCCACGAAAGAAAATGTTGAAAGGAAAAAATCATCGGAGGAAAAAAGTTACAATCTTATGGTTCACAAATAGTTGAAACGTCTCAAAAATACGTCACAAACTATGGTTCAAGTCACACACGCGTTGTCAAGACACACTTAAGGAGTAGAGCATAATATTGATTGGCGGACCCGCATGTTTATCAATTCACAAGGTAAACATTAGACTATTTAATGTGTCGGTTTGACGGCGATAAGGCGAATTTGTTTAAGGAACTCGCTACTCAAGATAGGAAGTATCAATAAACGAATGTAAATCGGATATATGTAGAGTAAATAAGCGAGGTATTTTTAGCTCTTATGTAAGTGCTCTTTTAATTCACTTCCTCCTTTTTAAAGAAAAGTTTTGAAGGAAAGTAGTTGCTGTAGATACTTGGTAAGTATACCTATAGGTATAGGTATTCTTCAAGTACCTACATGGGCGTCGAAGACGGATCATGTAACATTGGTCGATTATGCATCGCGTATGACTTGTTGTTTTATAATTTCGAATCCATTTTTATTCAACTAGGGTTACCTCACGAAATTTTAGTTTATTATGAGCATTGTTACTGTAGCCTGACTCCTGAGGTACAACATACGGTATAAACAGTTGATAACTTCTGGCATTGATATGGAACCAATTTATTCTATTTCACCATGTATTAGACATGTACTTGCGTATCGTTGTCAAATTTTCGATTAAATTTTCCTTGAGAAAATTCCTATTTTAGATGTTTCGAAAGCATTTCCTTCACTCGATGTCGCGTTAAAGTCGACTGAATATGAATTTTGAGTTGACGTTTATAAATGACGGATAAAATGTATTCAGCTCCGGCCATGTATCGACGCAATTGTATATCTGTTCTAAATTTTAAATTAGTAACGGCCGTGTTACATTAATTTCATAGTAATAGCAGTGGTGTTGCAAAAACGCTTTTTATACGCTGACACAATCACTACGCATCTCTTTGTTATAAAAGATAGACACGTGATGTGTTGCATGTATAATATTTTGCATGCCTGTGTATAAGACAACTAGTATCTATACATATCAAATACGTAGTAGATCAACTTTTAATACGTATTATGGACTATTTCCTCAACATAAAATAATATCGTTATTATTATATTACATTGACCAATGTTTGTTTCATCGCGAATCGCGATACGTGTCTTGGAACGCAGATGGGAGTCGTTAGCATTAGAAGGTCGAATTTCGACCACCGGCCAATCCTAGTAGGTATACATACTTATTTACTATGCATATAGGCATATAATTAATTATATATTTGAATTCTAATAATAGGTTTCGAGATTATTGTGTAGATACATAAACATACAAAACTGTTTTTGCGAAATAGGTAATCATTCATTTGGAAGAGCAAAATAAAGATATCTACTATTACAATACCTAATTAGAAAATAAGAAAAGTGAAGTGAAGATAAGAAGAGCAATTAAATTGATCGTCAATTAAATTTAAAGGTAAGTATATATTTCTAAAAGTTCCCGTAAGTATAACGAAAGTAGGTATACCTAAAATAATAAACGTCCAAATCCTAATCCATACACACTATCCGAAATAGATATCTAAAAAACAGGACCAAGGATAATCAAACCCATCGTGGATTACAAAACAAATCTACATTATATAAACGGATGAGTAGTCCAGCGATTGTAATGCTATCAACACGCAAGCAGCACCAAGGTCACTTGCTCCATCGCTTCCTCGTTGGCAAGCAGCTTGAGCAACCACCTCTCACCAGAATTAGGTGGCTTGCTTCACGTCACATACGCTAAGTGAATGCAATAGCTTGTAAACATCTCGATCTCGACATTCGCATAGCGCCATCTTGTTTTTACTGGACACAACTTTGAAGTGTAAAAAAGTATATTTTGTGGTTAACTAAACTTGTTGAAACGTTACAAAAATTGAAATACTTTTTCTATAAAAAAATAAATTAACTGGATTCGAATTCGTCAATTATTTTATTCACAAAGCCATTAGACATTAGTATAAAAGAAAGCTACTATGTACATACTTTTAAGTTCGTACATACTACCATAGACAAATATACCCAATTGACGTATTGCAAGCTCTACATTAGCCCGCGGCTAGCAAAGCAATCTATAACGATAAGACCTTAATTATAAAACATACAATTTGTTGAATAAAGATATGCGCTTTAATTGGAAAACATATTTTTGTGGCTTGTTTACGTAATCTCGCCAAATACAATCTACATATAAATATGAAAATGAATAGTATCTTTAATTTATTTTTTATTTCAGGTCTTGCTCTTTAAAGTCAATTGATATTAATTTATATTCTAACACAAAAAACACACAATCAACGGCAGCATCTATGTTCTTTATAACCTTTATGCTTCGCAATATTTTAAGTGTTAAATTAATCTTATATACAGGGTGTCCCACTATTGGTATACTAAGCGCGAAGGAAATTGTAGTTTTGCATACACTGATCACGAAAAAATACATAAACAACAAAATTACGTTAACAAATTTTTGATAATTTTTTCCTGAAAATCCATGTTTTCTTCTCTAGCTTCGCGCAGCTGTCATATACCGCTTCTCTAATGTGAGCATTTTGTCTATGAAAACATAATCTTAAACGATAGCTCACGTGCTAGTGGCAAAAATGGGCGGGTTGCTTGCTATGGGTGTACACATAGAGTTTTAAGATTTCATCTATTTGAAAAAAAATACGTCTGGAATTTTTTAAGTATTTTTTACGTACTCAGCGTATGCAAAACTATAACCTCCTTTGAGCTTAGTATACCAACAGTGGGACACCCTGTATAAAAATGAATCGCAAAATGTGTTGGTAAGCGCATAACTCGAGAACGGCTGAACCGATTTCGATAATTCTTTTTTTATTATATTCCTTGAAGTACGAGGATGGTTCTTATGTAGAGAAAACGTAAACATGTACCACGGGCGAAGCCGGGGCGGACCGCTAGTTTTACATACAAACATATACCTACATAGTAACCACGCTCATTTGAAGGGCTCTTTCAAAGCAATTTTGAGTTGATATGTTAATCGAATAATAAAATAAATTAACATAAACAGTAGTAGTACATGAGGCGGGCACGACTATCAGTACCGCATTGCAATTCAACTTTCAAGGCTGAGCCTTGGTGTCGAGTGATCTATAGTCACCAAGTACGCTATCTATGTAGGCTTTATACAAACCCGGTGTACTCAAATCTAGATTACTCGGAGTTTCCTTAGTGCTACGATAAATTGAAAGCTTAGATTAATTAAGCTGGAACTCCGACAGTTATTGCGACAGGAGCATGAAGATTTTCTTGTACAATGCATAAATTTACGATTTATTATATCGGCATGGAATATAGAGTCGCATTTCAAAAATGACATAGACGTTTCTGTTCACATTTTTTTTTATTTACATATTACTATAGGTACATTTTACTGAATTCAAATCAACAATTTAATTCAAACATCATAAAAAGCACGAATTTTCTTTTATATGTTGTAGGATACAGCGAAGAGCTTTTTTAAACATCGTCTATAATTCCCCTAAACTTACATTGTGTGTTCGTCAGTTACATCGAGATATCAACATAAGCTTTAATTTACCGTAGCCAAGCATATCACTTCTCCGAAAGAACACGATAAAAGTAAAGCCAAACAATGAAAGTTGTGATATATTGTTATACCTCAATTAAGAACTTTCCAATGTCACTTAAACAAAGGATTTTACACTTTAAATACAATGTACTTCATAAAACGAGGTGTGGGGCTCCGGATGTTTATTCATAACAAGCGCAAACGAAAATAGCATTGGATATTATCCCAATATATACCCTTTGTTTCGAAACCGTTTATTTTAAAATAAAACATAGACATCAGGAATTGTAGAGAATAGGATTTGGCAACGTTTTAGCATTCTGTTAGTTCACTAAATACAGTTTAATGCCAACTGATATGAGCGGGCTCGTTTTCAAGGTCTATTACCCCTGGTTTTCAGGTTGATACGAAACAGGAAGTAAATTCGTATCAGTAATGCTTTCGTAACAAGCTATTTTATGTTTTGTTACGATAGTTAAATTAGAATGACTATACAATAGCACAATACAACGTAGACAGAAATAGAGCTAATAGTTAATTTGTAAATATTGGAAAATGGTACTAAAAATGTATGTATTTATATAATGAAAGTACTATAAATATTATAGCCAAGAGAATGTCAACGTAATGCATTAAATTACAAAAAGATTTCGATTACACATGGATTTATAATAGGTACCTACCAAATAACTGCTTAATGGAGACTCACACTTACGCCGTGACTCGTTCACTACATACTTTTATCATTTAACAAGAGCACTTTAAATTTTTAACTCTAAAATTGTTTACCCACATTGAAGTGTAAATTTTATTACTGGACTCTGGGCAGGTGCCACAGAACCGGTAGGTCTACGCCGCAAAAGGTACTACGATTCATATAAAAAATAAACATACATATTTGCATTCCTGTGTTGTTAGTAAACATATACACCATCCTCATAGTGTCCATCTTAATAATAATACAGTGTTTATAAGAGGTAGGTCCTGCTATTCTTATTTTTTATGCAGTTTACCTTTTCATATGCCACTTGATTTTAGTGTTATTTAAATTCGCTCATTTTATGATAATTATAGAGCGAAACCAGTTTTCCCAATTAACGTTCTTTACGATTTGATTCATAAATTAATAAAGAATTAATTGAATGGCGATGTCGGTTTTTAGCTCAAAATTTTTTTCGTAATGTGATTACCGCACTGAATAGTTTATAATTATATTTGATATCCTGATTATTAAAACTTCTATAATAATTATTATCGTTTGATTTGATAAGACGCTATCGTTCTGCTGTTTAGAGTTATTACATTCTGCAATTACATTCATTACAATAATTAATAATACGAGATGGACGTTACTAATCCCTAATGTTCTTCCATGCTATAAGAACAGTATTGAATACTTCGGAATTTCATCGGTTTTACCAAACAACATACTAATCAACATACAATATAACACCTCGTAATATAATCGGAGTCCGTGACTTACTGATAAATCGCGTGATCTTTGCAATTACAATCAATGCATTATTACAATATGACTCATGTCTTAGTGTTGTTTGCTTGGCATATGGTAATCTGGACTTTTTGATGTCTATTCATGGTCTTAAATAGGTCATGCGCATGAGAACTGGGTTGGGACTTCAGACGGTGAGTAGTTCTCATTTTATTTATGAAGAAATAGTACATATATTTATACATATATCGTAAAAAAACACCCCCAATATTTCACAAGGGCGGCTAACGTGAGCATTATTCCCTCTAAAGACCCTGATAAACTTATTATGCCACGTTGTAAAACTGCGCTTTACTTTATAAGTCATCATGACTCTATTATGCTCATAAAAATATTCAACCGTGTTCCCAAAGGTACCTATACGAAACCAAAAGATTAATGTATTTAAAAATAACCTGAAGAAATGGCTGATCCTAAATTGTTTTTATAGCATAAAAGAATTTTTTGACTATAAATGTTAATTATTATAATTGTATGTATAGTGAATGTTATTTGTCAATTAATTGTAAAGTAATTTTATTTCAATAATGTATTTAATTTAGATTGATTGAGTATTTGCATGCTTTAGACTAAGCAAAACATGATGAACAATGGAAATATTTTGACATCTATATGTACCATGTTTTAAGCAAATAAATATTATTTTAATTTATTTTATTTATTTTATCGACTGGCCGGTTGGCGTGGTTGGTAGTGACCCTGCCTTCCAAGCCACAGGTCGTGGATTCGATTCCCACCCGGGGCAAATATTTTTGTGATAAACATAGATATTTGCTCTGTGTCTGGGTCTTAATTATCTATATAAGTATTTATTTAAAATTATATATGTATGTTTATCAGCCATCTGGTTTCCATAACACAAGCGAAAGCTTAGTATGGGATCAGATCGTGCCGTGTGTGTAAATTGTCCTAAAATATTTATTTATTTACTTATTATTTATTTGTAGGTTGGTACATTTATCTTAGATTTTTTAGGTGCCAGTGTTTGAGCAGCACTTTGGCTAAATCAGTCCAATGTGTCATAATTTTTATAAACTAAGATCTAATCAAGATGATGATGCGATTTTCTTTACATGTATTTATAGGAAAAAATACCTTAAAAATATATTTACAAAAATAACACTGAATTAAAAGCCACCATGAAACTTCATAGACAAATATTATTAATTGTCTACCGACATCCTATTTTCGATGCGAAATGAATTTATGTATTAACAAACCAGATAGAGCAGTGGTGCAAAACATTAGGCTTTAGAAGTTTAAGGATCTTTTCTGCAATTTCCAAATTAAAAAGCTACCTTAAAAAAAGAAAACGTGTGAACGTTCTGAATCAAATTTGAAATAAATCCTCCTTTTCGTCATTGTATGTTGTCTTTACGAAACTCTATATAAATAGGTATGTAGTGCAAAAAAAGTAAAACAGTTAGCAGCAAAAATTTCTAAGCTTATTTTTAAGCTTAGTGCATTATTTCATACATCAGAAGACAATAACAAAGTTTTCATAAAGCCGCATACATAATATTATTATAATATGTAACATATTCCTCGTATCACACGGATGTGATCACGTCACAAAGGTTCGTGATCGCTGCTACACATATAGCAATCATAAAACGATTACCAAAATTAAAGCAACGAGGTCAGGCGTTTGAGAACAAGACGATATCCCGATTAATAACTTCCTCATCTGTTGCTATGGCAACATAGGTTTTCGAGTGTACATAATGTATTGAATATCCGGCTCACGGATAACATAAGGAAAACCTAAGAGGAAAACTATGTTAAACTTGTAAGTATCGTCTAGCGCTAATTCATAAATATCACCTCATTTTCTTAGAAACGTGTTTTGTTCATCTAAATAATATGTTACACTATGATCAAATAACAAAGGAAAATGTATGATTGTGTCTTATGAATATGCTAACTAATCTTATAAAACAGTATTCTAGTGTTCTATTATCGTGTAGGTATCTATGGAATAATTTTGTTACACGTACAAATGTGTTCGTACAGTGGTAGATGACCCGATCCCACTCGTCGTCGCAGGCGGCCGAGACACGTCTTGGACGACTCCGACGACGACATTACCAAAGCTAACGCACGGCTAGACTCGGCGATTGAAGCCCAACGTCGAACCAACCGCGACACCGCACACACCACAGCAGAAAGCGTACACCGTCTTCGCCGGCGAAGACGAGGTCCCTTGTTCCGCGTTCCCGCGCCCACCCGGGTGAGCGCCCGTCCGATTAGGGCCCTTCTGGCCTCCTCCACTCAAGCGACAGCTCAAGCCGAGGTTCGTGGTCCCCGTCAAGGGGGGACGCCCTTGTGCATGTCGCTACCAGGGTGAACCTTCAGTTCACCCCCGCGTCCGCGTTAAAATGTAGAAGCCCTTCTGGCTAACATTGAGAGACACCACACAAAAAAAAAAAAAAAAAGTGGTAACTAAATGAAATTACGTGCATTAAAATTTAAAATTAAATTATCGATTTAGCCACTTCCATTTTAGCCCCAACAAAAAAGTCACTTTTATATAAGATATTTAAGTTAACCATACTTTATTTCCTATATACTTTCTTATAATAAGTATAATACATACGTACATAATGTGCTGTTGAAATAATGCGGATGAACATAAATTTAAAATACATACTTCAATTACGAATGCCATCTTTTCAAAAGTTCAATATTAAATACCAACATGTGTCTGCAAACAAAAAAATTAAGAATTTTATAACTGTCTGCCTAAAAGCTTACTTTTATTTCCTTATGAAACGAGTTTAATACATACTTGATTGCTTCTTCAATGAATTAACCTTATTAAAATTTATTATTCCCTATGTTTAATTCCATATGTTAATAATGAGGCTTTGAAGTATTTCAAGTTTTCTTATTTAATTTGTTTTACAAGGCTGGTTGATGTGTAGAGAATATAAGTCTGAATCCTAGACTATTGTATTTATATCTTACATATTTTAATATGTACAGTGTACACTGTACATAATATATCACTATATTGTTATTCCAAGAATAAAACCAAGACTCTTCCAAATTCATGCGTATTCACACTATACATTATTCCAATCAATTCCGAACAATGGCTTATTATTTTAATCGAACATCGTTTGTAACCAAATCCAATAAGGTCCAGCCGTAAAGTGTATTATATATATCTCTCAGCGTCATACTCGATCGGCAATATATCGTGCAAATACTTGTAACGTAAACCACGTGCACTGTAGGGTGGAGTGAAAAATATTTTTTTTCATTTTCGTTTCGGCATACCTGTGAAAAGATGTCATTATTGCTCATAAATACACATGCAAAATTATACTTTGCTGATGATACATTTAGAGGTGCCCCCAACATCATGAACTTTCAGAAATTCAAAAAATTTAGTCGAAAATCATTAAAGTTTAATTTTGACAAATTAACGCTAAATCAGATTCTGTGTTATCTCGTTGGTTGCCAACGGGAAGACACAGAATACATAATATTTCAATATATAAAAAAGTGGCTATCGCTGGCTACCAGTGGCTCTGGTCGGTGGCCCGTTTGCGCCGACTCTTATTGTGGGAAACGTTGATTTTGAACAGTGCCGTTAAGGAAATAACACTAATGTTAGTAATATTTCTTAATTATATTTTACACGTAAATACAATTAAGATCATAATTTAATATTTTTGATGTGAGTTCTATCTATAATTTCGCTTTGTTACAGTAAAGTGTTGGAAGTCAAAATACGACAAACGACATGTTGTCCTGTATTTTGTTTGCCAGAGAAGTACCCGCAGTGTCTCAATTACCAACTTATACTGATGCTAAGAAACTATTACTTATTTATTAGATATGAATTTAAACCTGATAAAATAACAAAATTCATGATTTATCCGAAAGATTAGCAACGGAAATGTTTGATGTGTGGCGAATAGCATCGCTTCCCACTATTAGCTTTAATAGAGTACTACAACTTATTCGACACACCATATTCGATGAATATAGACGCTTATTAAAACCTTATCAAGACCGACAAACTAACAAAAAAGAACAAGAAAAGATAACTGAAGTATTTTGTCACTCAGTACCAAAGGTTATTTGATATTTGAAGTTGCAAATGCATTTTTTTTAATTCTCTTTTACTTGCTCAAAAGATTATACCAATATAACTATGTGGCAAGAATGTAAGAAAACTGAGCCTCTGACTTCTAATTTATCTGAAGAAACCTTAAAAGACATCGTGAAAAGCGGTTTGACTACGTTTCAGAATATTTTCAGATTTTCTATGCCTTGCCCAGGCCGTAAAGCATATTATCAAATTGGTGACATAAGCTTCAAGTGCAGTTTGCTGAGAAAGTAAACAAAATGATTTTATAATGGCAAGAGCATCAGTATCACGACTGCTAATGCCTAATTTTGGAAAAAAAACAGCATTATCTATACTAATATTATAATCTATACTAATATTATAAAGCTGAAGATATTGTTTGTTTGAACGCGCTAATCTCAAGAACTACTGGTCCGATTTAAAAAGTTCTTTCGGTGTTAGATAGCCCATTTATCGAGGAAGGCTATAGACTGTATATCATTACGCTTAGATTAACAGGAGCGGAGCCACGCGGGTGAAACCGCGAGGCAACCGCAAGCGCAGCTAGTACTAAATAATTACTGATTTCTGATATTTTCATTCCTCTATAATATCATTTTCATTAATGAAATACGTTAAAACAACTAATCAGGCTATTATTTAGTGTATCACAAAGAAGTTTGTTATATAATAGACTTGAAGGCCATAAAAATACTGTGATTAAAAAATAAATCAAAGTTTGCGAAAAAATCATACTTTTCTAATTTTCAATTGGGTTGGGGCACCTCAAAACATCAAGACAGGTAAACAATATTTTGTATGCTGAATTCACTCATTAAAAGGCACCTTTCTGTCGCTATGCCTTTTGAAAAAAACAAAAAAAAATTTCTTTCATACATTATCACTCCACCCTGTCGTGCAGTCTCCACAGTCAGCCATGAGAGGATCAATCACCTATGAACCATTGAATCAGTCATGCAACATAACAACGTGCATATCTAATATGTTTCATGGAAACTTGATGTAATATTTCAGACAAAAAATGCATAGTTGCGTAACATCACGCACGCTGATCACGCTGTAATTTGGCATAGATTTCGGTGTTTAAGAAATTCACGAATCGGTAGCTAAGTGGAATATATTATGTAAATTGAAACCTAACAGACCTAAACTGAAATTAAAATTAAGTCTGGAATCAAGATATCAATCAGGGATGACACGGGTTGATACGGATAAAAACTAAACGAAATTACTGTAGTTGTACCTAAAAATAATGCAACCAACTTACAAATATATATCGTTCGTTTTTAGAACATAAAAATGAAAATCGTCAGAACGATAAAAAACAGCACATACAAATTTACATACTCAAAAAAATTAATCAATACAGCCTTTATACTAACAATAAAAACTCGTCTAATGCGTATTTTATTTTTTATAACCATCGATTAAAAATTGCATGATCTTTAAACTAAATTGACACATGAGGGTCGTTTAACGTCGTGTAAAAACAGAACGTATTCACGAACAATAAAGTAGTCGCTTCTTATTGCATTTTTTGCGGAGGATTCGGTCACATTCATATATTGAATTATATAATTTTTTACTTATTTTTTAAATATTTTGCTATTTTTGTTAAATGGAAAAATCTGACATTTTAGGTTTAATGTATCTTAGTATGTACCTACATGAACTTTTTGTACGGATACATAAAATTGAAGTACCTATATATACTCACAATATATCTTGATTACAATGACAAGAAATATATAATTTATTCAATTAATAAAAAACATGTTCTGTTCCTTTTATGCAAAAGTTTATTCATCATGCATCATATCGAATAAAATTCTAGTTCTAATTCTCGTCGATGTTGAGCGGAGCTTACAGGCTATAATATAGAGCTCATCTTTATTGGCAAATAACATAATGGGGGTTTATAAATTACATATGGTCCGCTTCTCGCCTCACGCCTGTCACGCTGCCGTTACAGAAAAATATAAATAAGCATGACATTGTATAAGAACTAAGTTCTCGAAACTGGTTCCCAGACCGAACCGCCCGTGAGTCTGCCTCGCCCAATAGTGTTTTTCTCTGTATATGTATACCCTGAAAAAAAAAATATTGAATCGTTAATGATTGTACATATAGGAAAATGTCAAGTGAGCAAAAAGTAAAGACCGGATTTCTTTAATTCAATAAAATCTTCCGCACTTCGAATGCTATAATAAGTGATGAGGAAACTGGGTAATTGGAAAACGTCAATAATTCAAGCATGTACTTTTTGTTGGGTGATGAGATGAGATAATGATTGCGAATAATATGGGCATAATTATATGACATATTTTTTTGTATTGTATGGAACTTCCTAGTTCAATTCAATAGCTTCAGATTCAGATTATAGATAATTTGTAATTAATAACCGATTTAATAGATTTTTATTAACAGACTCTTTGTGGATTATTTATTGGTCATCACTAAATAATAAATAATTTGTATGTCAACTCATAGGTAATGCCAAATTGGCGTATGGTAATTTAAAATTCAAGATGATTATAGCAACATCTCATGCGAACCATATCACATTTAAGATATTAACAATATTTGAATAATATAGAGAATGGGATAAAAATGTAAATGACCGTTGACAAAAATCAGTACATATTAATAAATATTTAAACAATTGAATTGGGTTCAAAGTGTACATTTAAGTATCGCAAAAGAGGTAACAGTTGACTAAGGTAGCGGTCAATCACTTATATAATAGAAAATAATTTGGAAAATCCAAAAGTGCACGCCTCATAATTTTTTTTTAATAAATATTTATTAATTATTATTTTTGTTTATTTAATAACAATTAAACCACATCGAATCAGACCCTGAAAAATGAAAGGGTTCTATTCCTGAGCATACTCAAGCGTAAGAGAAAAAAAAAGACTCGATTAGTAAAGTATTTCGGTCGCTATCGTGTTAACAAGAAAAAGGATCCGCACATACAGACACACGGACGTCCAAGACAGAACTTTTTTAAACTGTTTTTTAACTAGTTTAAATAACAAAAATGACATCAAAAATATCATGAACGTTAAAAATAGTGTTTTTTCTTAATATGTGTGTGTATGTATTATCTTACAAGTGCAATGTATGATACATAAAGACATTTTAAGTTTGAAAAATCAGATGTTTTGCGCGAAGTGACAGTAGTACCCACCTCAACGCTTCGCTTATGAGGCGTGCAATAATATATTCACGTACGGAAATACCCACTAGTTCATTACGAACATATTGTGCATGGACTTGTACACGTAATCCTATCGTTATATAATAGTGACCTTAGTACAAAGTTCTTTACCGTCTGTGAATACTAAAACTTAATACGAAATATGAATCAACTCCCTTGATATTTTAGCTAGCTATCCTGCTATCTTGGTAATAATAATATAAATGTGAAAGTTTTTATGATTGTTACTCAATAACTCACAAACCAGAAAAAGTATTGCTAAATAATAGGATACTTTTTACCCTATTTCCACCCAGGCGAAACCGTTATGGGCGGTTTGTTGTTAAAAAAAAACTATAATCTTCACCGAATATATTTAAAAAATTAAACATGTTGTAGGCAGATGAGATAACATTTTTCAATCAGTTTGAAAAAGGACGAAGGCTATTTTGATAAGAAAAATGAGGTCAAATATTAAATTAGCATAAAAATGTTATCTTTCTGCGAAATAAAACTCACACAAATCATAATTCTTTGTCCGAGTATTACAAATTACAACGTTAGCATTATTACGACTAAAACCTCAGAGAGGAATATAATCTCTATTTATAGAGTAGTAAAGCTGCCTTTTATTTCTCCTGTATATTTGTTCCTCAAAAAGTACAGAATAGTGAAACTGCCATAACAAATGAGTATTCATTTGCACCCATGTTACTTAGTAATGCGACTAGCTTAGCTTTACCCCATTAAGCTACATCTAAACTTATATATATAAAATGCTAATACCAGAAGGAAATAGAAATGACTCTATGATCTTTATATGCTACTTATTGATTCTTATTAGTATATTTTCCATATCAAGTCACGATCCGCTTTATAAGTATAACAAATAAAATGTTCTTAGAGCAGTTCTTTTTATTAAACTAGTGCATACGTGCAAACCGTCTTACTACCTGATGCCGACAACTATGTACTTCATTAGCATCCCTAGTGTTTATATTTTCATAATAATTTCGAACGTAAACATGATACATAGTATTTTATTTGTTACAATTTGCGTCATTTATCCGCTCAAATAGGTTCAAATAATACAAAAGTCATATTGATATAAAGAACTAGAGTTATCGACTTATCGCCTGCTTCCAATCACGCAATATTAGCTTTTGTGTATAGATCAAACGCATCTGTTTCAATACTTGACATATTCTTACGAAAAGTAGACAATTTGTAATGAGGTTCAAAAATATACATTAATAACATATTAGTATTACTTTACTACATAATATTACCTTACTCTCACAAGCATTCTTTTCATAATAAACAAATAGTGGTCTATTGTATGCAACTAGTAGGAAGTGTAAATTGTAACCCAATAAGATCCCCTTATATGTATCCCTCCTTCGTGATGCTGATCTTATCATGTAGCACGACGTATGGAACAAATCACACAGAGCCACTAAACCGGTTTCTAAGAACATTATGTTTTTTCTGAAAATTTCAAATGGGTTATTTGGTCAAAGGGTTGTTCGCGCGCACACTTTATTACTTAGTAATTGGCTTCGTGTATTTTGTATTAAGGGTACTAACACGCAAATAATAGAGAATAATCAAGTTTATTTAATGTGCAAATATCCACAAGGCCACCATTAGTGGTTTCTTTTTGTCAATAAAAAAGAGGACAATAAACTACTTTAAATTTACTACTTTAAATTTACTTTAAATTCAAAATTTAAACATGTTCAATAATTCATAAATTAAATTGCGAATTTTTTTTTGCTGTATGAATCCATATTTTTTTAGTTATCTGTAGATTAGGAAAACTACGAAAAATAACATCACGTGTGATTTTAAAAACATTTTTATTATTTTCAACTCACTAGTTACATTCGTTCGCTACCTACTACCTACCATGATTGACCTAGTCCAATGAAATGTTACATTTTTTAGGCCTAACCTTTCGTTTTTTAGAGGACGCAATTTTATTTTTCTGATGTGTAGGGGGGGGCGGGGTCAGTGTGAAGTTAAAACCAAGATTGGCAACCAAGGGGTCGCCACCCTTGTCCCACAGTTGACAGATATATACTACGTACACTGTATATTGTGCTTGTCTCACGGCCGCCATGTTGAAAATAGCGAACTGAGCGAAAAAATAACTGAAAAAAGTACTCACTTCGGAGCGCTGTAAAACCTTAGCTATTGACTTAATGAAAAAAATGTTAAATATTTAAAAGTTGTTTCTCGAAAAACAATCTAAAAAAATGGTCTGATAAAATTTTTTCGTTAAATGAAAAAAACAAGTTAAGTATATATTGAAATATATATCTCTAATTTCTGAACATTTTCGCTTATAACTTTTTTGTTTATGGTTCTACGGCAAGAAGTTACAAAGTTGTAGAGATTTTAAATTTCAACAAATAATGTTTATAATTTTTTAATCAGATAAATAGTTAAAGATATATACAGTAAAAACCATTTCAAATGCTATTTCAAGATAGGGCGGCCGTGGGACAAGGGTGGCGACCCCACAAACTTGGTGATAGCTTCACACTGACCCCCCCTACACGTCAAAAAAACTAAAATTGCGTCCTCTAAAAAATGAAACCCCAAATGTAACTTTTTAATGGACTTAAATAATATACTTAAATAATATGTATAGTTTTGAAACATCAAAAATTGATTGCCTACTAATTTAATCCTGTTGACCAACTTTGTAATTTACCGAATAGATAAATCTTAATATTATACGTCGTTGTTTATTCATTACATTATGTATTATAATTTATAGCTTTATTTATACATAGGTAATATTTACCTTAACCCTATATATGGATTCAAGATCCATCATAATTTTTGTGTCAATGTGATCAATACATGTTGTTTGATACAAAGTTCATATTAGCGATATAATAGTAAATAGGATGGTAGGACAATGGAAAAAATTACTATAATATAATATAAGCAAGAGTACAGAGGTTGGAGATTTCTTGAGCCAAAAAGGACAAAATCAAAAATGCATATGAATATACGCAATACTAAACAAGATTAAATAAGTGTTGTGGTATAGTTTTCACAAGATCACAGTTTGTGACCACAGATCACTTATACTTTTAAATAAAAACCGCACAAACGCCTTTACCAAGGAGGTATCTTTAGCAATCATTTCTGGGCTTTCCTCATTATTATTCCTATAAGTGAAATTATCAGACCTTGACTTTGTCCTCGTTTCTACATAACAGTCAGTTACGTCAGTTTTGTAATAACGTGAACATCACGTACCATTGCCTTAAAGTGATGTACTGCGTTCCACATGTGACTAAATACGTGCTTCGAACGTAAATTTTTCTGTCATAAATCAATTTTAGTAGTCATATTCGATATGTTATCGGCCCTACCACAAAAAGATACGCGTAAACAAACTCACACGTCAACAAGTCCTTTTCCAGTGGTATTGTTTTAATTTTATGTGGGTTTTGTTAGTCAAAGTAGCTTGAGAAAACTTCGACTCAAGCTCTCATAATTATATTTGAGGTTAAATAGTGTGAAATGTAATTCGTTGAAAAAAATTACACACACAATTTGGAAAACAGAAGAGTCTCTAGAGTCTAGAGAGATACCCTAATTTTGATGAACTTTTACACGATGTTTTTATTCAGGAGTTAGACCTTCATTTGTATTAAGTTCCATTATGTACCTATGCCTGAAACCCGAGGCAGTAAAGGTACACATAAAACTTTTAGTTGCACCATTTCAACCTGAAAAAGATTAAACAAAGGGAATTTACGAATAATGTCGAGCTAAATAAAGTGTCGTGTTTTCATATTTATTTATAAATTCATTTATCCCACATGAATAATAGAAATTGACCCAGATGAAACGCTAATATTTAAAATTTATGGACTCTTTCGTGTATCTGAAATACATACTAATTTTGCCATATTTTAATATAGAGAAGAGGCACTCCTTAAAAAATGACCAATGAAACCAAATTGGCAAATTCACAAATCGTGTTAGCAAACATTTGTCTGATTTCTATCTCAAAATGCTTTACGCACACCTCTACTTATTCATCAATTTTTTGTCCAGATTAAAATAAAATAGTTAAAGCCATTAGTGCGACGATAAATTATTATATTTTACAGAAGGCATATAGACAGAGTAACTACTAAAAATAGGACCATAATCGGTAATGTATAAGTAAACATATCGTTTTACTACCTGCCATAAAAAAATAACATCATGTTGTTAATTTATTATATTATATGGTAAACGGAAAATATTTCATTTACACTCATCAATACAGATATTTATAACTTGAAGACATAACAAATACCTTTTATTTGATAACCCAATAAAGATTACTTTTTAACCTTAGATATTTTGCAATGTGAATTTTTCAAACAGAAGTTTGGTAGTACAAATTAAACGAATTCATGCTCTCAATCGACGTAATACAACAATGAATTTAGCAATAATAATAAAGCATTGTGATTTAGAATAGATTACGATGAAATGAATGCGACAAGATCTCTTGTAGTTGTTAATGACGTTTTGTTGTTACTGCAACGAGTGAAGGCATTTGCATAATTCCAATCAAATCGATATTGCTTATGTTTTAATATTACAAGATATAGGCGCTTTGTAACAGATAATATTTATTCGTCGTACCAGTGTATTACATAACGTATATTGAATATAGCACGGCTTTTATTACCATGGGATAAACATATAAAATAAATATCGTAAAACATCCTTATAAAACACTATTGGTTTTGCAGCGTATAATTTTAGCGCTATTTAATCTATAGAAATTCATACATAATATTTATTTTGCAAGTTAACATATATGTTATCAATGTATTTTTCACATGCGAATATATCTGGTACCTAGCTAGAGTCATACGAAAATGCTATACAAATGAATATGACAAAATCTGAGGTAACTAAAATTTGTAAACAATTTTATTGTAACTTAGTACTACGAAGCGATAGCACAGCTAGTATTAATACATTCTTATGACATCATTTGTAAGTAGAGATATGTAAGATATTTTTTAATTTAATTATTATGGAGATACCAATGCTGCTAGATAGTTTTGCAATATCACGGCTACATAGTTGCATTAAGATACATGACTCGACAGCTCGGAGCTGATTGCTGTATACACAAACAACCGTATTGACTTTCCTGCTTAGCCAAGCCGCTTATTGTTATGACGGGACGAATTAGCCAGCCATTATGTTGTTCCTATTACTATAACACAGCAATTACGGTTACACAATATTTGCCATTACTTACACGGTTACACGAGGAAAACAAAGACGGAACTGCAAACTGCATCTACTCAAGGGAGACGATCGTGATGACTTCAATTATAGTATTTTATATATATAGTATTTAATTATATTCCTGTATGCGTCGAGGAAATTAAAATCCTCACAACGTTATCAAATTGTGTAAAATATTGATCAATATGCTTTGTAATTAAAATAAATTATTATCGAGTGCGGGTCTGTTGCCGGAGCCGGCACCTGGGGACCGGTCTCACTCGTTCTGCGCCCACGCAACCCGCCTTTTCCCCTTTACCACGACATTTGACACCGCGCCACTACCAACTCTGTGCACTAGTAAATTATCAACATGTTCGCTTTACATCGAGCAGTTTGTATGTTACTCCACTACTTAAGATAGCTGTGCGCGAGCAATAGAAGTTGATACAAGATGCGTATCGAACATAATCCACTCGGGCGTCGAAATTGCGTCGGACACATAATAACCGCGAGTTAGTTACCAAACTATTTGCATCGTTAAGTATTTTTCCACGAAAGCCTGGACTCCATTTGCAGCCTCATGAGAAACTTTAATGGATGAGTAGAAGCACTAATATACAAAGTAATTTATTTTTAACTAGTTTTTCTTGTGAGCGCCCGTATGTACATCGCTGAGTTCACTTAATTCACCCTCGGATGGGTTCCAGTCTCTAATTAAATCTGTTAGAGTAATTGAGAACACAATTTTCTTATTCAAATATGCTAAGTGCATTATTTTTTTTTAAATTTTATCTTTGTCGCATTTATTCTGAGAAAATATTCTTGTTTTTCTGCTGCGTGTAAGTAAATGTTTAATTTTATTAATCATAACAATAACAATAAACCTATTTTAATGTCTATTCTTACTTATACTTTTCTATTTACATAAATTCTACGATTAGCTATAGAAATAACATCTGTGTTTATTTTCATTATGAGTAGCAGCCATCTATATAATACCTATATAATATATAATCGGCTGCAATAAGGAATTAAACTTTTTTATCTATTAATAATTTTACTAATATGTCAAGATCGATCAATCAATCCGTTCGATTCCTCATTTCAAATATGTACTGCAAACCAGGAAGCGATTTACAATGAAATATCGAGCCACCCTGGTTGATTCCGACAAAATGTAAGCAGCGACCGAGGTCAATCGGAAGCAAGTCACTTCCGTCGCCATCGCCTGCCCATCGAAATACTTCATGTATTGACCATACCATTTCCTCGATACGATCCACAAAATCGCTCGCTTTTTTATTGCCCATCTTATTCTGGAGTCGTGAACTTCCTTCCTTATTACGAACGCAATGGCATATTGTCGACGCATTTTCGATGGCGTGGGAATTTATTTTCTTGATCCATTCATTGTAATAAATAAGATGGATTATAAAAAATACGAAGAGGAAAAAATACAGATTTGATTGAATCCCAATTACTCGGTTTTCCTTGTTTTTCTTGATTCATTTTTATTCATCAGATTATGATGGTCTATGACGAATGTATAAAGTGATATGTTCACATTTATCTTACAATCTATCTTGCAAATTAATAGGTTTATACGAATATAATTATTATTATTGGATAAAAAAATCTAAACATGTAGAGTTATCAAAAGTAGTCAGTAGAGTACATGTAGAGTCACGAAAAAAGTGTTACTGAATTAATATTTTGACTTTGGTTTTGATTAAGTAGATTACAGGTAACGTCCCTTATTAATAATCTGTATTATTATATCATTTATTAATAATATCTTGACAAACAAATCCTATGAAATCTCTGCATTTAAAGATAGTTCTTATTTCCAATAGAACATCTACTCGAATCTAGACTCAAACCGACACCAATCAAAACAGTAACATCAACAATCTCAACTCATTAGCGACACCAGTAGTCAAAACCTAGACAAACATAAGCAATTAAGTCATAAGTCGCGAGGCCTTCCGTCTCCACCGCTTCCGCTCGGAAGCGCCCAGCTTCCTGCCTGCGAGGCCGTTGCCACTACCTTAGTTTAGCCTGACACTATTATGTATAATATACATATATAGTATACACAGATCTGTACTTTACTTTCACTACAAAAATGATAGGGCTGCGCTATGATAACTTTTAGGAAATATTTATTGTGTAATTATTTTATGAGTATAAAATAAAATAATACGTAGTATTGTTAAAAAGGTCGCAAGTTGACAGGTTTTAAAATTTTATGTGTAAAGATTAATCGATGTAATTAAATATGAATATTATTTATGTTATAACCGTTCATAAATAAATTGTCATTAACATTAATTAATAACCTAATTTAAATAAAATATTTTATGCAATAAACCCAACTGTTTAATAACAACTTTAAAAAATGAGAAGATTATTTCATGGAAACTGTTCTTTAATTTAACAGTATTGTATTCAACACAATTTAACTGAAAAAGTAAAATGACTCAGCCGAAATCATACAGTTTAATCACCATTAATGACTCACTATGATTATCATACAAGTCATTAATTCTTATTGCTGCCGTTTACAATTTAGAATTTAGATATATCGTTCTTTAATTTTGGTAAAGTTTCGCAAAACTATTTCATTAATATTATATTTATACACATTGATTATTATCATGCGAAACCGCTCGTTTTGAAACTGTTTATTGCCCAATCAGTTACGTGCGTAAAAGTTAACCAACATTTGTCTTCAATTTATGACTTCAAATTACATAAATTCTATTAAGGACAACCATAACTAAGTGTAAATTACTACTGACGACCACACAGCTGCCTTCATATTTTGTAACTATTTGTACCTTTTTGTACGACACATAACTACAATTAAGTTTGCAATCTAATGTGAAAATATTAACGAAGTTCATATATGTATTTGTTTGAATTTTTCTGTGTTATATGTTGGGATAGGCTCATTTATTTCATAGAATCTCTATATTCTCTTTGTTGTCTAGTGTATAAGTCTGTATAAATTTTTTATTTTATATCTCTATTTATTCAATAAAATATTTCAAAGTTACTTTTACTTAGTTATAATTTTAAATTTAATCCCATAAATTGAGTTTGCCTGCTCTAACTAATCCATAAAATATCATAATTAATGTGCCGCATTCATAAGATCAACAATAGATTAATAATTGTTTATAAACATAACATAAACAGGTTTATTTCTACTCAGTTGTGAAATATTGTCACCTATATTCTTTGTATCTGTTTTAATAAAGGTTTAGGTGCATACTAATTTAATTATGACAATTAAACCAACTAATAAAAAAAAGTTTTTAATTGCGTCATGCAATATAAATATTCAACGTCATTCAAGACGAAATTGGTCCTTTGATTTAAAAATCATAAATGATGTAGGTAAATAACATCGTCAAATTGCACTAGAAAACAAAATTGTGTTTATGAATATAGTCATTTTACGTTATTTTAGTGACGTGAATATCCCATGTCGTAAAATAAACTCAAATGTGTATCATAACATAACGTGGCGTCATACCCGATTCGCTGTACCGAAATATTTTGATGAGCCCAAATATTTATCAGATATTTCTTGTAAATCGTCCACGCAGTCGCGACTTGTTTCAGATTTTTTAAATAAAACGGTCAATGAACTAGCTATTATTATGTAGCAACATTTTTTTCATTATATCCATGAAAAACCCAATAAAACAATAAATTAGTTTCTTTACAGTTTACACCGGACTGACGTGGTACATCGAATACTAATTTGAAATGCCTTTACCTAGTATCTAGCAAAATACGTAGGGTACGACCAAATCAAATACATATATGTGAGCATTGTTGCAATGGACATTAATAATTTATTTACCATAATTACAAAAATCACACGGCCATTAAATTTAACACCATAATAACTTATATATTTTGGAACAGCCGAAATCGTAATAAAAATTACTAAATAATAATGTTTATTTTTTCATTAACATCTCATATTGCGTGAATCTTCATTATTGGCTGTGATTAAAATTACAAGGTCAGGCAATTGGACGAATGTTTTAAGTTTTAAATGGCCATGCCCCAGTTCGTCTCTAATGTTTGGTCGACACAAAAAATTCAAGAGCGATTTAATAATAAACACCTAACGTATCATCCTTCGAAATGAATGCCTGGGATGCTTTCGAGTTAATGTTATTTGCATAATTCAGTCGATTAGTCGGCTAGAGGATAGTTAGAAATGCGTGTTTTTACAGTGAACAGCCCGAGGCGGTATTATTTAAATTAAAGGCTGGCTAAAAACTGGTTCTCGCTCGCGGCTCTCTTTGATATCTCATCAGTGTACAGAGGCTCGAAATGCGTAAATTGCAGGGGCTTAAGCTGAGGACACTTCGTTTCGCTTTGTTAGTCATAAGCAGGCTGGTATAATGCATCTTTCCAACGTGGAAAAAACCTAACAAGCACTATGTGAGGGCCATCTTTAACTTTCAATCTGTTTGGTCTTTAACTACCTCACTAATGTTTCTTACGTGTGAGATAATCCCATTACATCGTAAAAAACAACACAATGAACAGCAATTCCGACGCCTTCGAAGGTAAATGTTTTACATACAAAGAGAGTTTGAACATATTAATATTAAATGTCTGGGAAATGGAATATATTTAGACTAAGGCAAAATGAGATGCCTTCAAAAGAACTCTTATATTAATAAAAGAAAATAACAACAGATATTTACCATTTTTACGAAATCCATACTAATATTATAAATGCGAAAGTAACTCTGTCTGTCTGTCTGTTACTCAATCACGCCTAAACTACTGAACCAATTTGCATGAAATTTGGTATGGAGATATTTTGATACCCGAGAAAGGACATAGGCTACCTTTTATTGCGAAATATGTACCACGGGTGAAGCCGGGGCGGACCTCTAATTGAGCATAAATTGTTTAAAAATTGCAAATGTATTTCATAAAATATTCCACCCACCGACGTTCTTTATGTAGAAGTGTATAAATGGCTGCCGTCCTAACCGACTTAACGACAAAGAAACGTGCCAAATTCACCAAAACAAAGAAACGCTGTTTCGCTCCATATTCCACTCGGTAAGTTAATTGGCGCCGCTGAATTCCGAGAAATTTTCAAACAAGGCTTCTCAAACACTGTTTCATCATTAATGGTGATCAATAGGTATATTTTTAGATAATACTACACTTTTACGCGAAAATTTTATATACATTTGATAAATATGTCTGAACATCTAAGGCGTAGAACTAAAATGCTACGATACAGTAAGTAGGTACTACGTTATTACCGCCTAGAGTTAATTTCTTTCAATTAGTTCATTGCCGTTCCCATGATTGTATGGGGTAGATGGGCAGCCAACAAGAAAAACAATAAAAGCAGTTAAATGTAGTGGTAAAGTTTTTTACGTTACTATAGCACCTCAGTACTATATCAATCCTTATTCTATATTTTAAATTACCGGTTTGCCAAGTCCTAAATTTTAAATTAATTACTAGCATAGAGGAAGCTAACGTATAGATATTCATATCATGCCCCTATGCACAATACGAATTTGTATGAATATATCTGGTCCAGTCGTCTTCCTCAATTCAGTGACATATACGAGATGTTATATTGGGAGCTCGGACTCACACGAGACGCACAAAAGGAGCCTTGTTCGTGAACCGATGAAGGCCAACCGCCTGTACGACAACGGGTTACAGCGTGCAATAGCGACGAACATACTTTTAGTGAGGTTCATGGTTACTCTTATTTTTACATGAGATAAACTCCGGTGAAGAAGGTCAAGGACTTTATTTTTGGCGGATGCTCGCGCAGTCGGTGCCAGCAACTCGATTTTAATACTCATTTCATTATCTTTGTTTGAGTAAAGTCAGGCGGCATTAATGGACGTATAGTAAACAGCGATACTTGTAACGAATTCATTCATGAAGTGTTCATGCCAATCTTAGTTAATAGAGCCGAGAACGTCGAGTCTTGATGCGAAATAAATTGGCATTATTTTAGTTGTAATAAAGTTAATGTAGTGTGTGCAAAGGTGTAGGTAAATCGAATGATATGACATTTTTTAAGTACGCATAAGGTATTCAGCGTAGCGCCTGAATTAGCATTTGATCGCTGATTCGACGGCACTGTCGTCCTTGGAATAAGGATGTAGCAAATGGGTGTCTTATCTGACCGTTTACATTGTAACTAGCGCGTCAATTCAAAACTTGAATATATAAAATTAGGTAGCATTGTACATAATATCATTGTCATAACATACGTAAATAACTCATACTCAACGAGTTCGGAACTTTTCATTGTAAGTTAAGCTGTAGGTAATCCGAATTCCGATTGTATATTTGAATTTACTTTTCATATTTTATATTTGAACTTATTTCAAATAAAAACTTGTAAATACAAAATGTATGAAAATGTCATGGACGTTCACAACGTCTGTATCCGTTTAACAAATACATTCTGTAAATACATTAAAATTCTTCATATAACCTGGCCGTTGTAACTTGTACGTATATGGCCAACAAATTAACAATTTTTACAGCAAATATTATATCCAACTGATTACATAAATAGCTATTCTCAAATTAATTTTGCCCAACATAATCAATGCAAAATTAACATATTTTTTACATAATTTTATAAAAATTCAGATTTTTATATTTTAGACATTTCCGTTTATAAAAGGTATATAATATAAACGACTTTAATACATTAGAAACACAAAAGAATGTGCAAAAAAAGAAAACTTGGAGATAGAGTTCTCTCTAGAATCTAGATTGTGATTAAATTCATTATACATACTTAATAATAACAAACTAAACGTAACAATTTTGAAACCCAACAATATAATCCAGTCTGTAGGTATTTATGCTCTACAAAAGGTGGCGTAGAAAATGTTTTGAAACGATATTGTTTAGGTATGAAAGGTTAATAAAAATCCAAGTTTTCGACCTTGACGGACCCAGGCGCTAGCCGCCATCTTGAATTAAAGGTGCTAAAATTAGGTATATTTTAAATAACTTCTCAATTGTTTACTAAATCACAAAAGTGTCTATGAGGGGTTCAAAGAAGACAAAATTACCTACATTTTTTTCATACATGATTATTCTGTAAGTCTTAAAGGTAAAAAGTTACAAGCGACGGAAATAATTATATTTACAGAAATCATATAATTTTAATTTTGTTTAAAAATTGTACAGCTATCATTTTTTAATTCTCTTTGATGGCCCGGGCTGGTTAATGGTGGCTTCTTCATTATCGTCGCTGAAATTTTCTGTTTCATTGTCTGTATTTTTAGTTTCCAACCATGAAATTTCGTCATCATGATCAGAAGAAATCGAAGACGCTGGAGCACGCTTTCTAGTAACTTTTTACGGAGGGGACATGGATAAGGAATCCTTAGAAGATATCCGATATGAACGATTCATAAAGTTATCAATAAAAAGTAAATTTAATCGGCGAAATTTCATGGTTGGAAACTAAAAATACAGACAATGAAACAGAAAATTTCAGCGACGATAATGAAGAAGCCACCATTAACCAGCCCGGGCCATCAAAAAGAATAAAAAAAGATTGCTGCACAATTTTTAAACAAAATTAAAATTATACGATTTCTGTAAATATTATTATTTCCGTCGCTTGTAACTTTTTACCTTTAAGACTTACAGAATAATCATGTATGAAAAAAATGTAGGTAATTTTGTCTTCTTTGAACCCCTCATAGACACTTTTGTGATTTAGTAAACAATTGAGAAGTTATTTAAAATATACCTAATTTTAGCACCTTTAATTCAAGATGGTGGCTAGCGCCTGGGTCCGTCAAGGTCGAAAACTTGGATTTTTATTAACCTTTCATACCTAAACAATATCGTTTCAAAACATTTTCTACGCCACCTTTTGTAGAGCAGAGGCTTTTACATTTCCCCACAGACTTGACTAATAAAACAATCGAGTGATGGAACAATATTATATTTTTTCCTCTTTTAAATGCGTAAAGGAAATAATAAATTTATTTTTAATGTAAGTAAAATATAATATGTATTGTTCCATCCTCATCAGATAACGTCGAATACATAGATTTGATTATAATAACTGTTTTGCACATCTTTTATTTTTATATATTAAGTATGTTTTTTTCTCTAGTTCAATTTACGTAATACTGAAAAAGCTTCATAAAAATCGAGATTATCTAGCAGATAACTTTACGCCGTAATATGTTTGTAGGAATTTTGGCAACTTTGCTTTTAAACGGGTAGAGCGAGAACTGGTTTCTCGGACGAGTGCAACTTTTTATAAAAGCACTTACATTAACCGCATCGCCTCATCCATTTCGAGCTGGCTGTCTACAAAATAAAAGTGAAACATGTCATGACGTTATGTACGGTAATGTGGATCGAATTATTTCTTTAAATTTTAACTTTTTATCATTTACACCATAATATCGAAAGTTATATGCTTGTTTTATTTTAAGACAAATGTGATATAATGGTCTTATCATTCTGGATTTCAATACATAATAGTTTACCTATATATAAAAGGTTACATAATTTCAGTATCTTATATTCAGCTCTATTTATTTATTTCAAGTTGCAATCTACGCATACAATTAATATTAATTTTTATAAATAGCTTAATGCTTTATAACTAGAACAAATAAATGGTGGTTGGTAAACTCAATGTAAGTTAACGCCGTGAAACTGAAAGATCTCCTAGATAGTCATACATCGTTTTTTTAATTCACTTAGAATTCATGAAAAATCCTTTTTAACCTTCTTTTTAATAGGACTGTGAAAACAGATACAAGTGAGGTTGATATTTTAGACATAGGTACATATAGGTATACGTTTTTTATCATATAATTTTTTTAGTATCACAAAGTTGAAATGACGTTGCACCTTGGTGTATTTTTATCGTTGCAGATTTAGAATCCACTATTTGCGGAAAAGATTTATATCGGAATTCCATTTAAAAAACACTGTATTCACATAACAATTATTATTTCCAGGAAACATTATCTATACAAATTAATCGACGCCAGAAACTCCAAAGGAAATATAGGTACAATTTTTTTTGGGAAATTTTAACAATTTTTCTTTAGTTACTTTGTTACAAAATACATAATTAAACATTCTAAAATATTTATAGTGTTCTATAAATGGGAGTATTTTTAATATGTTGGTTTCAATTCTTAGGAAGAAAATTTTCATTGGGGGTCCGTAGAAGTTTAAGTGACTTTAACAACAACGAAGGGAAGCTTTGGAAAATATAGTTTTTAAAATATGTTTATGCTTGCATACACAATAATAAAAGAGAATAAAAGATTATAATTCTATTATTTTAGGTACCGAACTTACCTCCTGAACTAGCTTGATAGAAACACATACCTATCTACTTATTCTTAATTTAGTTATGATATGGTTGATAGATCTTCATTCAAAAATAATACCTATTGAAAAATAAATGGAATAAAGTTTAACACAGGCTGTTAAAAATTGAAAGACAGAGCTAAGTATCGGCTGAGACAATACATCGGGGCGCGTTTAGGGAAGTGCGTGACCAGCCTTATAACTTGCGGTTTGAAATAGGGATGTACGCAACTATCTATCGATATGTGATAATACATACTAAATTCTACCTCTAAAAAGTAATGCACAATCTGTTTGAGATGCAGCAAGAAACGCTGAAATAAATAATGTCTTAATCTCTGCAGACGAAATACAAATAAACTGCTTAATTTGCTGTTTTCTTATCTTATTAGTTTTATAAATACGTTCGATAAAACTTGTATGGAGAATATATACAACAATGCTATAAATTATTTTATTTTCGCAAACGTAAAAGAGTATAAAACCGATATGAGCTTAAAATATTTTAATGTCTTGGTCGTCGTAGTATGCATTCTATCCTTGAATATAATTTATGTTATTTGTCTCCATAGTTAATTTTTAATAATATTAAAATTACGATTTCATTTTTCTACAATTACCTTTAATCTGCACATCTGCTGCGATAATTGGCATTTCAATTAATGTGCTTTGGATTATTCATTGAATTAATCATAATAAAATCTATAATTTCATTCTGTCTCTATTAGAACTTAAAAGTCATAACATAAAGTATTCTCTGTTTTGGCCGACGAATCTCTATTTCCTATATTATTATTTACTTAGACATGGAGTGTATCGACAAAGGGTCTCATCACTTTTGCGGTAAGCTTGACGCGTCTGTCGAACTATAAAAGTGCATTGTACACCTCTTGGAAGAACGTACGTCATGCAACTCCATTTACATACACATAAAGCTAGCTATACTTAGTCGTTTGTTATGAGACGTGTCTGGGCTGGCAATATCCACATATGCTGATGTTTGTTCTGTTGTACACAAGAATATTATAAAATAGTAATACACGTGTTTCTACATTGTACTTAACACATTTTGTACATATATAAACATTTGAGATAAATAATAATGGCTCACTACATGAATAGAATGTAATTATAAGCTTACAGAGAATTGGAAACAATAAGGACCGAACATTTGTTTTCGGTGCGCGCTTCTCATTTGTTTAAAAAAAATGTACACATTTTAAATGCCGGTCTCGACCTCTGACGCTTCTACGAAATAAAACAAAGGAATACTCGCTGTTTTAGTGTTTCTATTGCTAGTTATATACCGGAGATTTAAACTAATATTAGAGTTCGTGTATCGATAAAATCACAATGCCATTCCGCGCACATTACGAAAAGACAAAGTAAAACAACATACATGAGATAAAAATAGAGAATCTAAATGTTAACTTACAACTTACATAAGTGACATAGGTACTCATTGTTTGGAATGGAATATTACTGAAGCTTATTAAAATTACATATATAGTTCAAATAAATTTTTAAGGTAGGTACATACGTGTATTATTTTTCTGCAAAGCTATCATTTAATTCCCGTATTTTCATTTAATCATTTATCGATCTATGCCGTTGGTGACGAGGCATTGTAATTATGTTTGCTATACACATCTTACACATGCTAATCATGCATGCCACATATTATGTACATACCTTTTGATTGTATATTAAAGTTTCTTATTAATTTTATATGTATTAATTGTACATCTAATATCTTACTAAAAACTCGTCTGAAAAATATATTCCTACAGAGATTTAAATTGATTTTAAATTCTATGTAAAGAGTAAAATATCTCTTTATATTATATAACACCCAGATTTGGCAAATCATTTTATGGTGGTTTACGTTTCGCTTTATTCAGACAGAAAGCCAAACCACGTACCGATATAATCAAAGAGATCCGCTTGCAAATACGTGATCGCATTTCACAATAGCTTAAACATTTTATTTATTGCAGCAATTGTTGTGTATAGCTAGATTATTTACCGATAATGTATCAAAAATCGTTAAAAAAGACATAAGTTTAAAAAAATATATGTACTTAAACATAAATACCTTGATAAAATGATTCCAACGTACACATTAGTTATTGAATAAAAACATTTCTAAGAAACTTTTTATCATTTAATTATGCCGTATGACTCGTATGAGTAATTTTATTAAAAATCTTCAATCTGCAATTATGCAATATTGTTGCCATTTAAGATAATTAGAAAACCATGCATTTTGGCAGATAATAATGAAGACTTATGTAAGTAATAAGTATACCATATTAAATTTAATTAAAATGAAAAAGATGTCGTGTATTTAAATTCTAAGCAAATGTGAGTAAATATGGAACCTTCGCCATTTACCTAAAACCACTTAGCTAAACGAATAAGCCCTTTTGAAAAGGCGAGAACTTCAATCCCATTAAAAAACGTTCATATAAAGCGAACCGAAATTTTTCTCTTGTCACCATATAAAAAATAAGGTTTTTGTACGACCCTCTACTTCATCCTACTCACTTATAAACAAAACAAACTAGTGTTGTGCATTTTGAATAACAAAAGTCGATAGATTTGCTTTTAGTCCTTATTTTGTTGTGAATTTAAAATGGAAACAATGATGATAATATTTAACTTAGACAACATTTAACGGCAGAACTCGCTTATCCAAATCTAATAAATTATATACTAAAATATTTCTCGAGAATCTCTATCTATAAAAAAACATTAAAATCCTTTGCGTAGTTTAAAATATTTACCAATATATTATAGAGACGGACAGACAACGACAACGACTTTGTTTTAATACTTTTTAGCGATACCTAGTAGTAGTAAATAGACTAATTCAGAAGAAGTCTTCGCCCAAAACAATTATTCGAGTATACATAAAATGATACCACTATCCACATATACGACTATCTAACTATTGACGTCTAACATCGATAGTAATGTTCCCATCACTGCAGTCACAAGTGCAAGCCGAGTCGGTCGGATTGGGTTAGGTCAGGTGTCACACTTCACCGCACATGTGTACCGCACAGACCTCGAATGTAAACCATACACTTAAAATATTACATACATGTGTCGGAATGATCTATATGGAAGTTTGTATATTTTGTTAAGAATTTCTTGAAAATCGAAATAAACTATAAATTGTTGTAAATAACCTTAGCCAGTTCGTAGTAATCAGGTGAATAAATAAGCTCAGATTAATAGCACGAAATGATTGTCTTGCATGATATGGCATAACGTATATTATTTGTTAATTGCTCTGCGTTACTAATGAAGTCGAGTCAGAAGTTATATTTTCCCCAATCCTTTCTCTTCCTAAAAATGTCTGTATTCTACTTGTATATGACCGTATGAAGTCCAACGACAGCAAATCACCTTACCTAGAATAGACAAAACTTAAGTAGCTGTGCCTCGCGGTTTTAGCCGCATTACTCCGCTCCTGTTTGTCTTAGTGTGATAATATATAGCCTTATAGCCTTTCTCGATAAATGGACTATCTAACACCGAAAGAATTTTTCAAATCGGATCAGTAGTTCCTGAGATTGGCGCGTTCAAACAAACAAGCAGTATTAGTATAGATGTGAACAGTCATTAGTTAATAACAAGCCCATTATCGTAGCTAGGAACCATTTCGGCAACAAGAAATTTTATCACCGATCTTTAGATGAAGTATCTATTAATTACAAATCGATGTATTTAGAAATCTTATTTTTTTTAATTACAAACCTATTAAAATTGACAGTTGTCACTCCCACTAGAGCCTTAAGTAAATTTATCTTTCCTTATCAATATAGGCTAAAAAGTGGGAAAACCCCAAGATCAGAAAATGTCATATAAAGTAAAAAAAATATTTGAAAGGAGAACAAAAAATAGCAACGAAAAAGCTAGCAGGTAGCGTGCATAAATCTCGCCGAAGCTGAAGCCATAAACTACAGTAGTTAGGGTTCGCATTTTTTGTACAATCGTGCCATCTGCAAATCTACGCTCGCCACCGGAGGGATGCACGCTTCAATTGCTCTCTCATTAACTCAATTTTCTTCAAAGTTCGTCGCACTTTACACAAACAATCTTTTATCATCTTGTTATCGTCGCTTGCACTGCGTGTGTGTAAAGTGTAATCTGTCAACGGCGTGTCATGCACAAAATTATGGATTGCTTACAAATACGTTCGTACCCAGAGCATATGTCGACAGAATTATATCTAATGTCGAACCATGAAGAAAGTTAGTCGTCTTTCCCCTTTGATATTTCCCTAATCAATTACGTGCCTATCAATTAGCAGCGAAACGTCATTTCAGAAACCCTAGGCGTGAACATGCATATGAAAACCCGGGAGGTAAAAATGCACCAATTTAGGTGGACCTCCATAATTTTAACGTTCTAACTAAAATTAAGCACTGAAGTCGCATGAAATGGCTCATCGTAAAGTGGCTGGTACCACATGGTGTATCGCGGGGGTGAAGGGAGGAAGAGCCGTGGGAACGTCGCAGGAACACATATGGAGCGCAGCTTTATCTTACACCATATTACGCGACGTTTAATAATAATAACTTCAGTTAATCTACACCGGCCTCATAATGACCGGATCGCATAATTGAATTATGTTAGCGGTAAGTTATATTTACAGTATGGTACACATGGAGTGTCGAGTTAAATTACTGAAAATGAACGCAAGTTAGCTTTAAAGAAAAACAAAAGTGATTCTTATCGTATTATTCTGCTCTACATACCCAAATATTAAGGCTGAAATTAAATTTAGGAGTAAACATTATTCATCACTCTCGTAGATTCATATATTTATACAATTCGAGTAAAATTTATTACGTACTGGTCATTAATATTTGTCAAACAGTTGAAAATTCAGAGAAAAATGTCATAACAATGCCAAAATTTGTCATAATTTTCTTGTAAAATACATAGATGACTGTTGTGAGTTGTGACAGCAATAGTATTTACAAGGTGGTAGAAGCGTTTTGAGTGATCGCCTGGCCTTTGTCCAAAACGTTCGATTTTATTACTTCACTTTCACACGTCTGCTGAGGTACGACTTGACGTATGTGACAAAAATAGCAAATCGGTGTAATAACCGCCCTAAACGTTAAACTCAATGCCGTTGAAGTTTCGAAACAAAACTAGATTTTCATTTTATTTTAAACAAGTAGTTTTGAAGTGAAAATTCTTTCGCAGTGTTGAACACTTTACATGGTGGGGGAAAATCTTATAGATTCGAGTCTCCGGCATATTATGCCAATGTAATGTTATGGTAAATATTATAATTTTAGATGTAAAATTTTAAGTGTATCACTAATTTAACTCTAATTTCTAATTTTATATCGCGTATAATTTCTAATTTTATATCGCGTACATTCAATTCCTTGAATGCTCATAAATCCCACGTCACTGGTACTAAAATAAAATCATAAAATTCTGCTTCGTAATCACACCGCGCGTGTAAACATATCTAGTTCAACGTCCTCAACCTACGCCAATGCAAACAATCTGCCAATAATGATCAATTAATTATCCATTACAACGCCGGCCTAATGTATTGGAAACAACTCGAACTGATTGCTGATTCCCTTGATGTGATCGAGTAATTATTATTTCCAATTAAACCCAGTTTTTTTACCATATACTAGTCTAGAGTCCATATTGTTACGGTAATTTGAATATTATTATTGTAACCGGTAGGTATGGTTTTCCTTATGAACGTAAAAATATCCGTACTCTAATAATTGTGTAATTATATTCGTTAATCATTAATTCTTATGAATTTGATGAATGTTTTGCAATATAAATATAACAACCGAACTAAATCAACACAATAATTATAATATGATGGCGTATTGTACAACGAAACAAAGCCTTGGCGACCGAAATATTTATAGGAAACAAAGCTAAGATGTTCATCAACGTCACTAAGAATTTAGGAAGTTGATCCAAACTGCCATTAAATCCGCAGATGACTATTCAAATATGAGCAAACAGTTGTGAAATGATAATCTGCGATGCGGAAGGTTTTGACTGTTGGCGTGGTGCCCGTGCTGTGTGGCATTGGGCCAGCCAGGGTCAGGAGCGGCCGATGCACTCGACACATTGATCACACGCCAATTATACACAACTTAGTGTTGGTAACGGCGAAGAAACAATAGGCCTAATCATTGCGCCCGTCGGAGTCAATGGACGTCAAACCGTGATGCCATTTCTCATTCGATCAATGGGACACTTTTAATTGCTTCGCGGAAGTGAGCGATCTCGCAGAATAGGCGTGGAAATTAAAAATAATTAACATTGGATATTACTTATTAACGTACTTATAGAACTTATTCTGTGCTTGTAGTAAGATAATATGTACTATATTGATAAGATTGTTATGTTGCCATGTAAACTCAATTATTGCTCTATTCATTGTTAACATCGCCAGAATACACACATATCTATTCTATTTATTTTTCTATGAGATTAAAATAATTTAACTACAATTATACTCCGTAGGATAAGATCACTCCAGGAACAATTTTAACAACTTCACACATTTATGTAAATTCATATCTCTAGCCTATATCAACAAAGCAAGTGCTTGTAATTTTAAAAACTTAATTATCTGAAGCTAAGGCTTCGGATAAGATAAGCGAGTACTTATCTAACCCCAAGGGACTGTTAAGAAATGCATACAAAAAACCACACAAAAACGTTTTGTGTTCACAACGCAGCAGGTATTCTCTACTTTTAAAAGGTTGCTCTTAAATAGCAAAACATAATTTTACTCTTATAATAATATTAAGAAAAGCGTAGATTTTAAGCATTAGGTATTATAAGTTGTCGTTGTTGAAATTTATTGCGCATTTACATTTTTATATTTCCATTAACTGTGTATACAGTCTTGGGTCTAGACTCTAGAAGCAACGTTCCTAAACGTTACTTTATGGATTACAGTACCTACGAATAGGTTTCCTAGTAGGTACATATCAACATAAATTTGAATGTCTGCAATTTTTCAAATTACTTATAAATTATATTATTTTATTATTTACACTAGCTGTTGCCCGCGACTTCGTCCGCGATTACGTCGTTTTTCGTCATTCGTCGTTTAAAAAAATACGTGACACTTTATTTTTGAATGTTCTTAATTGTCTCTTATAAAATTTAACTAAATTAAAATTGAACACTGATAAGAAAATCTTAAAATCGGAGGAAATCGAAAATCTGAGGAAAACATGAATGAATGTGATTTAAATTCTACATTACTTAGTATTTCAAATAATAATCTAAATTAAATGTAGATTAACAGTTTGAGCGCACTGTTATAGAATATATTGTACCTAAGTATTAAATTACGTTAGTTTACATAGTAACAAAACAAAAACACGATGACTTTCTTTCGCGCTCGGTACCACAAACTAAGCATGTTAATGGTACGTGGCCCGCGTCACTTGACCCCCCGCGAGTTCCCCTCCGTTGCTATGCGAAAATACATTCGTCGCCCTGCAGTAGAAAAAATTGTAATACTGTGGCCTGGGCGTTATAAAACGCCCAGGAAGTTCCTGAGTGCCGATAGACGTCCGTCTATCGGCATTTATAACAATTTTATATTAATATCACCATTCACCATCTTGAGGAAAAGCTTCTAATGTCGATTTAAAACTGCATACATACGAATTAACCTGATGAAACATGTTCTAAAATTGTCCTTACTCCACTTTAAAGCATTACAAAAATAACATACTACGTTAATATCGCCTATACAGAAGATGATCTGAGAATCAATTGTGAGGTTATAAGCAAACCCACTTTTATATTTGTCGGACCCCACCACCGAATTCGTAGATTGATCTTCTATGTTTACCTCTAATCTAAGTCATTAAGAATATGTCGAAATCTGTCTGCAGTAAGAGGGGCCTCTCGCTATGCGTCCGTTTCCAGAGACCGAATAGTTTCAATTCTTAATCTTTCATTAAACAAACTTATTAATCGTTTTTGTCTCAATTAATTGTAATATTCGCGTCCTTACTCTAGTCATTGCTTATGCTCATGTTCATCTTCAAGAGATCGAATAATATTATGGTGCACCCTATCATTTGTCAAACGGTCTTCATATTGAGTAAAAGTTTCAGATTCTCGAGATAAAATATGACGGCCGTGATCAGCTGTGAGACATTATACCCTCTCAGTGAAGGTTTCGGTTTCACGGGATAGTACATGCCGTTCGCGGTCAGCTGTGAGCCGCAATTCTCGTTGTGAAGCGGTTTCAGGTTCTCGGCATAACACATGTTGTTTTCGGTCTATAGTAAGCCTCTTACCTCTAACGATTCTTGAGAACTCGATAAAGATTTTTTAGGTGGCACTGATGCATGAAAATAAAAATTGAGTTGAAACGGACTGAGAGTGTTATAGACAAATATAATCAGAAAGCTTCGAACTCCTAAGCTATCGGAAGTTACACGTGTTATTGTGAGTCAACCATAAAAGATATACATTTATGATGTCGGGAGATATTTTTTATATAATAAGGAGAACATTTCTTTCATACAATATGATTTCTGTGTAGCTTTAACTCTACTTTTACTGCTCTGCTCAGGAATATGTAAAATAATTGTACCAAGTTTCGTTTAAATCCGTCGAGTAGTTTTTGTTTCTATAACGGTTATACGGACAGACAGACGGACAAAAATTTTACTGTTTGCTTCGTTGGCATCAGTGTCGATCCCTAATCACCCCGTGATAGTTATTTAGGAAATATATTTCATGTACAGATTTAATATAAGTATACATAATATATTTAGATTCCAATTTCCATGTAACGTTAAATTCGACAATACAATAACTAACAGACAACGCAGGTTACTCTCGTTTCCGTAAGTTGAGGCGGCTACATATTCGGTCCTCATAATATCACTTTTAGTGAACGAAACGACAGCGCGGTTTAATTCGATGCCAATACCATCAGAAAAAAGGAAATATTTTTAATTGTGAAAAAATATTATGATTTACACTATTAACACTATTTTAATATAAAATATATGGCTATGAGTGTGTAAAAATAAATCCAGCTAGTTTCACATCACACTTATGTTTATAATTAGCTATACGACATGAAAATATACATATTAATTACCAAGCAATAATCATACAGGTAAATACTGAACAAAAGTATTAACAGTCAAAGTTTATTTTTACTAACATTTAACAACATGTAAATGATGAAGAAATAATAATTATCAACGAACTAACCTTTTCTATAATACTTAACACAGCACATTTTTTAAATTATCTTGCTCAACTCTGCTCAAAAATTTGAGGGTTTTGTTGGAACTTTAATGTGTCAAAACTATGATATATCTAAACTACGATACAACTTGCATGCGGAAATGCTCATTACAATCTGTGAATTTAAAGAATAACTAACAACATACTATTCAATTTTATTGAGCTGATGAATATCTTTTGCCTGGAAAATCACCGCCGTCTAATAAATATACTGTGTTTTCTTATAAAATCGTAACATAATTTCTTTTATCTACTAAATTTTAATAAATAAGTTCTCTTTGTTATTTTCATCTAAAAATGAGCTTGAGCTTATATTAGGCAAGTAAAGTAAAAGTAAAAGTATACATTAAAATTTCAGGACCGCACCTTAAATGGGGCGCTTGGAAAATATGCCTACGGGTTATTAATAGAGAAATGATACACAACAAAGTTATGTTGGTTCCATTTTATTTATAAAATATAATGAAAATGGGCAAATATAAAACATATTATGTAAAATGATTAAAAATAAATAAATGAAGCAACTACGATTCAAAGAAAACATCTTTTTCAGTGTGAAAATGCTCTATGCAATCCTGGATGATGAGTATATCATGTACTCTCATCCCAGTACGGTCGATAGCCATAACGATAAATATTATAATCAGATAACAGCAAAGTCAGAATAAAAATCATAACTTGTACAGTTGTGAGTGCAAAATTTATGTTTCATTTGGCAATAACATTTTTTTCGGTACTAAAACGTAGTACTTTGATATGTGGTTGGCTGCCCCTTCTCTCCTTCCTGAAAAATATCCTCCAAAATTACCCGAGATACTTCCAATGATTGAACCATACGTTGGACATTAACTTCAGTCAAAAATTGACGAAGCGGATGATTACTAATTTCCACTTAATCCTCGCTGCCACTATCTTTATCATCAAATCATCAATTTTCAAGTGGTGTTGTAAAATTGTCAGCAGAAATCGTCTTCCAAAGGCGATATAATTTTATGAACATTGAATCTGTAAATAAAAAATCAAAAGTTAACTGTAAATCTATAAAAAAAGCTACTTACAAATAAAATTTTATCAACAAACTACTGTTCCCAACGCACCTCAAAATCTTGTAAAAGTCAAAAAGAATTCATCATTTTATTATTTCATTCTAAAAGTGTAATATAAAACCTTTATAAAACCAATAAAAATGTTGTGTGGTTTTATGAAACCACGGTAAAAGTGAAACTAAAGGCACAAAATTATCGTATTTGTACGATAATTATCGTACGGTTCGACCGTCACGCGACATGCGCTACACATACCAAAAAGTTTGAGACGATGTAATAAAAGTTTCACTTTAAAAAACATGAATTGCTATCATTATAAATAATAAATACCTATAAAAGTAACAACTTACCTTTTGTGGGAACCCATGGTGAAAATTCACAAAACACAAAGATTGAATTTGATATTTTTGGTTTTATGACATTCAAATGCTTTATAAAATAATATAAATTTATAAAAAATAAATTTATAAAGAATAGAAACATTCGATCACGAAATTATGTGGGTTCGAGTCCCGCCTCGTGATCGAATTTTTTCTATTCTTTATAAATTTATAAAACACGAAGATTTTAAAAATGTAACCAATGAACACAATCAATATTAGATTAATTGTAATATTGCTCTGTAATGTAATGGTGTCTAGTTTGACTTAAAATAATAAACATCTACCCTCACTTTTAAAAATGTAGTATATTCACACGAAATATAAGCGCACCTTATAGGGAAGGGAAGATATGGGTTAAAGAGTTAAATAAATAACATGATTATATTTAAATTATTAATTTTCAACAGTATTTTCAGTAGTGTTAACATGTAAATTGATTTGATTTTTACGAAATCTCATAGATGGCGCTGTTTCAGATTTGTCTTTATACTACTAAATTCATTATACTGTTTCTCTGCCCAAATTACGTAAATGACATAGTTTTTATTTTGTAAAGCTAGATAATAGCATGGCTTACTCGAAACCAACATTTAAACATGAGTCTTTAGATTGTACGCTGTCGTAGTACACGGAATATGTAAGAAAAATAAAGGTTCACAGCTCCTCCCCCGAAGGTGATATCATGATAATATGTTTAAACTATCCTCACCCGACCTCTTAGGAATATTCATGCAAAATTTGAAGTAAATCTATGCAGTACTTTTCGAGATTAGCTCGGTCAAACATACAGACAAACAGACAAACAGACAAACAGACAAACAGACAAAAATTCTAAAAACTATATTTTTGGCTTCTATATCGATTATAGATCATGGATTATGTATTCTTTTAAAAAAATATTCAATGTACAGTTTTGACTTTCCTACGATTTTATTATATGTATAGATTTACAGACATACAATTAATGCCTTATTACTGTCGGGATTATGGACGCGGCCAAAAAATATATCAATAGTATAGTTGAACCCTCAGTCGCATAAACCTTGCCAGACGTGTAAGACAAACTATTTAATAAGTATTTCTTCCCGCTAGTAAAGTTCTAGAAACATACTGGAAGCAGACATTTTTTTCATATAAACACTATAAACAAGAGACGAAGTAACCTTTCGGGCAATGGTTTGCTAACATTAGTGTCCAAACAGATGTGCGAGATGTTTGTTTAGGCGAACTCGTTAAACTCAGGATATGCTGTGAACCCTCAAGGTTGCTGAGGTTGTTTAAAATTAGTGAAACATGAAATAATGGCTTTTTTATTGGCAAATTAGCAAAAAATATATGTGTACTTAAGTCACGTGTTGACCAAATTAAATCATTGCGGATCACGGATTGATTTGAAATGTAAGGCCTTCAGGAAACAAGCCTTTATATTATTATTTTTTATTCATCTGTCCTGTATAATATAATGAATGACTTGTTAATATTTTCACAATAACATTACTTTAACATACAGCAAATGTAGTTAATTTGAATTATCTCCGAGTTCTAATGATTGTTTCTTTTTTTTTTATTTTGTTTATTACTTGACCAAATGATTACAAACACGGCCCTCCCTGGATAAATTAGCTTCGGCCCTTTCGAATGAATTACGTAAACTATTTCCATTAGCAGTTTGCGTTGAAAATATTTTAGCTAATTACTGACACTTTAACTAGATCTTAAAGCACGAGACTCTACTGTGACTCTACAATTACCTACATACAATGTTGCAGTCGCTTCCGCATCAACAACAAAAATGTTAGATATAGAAACTATTAATCTGTGGTTTTATGTAGACATATATATTATACAATGTAGATTATAAAAAAATAGTTTTATTTATTTAGTTCTACTCATAATATGAAAGAAAAACATTAAAAAATATTATAACAGAAAAAACACTCAATGGCAATGTTATTTTGCTTGTAAATCGAATATTTTTAATAAGAAACGTGCTTTCTACCCTAATAGACTTAAAGAAAAAATGAATTCGCCGTGTGATAAAAAAGATTCATGTCTATTAACTACGCGGAGGCTGTAATATTATAAAATTTTATTTTAATGGATGTTGTGATTTTTTGTGAGCGTAATTGCTCTTTGAAATAGACAATAATCGTTTAAATTAATGTACATTGTATCGATCTTCATTAAGAGCTGTGCGTGTGGGCTGCAAATTAAATAAAAAATGGATGAGTTCATACAAATAGTGTTGTAAATTTGTTTTTTATTTTAATGCGGAAATAGTTAAATTTGCCAAGTATTGTTTGTACTTTAAGGAGGGTAAGATATGCAAAACTTATCACTATAAATACTTACGTTTAATGATAAAAATATACTAGACTACTTTAACATTTTATAAACATACATTTTTATTATTATATTTTCAATATCTCTCGTAAACAATGATTAAATTATAAAATGTGAAATGATTAGTAAGCCACGATAGTAATTTGCTTACGTTTACATCTATCTATCAGGATGAACCAAAACAAAACATTGTTTACACTTATTATATAAATACATATATATATCATGTAGTATGCGACTAGGAGTTAAAATTTAGAATACAACGCTACTATACTTACATTTGTTATACCTGTCGCTTTTGTATCTTATGGCTTTTCTTGAACACGTCTTACCTTGAAAATTAGTTTTTTATATCCCACATGGAAATTAGTCGAACATAGGGCGCAGTTTGCGTTGTCATGTGCGTTTATTTTACGCGGTGGCCCGCAGTGCTGGCTATGTTCCAGACAACTAAAATAGCTTCTCTGACGATGTCATTGTACTAAAAGGAAGCCCTACTGCACGCTACGTATCATTCTCCCTTTGTATGATCAGATGAGGCTTTTTCCATCGACACTCGCTGAAATTTTAGCTTTGCTTATATGGTGTCAATTAAGATAATTAGTAATTACAAAGCCGAACTGTAGTATTAAGTATGTATTTTTTACATTTTCAGTACCAATTATATCGGAATTGACGGTTTCATAATTTGTAATGTTATTAAAGCTCTGGGTTTCCCAAGTTAAATTGATAAAGAAGATAAAGTTCTACCCATTCTACTCGTGCCGTCGTGGTCAGGTAAACAACCACGTCAATCGGGACCACGAATTATGGTCTTAAGCCTGTTATCCACAATAGGACGGGCTCACGTTTACTCCGGAGCGTAAAAGCACGTACCAAAACATGAACGTGTATAAACTTTTAATCTTCATTTCATCCAAGTTTCGGGTAATATGCAAATAACAACAAAAGCTTGTGGTATCTCAGGACGCGGAACAAACATACCTTTATCTACCCTCAACACAAAAGTAGGAAAGATGGCTCTACAAGGCTACAAAAAGTGGGACGATTCGTCCGTCCAACCCTTTTATTTGTTTCGACGTCTTCTTTTTACTTTTATACTAAAAATATCGCATTCACGAACCCATTTCGAAAGGAAACGTGATTCCGTTCAAGGTCAAGTAAATTAGTATTCGTATAGTGTGTTCGTTTGACCGGACGCAAAAACTCGTTAATATGCTGCTTGTAGATTTTTTTTATCTAACAATGATTAGAATTGCCTACGGCGGAGCCCCGTCTCCTTTTAACGTTTCGCGAGTTATGCAATTTAATCAACTAAGAGGGTATGAACCAGTACACAATTGGGTTTGTTTTCCGTGAGAAAACACATTGTTCGACGGTTGTAAATTACTTGTAGAGGTATGGGCGTGTTAAAGATTAAAGTGCGCATACATTAAAATGTATACGCTCTTAGCATGACACGATATCTATTGGTTCCCACTTAAAATGGTAGGTAATCTTTTTTTATTCACAAGAGTTAAATATTTATTTAGAATACCGTAGGTACTGCAACGTCATTATTTTTATGAATTTTACAAAGCATATTTAATCTAAAATGAAATATTAAAAAATACTATTTTTCTGTGCTAGTGGAAATGTTTTTATTACGTTGGTATATTTCCTATTAGGTTTTATGAGAAGTCGTATTACTTACCTACTACCAGTATATTATTATTAGTCTGTGCTACTACCTAACTATTATAAAATTGATTCAACGTCTTAAATCGTAATATTAATAACTTATAGGACGTTTATGTTAATAACGCAATTTCAAACGTGTCATCTATAGGTACCATCCAACTTTCCTATCTTTATTAAATTCTGAACATCGCAATAAAGTGGCTCGAAATGGCGACACCGCCTAACGAGTTCAGAGACAAGTTCAATATACGCAAGTGAAAAAGTTTTATGTCTAAACTTTGAACCTTGTTATTGCCGTCCATTGATATTAAAGAAGGTCTCTTGTTTACTCATTAAATATTTATATGAGATAGAGCTATCCTACATTTAGTAACTTAATCATAAAGTATACGACACGTAAGTATAGAAATACAAAGGAAAATAACAAGATAATCGCATGAGCATTGCAATAAAAAGCGAACAAATAACGTGTGATTGTGTGATTCAACTGCTCATATTATTTTATACGTGCAAGGCCTCAGGGAAGATAAAGGGTATGCTCTCTTCAAATTAATCAGGCTTCGCAAAAAATGCCGAGCTATAGAATTGCGAGAAATGTGACTCACGCTAGCTTGGTGAGAAACCTTTACGAGACAAATGAATCAGTTTTCTCAATCACTATTTACTTAAATCAAGCTGAAACTTATTATCCTGAGTATCTTCATTTTTTGCGAGCAATGTCTTATTTGTGACCAAAACAGAAACCAAATCGAAAACTTCCCATCTAAGTTAACGATACTTCTATTGGAAATAATAGCATTGCAATTTGCATAATATTAACATAAGATCTCATCTCTCATCTTAATAGATTTTATTAATAAAATATTTTGTTACGCAACTTTATAATTGAAAGCAATTTATAGTACGTATAATGATTGTTTGTCAAGGAAACACGCATATTTAAAACATGATAAGGTGGTGACTTTGTAATCCTATATACATTATACAGGTTGTTATTTAATTTTGTTCTATGTAAGCTTTATGTAAGTACCATATTCTCAATTCTAATAATAATCATCATAAAACAGTTTTGTTAATATCGATATCATACACTAAAGTAGTGTTTTTATTTGCCTATTAGAAAAAGATGCGAATTTTATAGAAGCCGGCATCTTGGTCATAACCTCAAAGCCCCAACCAGGAAGACAGAAGGGGACCGCGCAGCCGCTCAATGTTGTCACGCATGCGTGTCATCGTTTTACCAGACAAGAAACCATTAGCAGTTCACAAAGCAAAAGAACCCTCGACCGCTCGCACCAAGTCATCGAGAGATTAATGTTACGCGATATTTTCATTTTTTTATAACGAAGTACAACAAAACACTAGTGAGAAGAGCATGTGACTTGATACCAAGTGATACTTAATAAACTGAGTAGTGTTCTCCATATTTCAACATGTACAAAACGGTGCGTCATGGCGAAAATAGTCTTCAATATACCATTCTTCCGCAAACCGAAGAAGTTTTAAACAACAGTGGACTTAAGGGAAAAGGTCGTGATTACAGCCCCTCAATTCATGTGCGTCGCTCTAGGAGGAGATCGACTTTAAAATATGTTTTAATGGTGATTTTTGGAACAATCATCGCTCTGGCTCTCGCTTCCGTTCCTCTTTATGTTATGAATGGTGCGTTGTTCGCTCGAAGATTGCAGTTCGATCACCATGACACCACCACTGCGCCTCTTTCACCGGGAGGCAGAGAGATTATTCGATCTCGAAAAAAGGAACTAAAAATGTCACCAGAAATAATCACTGTTAAACCTAAAGAAGATATTAGTACTACAATAATTCCCACTACAACTACATCGACAACAACGACTACCCAACTTCCTAGCACCGTAACAAGTGAAAAGGTAACGACACCGCCTTGGACAATGCCTGCTTTAAGATCTTGGAAGTCGTCAGCTTCGTCGACCGCACTCCCGCAACTACCGACAGAGGATATAGAACGAATCCCATTAATCGGCACACCTTCTGGCAGTGTGCGCCTTTTGGATCATTACATGTCAATGAGACCATGGGATAAAGACATAATTATAAGACCCACAGTCACATCAGAACCCATAACGATACGCAACGTTTTCAACTACTATTCTCGTGCATTTAATCCTACGGAAAAAATAAATACAGACCGTGCAAAAGTATTCGATGACGTATTGATTACGACCAAAGCTACACCAATACAGACATCAACCACAAGTGATATAACCAGCACAAGTGAACGATCTAAATTTAAAGACTTGAAAGATACGTTACTATCCGTAGACGACGACGATGAATTTAAAGAATCATTAGAGGTGGACGAGGTATTTTCACTACCGCCATTAAAGCCAGATTCTGCTGTGCCAAGTTCGGATTCCGACGAAGTAACGGTGTCGAAGGCAACTGATAACGGATGGTACGGAGCGAGGTGGCCTTTCGTCGATTCTTCAACTTACTTCCAATGGCCAGTCAATGTAAGTGTCGAACGTTCGTGTAATACGTTTATATAACGTAAAATTTATATTTGCGTGAGCACATATTGCATGATTAGTGAAACGTAATCCCTAGTAAATACGTAATATAAAAACGTAAAAATTATAATTCTAAGCTGTTATTTAATATTACGCAGTTGTTTTAAGTAACAACACCAACGGCAATACATCATCTGTTTTAATTATAGCTTTGTTGTATGTGAACATTTACAGTGTGGGCATGTTGTAGAAACGCTTCAATTGCAAAAAGATAAGTGTCCGAGTCACTTTCCTAGCGTTAAGTGCAAAGCTGTCGTGACTTATGATTAATTCAATGGAATATTTTTAACTACATGTATGAGCCTACGACTCCGTCGATAAATGTGATGAATGTCGAATAAATTACTCCTTTTAAGTAGAATGAAAGCTTACTTAATGCAAGTGGAGGCGATACATGAAGATAAAAAAAATACTTAATTATAACATGGATATTAGATTTAAAGATATTAAACGGCTTACTACCAAAATGCTCTAAAAATCTCTTCGAATGATAATATTATAGATAGGTACCTATTATCATTCGAAGAGATCATATCATAATAGATTAAATTATTACATATTGACTAGCATAATTAATTAAACCTAGCTAGTTACCTACCTACTCTTTTCTATAAACATTCTAGATAACGTACAATACTGAAAAAAAAAAATATTTGCTCTACATTTTTAGGGCTAAATTTAATATGTATTATATAATATTGTGCGTGTTTCTAGTATAATCGTCAAACAAACTTGTGTTTAAATTATAGGTACTTGGCCCGTTTTACATTATTAACCAAAAAACAGCATGTATTATATCTCACACTAAATTACAATCAAAATTTAAAAGGTTAGTAGTACATACTTTGAAAAAAGAACCAGTTGCCAGCGCCGCGCACGTCTGCGTCACTTAGGTTTTAGAACGTCAACGTTTCTACTGACCGCATAGTCGTTACATTCATAAAATTAGTTAAAATTAGTAAACTATAACTAAACATCGATGATATTCCCAATTAAATCGGAACAAATACGGATCGGACTGAGATATTGTTCCGAACCAAGAATTGACACGTTCGATCAACATAAAACTTATAAAAATGCTTTTATCTAATTCCTTTTACAGTGTTTTCATTATTTTTCATTCTGCAGGGACCTGGGGACAGTTTATTACTACCGCTGCTGACTGCCGCTTTGTCATCTATGACCTTCGTTTTACTACTTGCTCTAGCAATAAAGTTACGAAAAAGAAGCAGCCATTCTTCGGCTCAGCTTGGGGTATGTGCTTTGGTATAATTTGCATTAAGGTCAATATTGTTACACAAAATTTTAATTTGTGATCGGACGTTAAATTGGTGTCAACGTAACATTTGAACCACGCCGAATGTTAAATATGTAAGTATAATTTTAATGTTATGATGTCCTTAAACTCATGAATGTTTATACATATTTTTGGGCAATAGTTAAGTGTGTCAATAATAACTGTGCTCTAAAAACAACACACTCATTAATTATTTAATAAAAATATGAATTAAGTAAAAATCGTGAAGGTTAGTCTCTATCTGACATTTAAATTCAAGAATCTGTAAATACCAATACTATAGTCTGTCCACTATAAGAATTGCTTTTTGACAGCTCGACGGGTGATACCAGAAGTGATGTTCAAAAGATTATCGATTGTGATACCATTTCAATTATAAATTCAAAATATTATCATAAATCGAATCAGGTACGTAAATAATAATTACAACGTAAACGTACTAATAAGATATGTAATAATAAGACCACATATCTATGCATTGTATGTTAAAACTAAACTAAACGAATATTTTATTATTTATTGGTTTCTATCTTACAATTTGGTTGTCTTTACGTTTAAATTATATAACATAATAGAAGAGTTTTTCTGTTTCGGATATATTTTACAGAGTATTTCTATCGATTATTATAATCTATCGACCCATCATTGAATAATTCTGTGTAGACATCACTAAGTGGGCGGGACCTGTCTATGAAGAACGATAATTATTTGTATGACATTTTAACATAAACAATACAATCTTTCATAGGCGTGAAGCTGTCAAAAAGCAAATAATATAATGGACAGAGTATAATGTTATTCCAGACCGTAATCTATGCGTATACAGCCAACCTTATCAGTCGAGCTGGATTAAGAAAAGGACCCAAACATCGAGCGTACTAATGACACAATAATTAACTCGCTACATTTGTTTCAGAAGTTAACCGCCGAATTACAGACAGATGACAACACTAATTTATTGCAAGCTGAAAATCCTGAAGAGACGGAGGAGTGAGCCGGCGTGAATTGCTTTTTATTTTATTTAAGTCCTATGCACATATTAAGGAACTCTAAAAGATAATCCCAAGCTTAAAATTATATAAAATAACACAGTATTTATTCCAAATATGTAAAAATCAATCATGAAAACTAGTATAGTGCATTGGGGGAATTTCGAATGAGGGGTAATTTCGGAAGATTGTGAATACCACTTCAGAGCATCGCTTTATCGTAAGTATCGTGAAGTAAGGGCATGAAGATATATAGGTTTGATATTATTAGCATACATATTTGCTTAATCTATCACTAGATACTTATTAATTGAACTTATACGTATTTACCCCGTGGCCGGAATTACCCCAATACACCTTATTAGAAAATTATTACCTACTCATATCCATGTAACTGTTAATTAATATTGTCAATAATTACATGATTACGTTTCGAGTATGCAAATGTGCGACCTTTCCTCAATTGTGCATAAGACGTGAAACACCTTGTAATAATTTTGCGGCTATATTAAGGGTACTGACAACTGAGCTACGTCTTACCGAACCGTATATTACCTTCTAGTGCCTATTGTTTGTATTTCAAATCAACAGATGTTTTCAAAGAAAAGAAATTGTGCTCATAAATTTATTTAGACTGAAATATTAATGCCAAATTAACTATTATAACTGGCATTTATAATCATTTAAAATTTCCCAAAAAGTAACACGACTAAACATGAATATGTACTTCTATTATTTTCAATCTCCTCTCTCAAACTAACCAATACTTATATTAGAACTATTATAGCGTTCATGAGCTTTTAGTCACTAACATTCTCAATGAGTCTTCGTTCACACATCCCTCATATCTCTTAAAGCTAATTAATATCTTGTCAGTATTAATAAATTAATGTGAATGTTTATTTTTAATATAATCGATATTAGGGTAAGATTGGCGTCGCTCTACTTATATTGAAATCATTAATAGTCCTTGTTCCAATGCCCGAACAAACGAACAATTAGAAAAAACACATTATTATTTTATACAAATAGCGGTTTTATTGATATCCTTTTTTATTGAATATATTATGAGCATTGAGAACAAGCGCTATATTTCGCTTTATGTTGTAATTTATTATTTTAATAGATATAAGACTGATGTAGGGTTTCGTTACGTTCGATACGTTGAACCTATTTTTATAAAAGGCATATTTATTTTCTTCTGTGTGCTTCGGTGTTAGTTATAAGGGGTGTAATATCATACTATACATATATATGTATCAAGAGTGGGCTACATGTGATATCGTGGAAGTAAAGGCGAGTAAAGGAATTGCAGGGCACTGTTTTAAATCGTGATAATCGAACACCAAACATTATGTAACACGCTAGCGATAGTTCATAATCACAGTATCATGATGCTAGCGAAATTTTATATCATATTATATCGCACACGAATATATTGATACTTAGCTGTTTATTTTGAACCGGCTTTTGTGTCCAATAGTTTGTCGGAACCGTATATTTATTTTGTGCTAAAACACTATGTACATAAATAATGATATAATAAATTATGTTTTCCCACTTAAATGATGTCTTATTTCCATAAAATATATTTTTCTTCGAAAGAACGACTGTAAAAAATAAAAACCGCCAGCATATGAAGGTATTACATACTGGTCGTAATTGCAGATATAATAAAACATTATAACGTAAATTAACTTTTTAAAACCAGAAATGAATAAAACAAAGTTCTTATTTTCTTAATTGACTTATATTACAGAAAATCCCAAATATTGCAGCATTTTAACAAAGTAAATAATATTTTTAATCATAAATTAAAAATAATTCTATAACTAAGTAATTCAACTTAATTATACACAATGTACACGTTACCTTAATATATTACATTTTAATCCATTTAAATCAAGGCGTAAACGTACCAACTGTAAAAAATATCTCCTAATAATTTGTGAAGGCAAACGCTTCAGAACAATTACTTCTTTAGAACAATTACATCAACTGCGTAGCGAAATCGTTTCTCGTTTGGAAAGCCAAGACACTGCAATAAAGTATCTCCAAAAACAATTTGATGAGACGAAGTCTAGTTTAGGATGTATACTGAACATCGTGCGCGCTTTAGAAATGAAAACTACCAATAATTTAATGGAAACAACTTCTAATATCGCATCAACTGAGTTATGTAAATCATCTTCTGATAACAATAGGAATATTATACGTAACAGCAGTATAGAGAGACAAGAAGACAAGCTCACAAGGGCTACAAAAAGTCGCACGGAGCCTTGTTTAAGCACAGTTACAGATGTCACACAGGGTTCAATACCAGACGATGAAAACCCCAGAAATGAGGAGCATAGCAAGATTGACGAATGGAAGACCGTACAAAAAAAACATAAATCTAATCTAAAGCAACTGAGTAACGTACGAGTGGGGAAGAATGCGGAATGTTTAGCATTAAAAGGTATGGAGCGAAAGAAATACTTACATGTTTGGCGATTGCAACCTGAAACAACACTAGAAGCCGTAACTACTTACGTGGAAAGCATATGTGGTTCCGATGCTGGTATTAAAACTGAAAAAATCATTCATAAATCCCAACGCGACTACGCATCGTTCATAATTGGTCTACCAGAGTCACTGTATAACAAATTAAACCAGCCGGAAATTTGGCCAATGAATGCACAATTTAGTGAGTGGACTTGGTTTCGGAAATCAACAAAAAAAGGTGCCACTAAATAGAACTATTAACTTATACTATCAAAACGCAAGGGGTCTTCGAACAAAGGTAACGGAATTTAGAAATAACCTAGGTTTGATGAATGCCGATTTGTTCGCGATCACCGAATCTGGCTGCACTGATTCCATACACGACTTGGAACTTGTACCGGCGGGATACCACATAGTGCGCTGCGACAGGGCTGATGGGCGCAAGCAGGGCGGCGCGCTCCTTGTGGCCGCGCCGCGGTACGAGCTGCGACAAGTATGTATACCGTTCGTGTCTATAGACTCTTGTAAGTTTGAAGTGGCCTGTGCAAACATTTTTATAAATAATAATTATTTGTTTCTGTGTTGTGTAGTATACATTCCGCCTAACAGTCCGGACCGGGACTATTTACTTTTATTTAGAATACTGGAGGAATTTTGTACTAAGTATAGGAAAGTAATAATTGTTGGAGATTTTAATATGTATTCGTGCTCAGTGAATGTTAAAAATTGTTTTGAATATTTTATACACTTTTGCGAATTCACCCAATGTAATAACGTTCAGAATAGCTTAGGCCGTCAGTTAGACTTGGTGCTGTGTACGGGTTTCGACGCGGGAACGAAGCAGCCGGTATGTGTGTCGGCGGCGGACGAGACGCTCGTGCCGGTGGACGCGTATCACCCACCGCTCGCGGTGCGCGTGAGCCTCGCCCCCGTAGCGCCCGTTGCGCCCGCCGTCCACCACCCGACGGATTCGAGAGCTCATGATTTGCGGCCGAGGTGGAACTTTTATAAAGCTGACTATAACATGTTATACTCAAAGCTAATGTCGGTAAATTGGGACGCACTGTATAAAATGCAAGATATGGAGGATATTCTAAATTATTTTTATCTTACAATTAACAGTATACTAGAGGAATGTGTTCCCAAAAAAACAGAAAAGAGCACCAACTTAAAATATCATTATCCAGATTGGTACACTATAGACTTAATAAAAAATATTAGAACAAAATCTCTACTACATAAAAAATATAAAAAAACAAAATTAGACTGTGATTATAGAGAATTTTCACTGTATAGGAAAATAGTAAAAAATGGTATTGATGATGCGTATAAAGCACATGTAAATAAAATTCAAAACCAATTTTCTAAGGATCCCAAACAATTTTGGCAATATATAAAGTCGAGACGTGGTTCATCAAATGGGGCTAATGTTATTATGAAAGAAGGTATACCGCTAACGGATAAAGAGTGTGCTCAAGAATTCGCAGCCTTTTTTAAAAAGGTTTATAACAAAGGGCCACCAGTTCTTGACACCCAGGTAGCGAGTCAGTGCGGAGCCAACAGCGCGCGCATAAGTCTAGATGTTCTTAGCATTGCCGACGTGAGGAAGGCGCTAGCACGGTTGAAGCCAAAACGTTCAGCCGGCCCGGATGGTATACCAGCTTTTATTTTTAAAGATTGTGCTCGAGTGCTGGCTGAGCCACTGTTGCATATTTTCAATACGTGTTTGAATGTAAATACATTTCCAACACTATGGAAAACTACGCGAGTGATACCCGTGCCCAAGGCTAAATTGTGTACCAGCGTACATGATTACAGACCTGTTGCAGTACTATCAACGCCTGCAAAGGTTTTTGAGGCCGCTATACATCACAGGGTGTACGAGCAGGTATCGGGGCAGCTGTGCGATGCACAACATGGGTTTCGGCCCGCGCGTAGTACTTCCACTAACTTACTCAATCTTATGGCGAACTTAGTTCCGGCGGTGGATGCAGGAGTACAGGTAGACGTAGTATACCTGGACTTCCAAAAAGCATTTGACACCGTCGACAATGATGTCTTATTGAGGAAGTTGGCGGAAGTAGGATGCACACCGAAACTCTTGCAATTCTGGGCATCGTATATGCAGGACCGGCAGCAGTATGTTTCTTACAATAGAAGTCAGTCCGAGCCCTTCTTTACAAGGTCTGGCGTAAGTCAAGGCAGCAATCTCGGTCCTCTGGAGTTCGTTCTAATGATTAACGACTTACCGGATGTTCTGGAGTACAGTCAGTGCCTACTTTTTGCCGACGACCTGAAAGTTTTTCTCCGAATAAACGAGGAGACGGACTGTGAGCGTCTACAAAGTGACTTGCTAAACATCTTCAGCTGGAGTCAGCAAAACAAGCTACATTTCAATATAGCTAAATGCTCCGTAGTCAGTTTCACTCGCGCGAATAAGAGTATACACTACAACTACTCGCTTGGATCCGTACCTATTCAACGGGTGAATAAGGTGCGTGATCTAGGAGTATACTTCACACCGGACCTGATGTTTCGTGAGCACATCACAAATATTTGCAAAAAGGCTTACAAAAATCTTGGGTTTCTACTGCGGCACGTAAGGGACTTTACAAATGTAGCAACTGTAAAAGTGCTATACAACGCGTTAATACGCAGCCACATGGAGCACAACTCCATTATTTGGTCTTCACACGAAGAAAAATATAATGTCATGTTAGAGCGGGTTCAAAATAAATTCGTTAGACACCTTTATTTTAAACTTTACGGGGTATACCCCTTTTACCCATTAATGTATCCTACCTTATTCATACTGGGTATGGTAGGGTACAATGAACTTAGAGTGCGACGGGAATTTTCCCTTGCGCTGTATTTAATTAAATTATTGCGGGGATTTGCACATAACCCTGGAATGCTGCAATCCCTCTCTTTATGCGTGCCGGACAAGTACACTGAGAAGCGTCACAGGCCGCCGCTACTTTACGTCCCTCAGGCGCGAACCATGCTGCTCGCGAAGTCTCCTCTCGTGCGAGCACTACGCATTCTCAATGACGTCCATGGCAAAGTGGACATTTTTACGTGCCCATTGGGTGAATTAGTAAAGGTTCTTTTGTATATTATTAGCTATTAATTATTGTATTATTATCGTGTTAATTTATTCCTTAGATAACTATCTAGTTCGTAAGTTTAAGTTGTTTTATTATTAGTTTTAGTTTTTCTGTGTAAAGTTTTTAGTGTAAGTCAATACCGCATTAGGTTAAGCCTGTAATGGTAATTTGATGTTATGATAAAATAAATAAATAAAATAAATAAATAAATAAATAAATAAATTCGTCCAGAAACAATTAATTGTTAAAAGTTCTTCTATAATATATAGCAATGATTGTGTTATACTTGTAACAAAAATCATACCTACAAAAACGCAGTTAATGAAAATTCGAAGGCAAAAATGTGGTCTTGTTTCGTTTAACTCAATAATGGCTGATTCTATTATAACGAAAAAGAAACACGCCCAAATATGATTTAATAATACATGATTAAATAGCAGCTTTTTGTTATGCTACTTGATGGAATTTTAATTCATTTAGGGCTGATTTTTCAATCCTTTGATTAAAACTTATTCGTCGTATAACGTAACGTAACTACAATTTAAACTATGCAATAGCCAAGTAGCTTAAAAATGTATTCTAATTGCCCATATGTGACAGTTTACTGGTGACATTTCAATATTATCGTGTAGGTAATAGGTACTTTATTGGACGAGTAAGTTTTAACCAAGGATTGAAAAATCGGCCCTTATTGGAAAAAAATAATGTCCTTATAATTTTAATGGAGATGCTTTTTTAATTACCTATATACTCCAATTGGTTGTATCCAGTAATAATAGAATCAACCCTATTTAAAGTGAATTATAAATCCTACTATGAATTAATGTCTAAGTTTCATAAAAATGTATGAAATAATTCAACTATGTACTCGATCTTTAGCACCTATTTTCATCTAGAGTAATAAAATGCGTATTGCGTACTAATTGAGTGTAAACTATAGAATAGTTCAAATGTAGTTTCAAATGAAACTATAAGATTGAACTTTTGTGCTCAAGTTATTATTCCTACTACATGTGGTTATGATCAATAAAATAATTCAACCATATCATTATAAACGCGATTGGAAGACGGGTTTCATAAAATTAATAACCGTTCACTTTCCCATTAAAAATACACACTTCGTTTTTTTTTCGTCATCGATCTTGCTTCATTTCCAATTTGAAATACCTACTAATCTTAAATAATAAGTTAAAATATATCACAATAAATAATTTATTTAATGTGTACATCCGAATATACAAATCGTTATAAATACATAACGTTTCGCCTCGACCTTAAATAAAAATTTTCTCTATTTACAAAATGCTCAATTCAACCAATAAATATGGAATATAGAAAATATCAATTTAATTTAATTTAAATTATATTGGCCTAATGTATTAATTTACAAAAACTATATTTCTTTACATTTCGAAATTAAATAACTTCAGAGATTTCCATATTTAATGATTAAAACTTACTTTTAAACTAACCACACAATCGCTACTACATTTAGGGCCGATTTTTCAATCCCGAGATAAACAGTCTAATAACTACCTTTCGAATAGATTTATTCAATTATTTATCTAACTCATAACGGCTCGCCTATTTTTCAATCGTGATTTATTTGATGAATAACTATCTGACCAAATATTTCCATATTGGCAGCTCTGCTCCCGGAGTGGCGAAACAAACATATTAAATTAGTCAGGTTAGAGCGGGATAGAGTCAACTCTTGCAATTTGTCAACAACCGTCATTGTGACTCACGTCAGGAGTGCACTTGTCTTCTATGATTGTTGATTGTTGTTTTGATTCGAGTAAAGAGTTTGGTTAAATTTGTGTTTCAATTTATATATTTTACGATGGAAACGACATACTTAAAGGCAGCGTTCGGCAAATTTTCAATGGCATGGTCATCAGTACTATCAAAAACATCAATTTCAATATGATTTTAATTGATAATAATTATATAGAAAGAGGTTTAATTGTTAATAATTCTACGCTCTATGTTATGACATACGAAAATATCCCAAATTTGACGCGTCAGTTGTCAACTCAAACGCCTAACCGTCGAATAGCGCGCTATCTGGCCGTTGGAGCGGCAAATAGATTTATTCCTCAAATAACGTAGTTATTCGATAGATACGTCCTATTCGTCTATTGAAAAATTGAATATTTTGTTAACTGAAGAATAAAGTCTATCTAGCTGTTTATCTGGGCATTGAAAAATCGGCCCTAACACATGTTAAAATTTTGTCTTGAAATTTATTCCTCATCCCAACGAATCCGAACATTCTTTTTATTAAATATTATTTACATGGATTCAAAAAGTCGACGATTATTAGGTGTTTTTATTTTCGTTAAACACGATTACTCGATAATTCTAAAGCTTGTTCATATAATTTGGCATGGCAATATCAATCAATTTAAAAACTATACTGACATTGATCCTCGAACTGAAACCAGTTATTATGAAATTAAAAAAGTCAGCATCTGTATATTAAATAGATATTCTAATTATATAATATCTATTGAACATGCATGCGAATTTCACAATCACTTTGAATTCAATCACATTATTAACTTTTACTCTTATCAATAATATCTACTGCAAATACACCGTAAATCGACGACTTCAATCTTTACTTTTGAATCACCAATCACACCATTCGACTCCTCTTTCTGTATATATTTAATTCGACGTTATTTCACGGTGCTATTATTTATCACGGTGATCTGTCATTCGACGTTACTTATAACAGTGTTATTTCACATCTTATTAACAGTAAAATCACGGGTTTGGATTAGCCGGTCTCAATAATCGCGCCAAAACATGTCGACCGCCGACGAGTTTCAACTGTTGTCCGTCCATTAGTACACTTCGAACGCCGCTAGATGTCGCTACTGATGTATTTGTGACTGCACCCTGTAAAAATATAGGTTTATTTATATTATACTTTCTTTAATACATTTGTTCTATGGGTTGCAAAAGTAATTTTGAGAACAATATTGCATGCCTATATACAAGAATTTGTAAAATTTACTCTTAATAACCCATTGAGCCCCGAACGGCCAGATCCGACCGCGACACAATAGATTTTCTATTGTGTCTGTGATTCCGGGGCCTGATGGAATAATAATTAATTAAAATTGTTAAAAGAACTTCATATTTTTAACTGCTATCTATAATATTTTTACATTTAGAGAATATTTCAGTGTGTAATCTTGGTAGGTATTTTATAGACGTATCAACAATCAATTCAAACTTAAGGGGGCGCATAAAGCAAAATAACCAATCTTCTATTAGATGATACGTGTAATATGCAAGACCAAATCTAAAAAATAAAATATATATCAAACTAGATGATATGTTCAACGATTCTGTTTAATCAAAAACATGAAATATTAAAATTTACTCGATAAAAAAAAAATCACCAAGTTAGCTCTAATTTTCACACTTTTACGTTTTCTACTTGACATGGTACAGGTAAATTAGCATGGAGAAATTTTTGCATATGTAGTGGTGTGTATATTACTCAGATCTTAGAGCGCGTTTCCACTATATCGTTCTGGCCTATACAAAAATGTTTCGATATCCTAACATTGCTATTTAATTTTATACTTATTCCTAGCAACACTTTTGTTTTCAATAAAAACAAGTTTTTATTTGAAAGAAAATGGTTTTGACTTAAAAAATATATCATTCAATTTTACGTCCTTGAGCAAACGACAAGGCGACTACCGTGAAAGATTAAAATATCGTGTCCATAATAATTTATTTCATAATTAATATTTGACCATAATAATTACGAAACAAAACAAATAAATAAATCGTCACTTGATAGTGGAAAGTGGAAACACGCACAAAACCAGAATAAACCAGTTTACGCTGTCCGCAGGTGCCACGTGCAGTCGTTTGGTACTGTTAGAACATAAAGCACACATTTCATTCAAAAATTATAATTATTATGTACATAGTTTAATTGATAAATTTTTTATTTGTTGATTGTTGTTATTATTTGTTATTATTGTTACATATAATATTTGTTGAAGTGAAATACATGTCCCGCAGCCGGAGGCCCCAAATGAAAACTCAGATGTACTTAAAAACTACATTTAATAGCTAAAATGAGACTTTTACACCCATGTCTGCACGATGCAGACCGGAGTTAAAGAATGAATTTATACAGTTTAATAATTATAAAGACGTAAGCTTGGATGCTAACTAAGGGAAATCGCATCCACATTCTATTCCCGTGCGAACGGCGTATTCAGCAGTTTTGTATGAAGGCAGGGCCGTAACTAGTGTTTAATTTGTGTGTAAGTGTTGTAACTTTATATTGTTAATTCAAAATGGCCTCAGTGTTAAAACATGGTCGAGGCAAGCCTTTGACTTCTCAAACTAAAGAATTAAACTTTAAATGTCGTTTCTTTTTCAGGTTAGTAAATTTTTCATTTTAGTAACATTGTTAATGTAAAAGTTATATGTATGTTAAATGTGCAAATATTAAAATAAAGTCTCATCTTTTTCAGAGGAGAAACACATATAGTTTAATTTAAAATCCCTTATATATATAAAATAAAAACTAAAAATAAAATGTTGTTTTATTTTATTTGCTGACCATACACTACTACAAACGCAAAAATTTCTCCAAGCTAATTTACCTGTAATACTTATAATGATTTTTTTTTCATAAACAATTATATTAAAACATTTGCAAGATATTTGTCAGAGCATTTTGCACGCCTCATAAGCGAAGCGTTGAGGTGGGTACTACTGTCACTTCGCGCAAAACATCTGATTTTTCAAACTTAAAATGTCTTTATGTATCATACATTGCACTTGTAAGATAATACATACACACACATATTAAGAAAAAACACTATTTTTAACGTTCATGATATTTTTGATGTCATTTTTGTTATTTAAACTAGTTAAAAAACAGTTTAAAAAAGTTCTGTCTTGGACGTCCGTGTGTCTGTATGTGCGGATCCTTTTTCTTGTTAACACGATAGCGACCGAAATACTTTACTAATCGAGTCTTTTTTTTTCTCTTACGCTTGAGTATGCTCAGGAATAGAACCCTTTCATTTTTCAGGGTCTGATTCGATGTGGTTTAATTGTTATTAAATAAACAAAAATAATAATTATTAAATATTTATTAAAAAACAATTATGAGGCGTGCACTTTTGGATTTTCCAAATTATTGTGTAATTACTTTTAGTTTTGGTTTTATCTGCGATAAACCACTTTTATCGTGACAAAATCAAACGTTTATCTCGAGAAAAAAAGAGCGCCAAAAGTGGTTTATCGCAGATAAAACCAAAACTAAAAGTAATTACACAAAATGCTCTGACAAATATCTTGCAAATGTTTTAATATAATTGTTTATGAAAAAAAAATCAAAAAAGACGAAGAAATGAACTCGCGCCACAGTATTACAATATACATTATCGTAATACTGTGCTCGCGCTCAGTAACGGCCGGTTACTACTTATATTTCTTGCTCTGTGGCATGTCTGTGGCCGGTACGCGTTGAATGGGAGTAACGCTCTTAATACTTTCTTATAATTCGATGTAGAAAAGTAATGCTGCATATTTCATACCCTAAATTGTACCTTTATGGTTTATTTATTAATAGTTCTGGTGCATTTATAATACATATTTCATTGCAATTTACTGTAATCATCTCAATAAATACTGCTGTTATTGTATTTTTATTTCCAGAGACAAAATTATATCCGTGCATGCCATCGTAAAGATATCAAAGCCTCTGTTAAGTATGAATTTTGGTTAGTTTTTTGCATGCATAGTTTTACATTCGTGCAAATTAGTGCGCACTCAAATATTTCAATAGCATGCAAATATAAATGATCACCTGTTGTATTTTAATCCCCTGCGCCAGTTTAACCTGATGTATGGGATTCACCTATAAATTTATAATCAATTAAAACACGTAGTTTTTTTATTCTTTCTGCAGCCTAAATTTATGGCTATGTATTAATATATTTTAATTGTACAGATTCTCCTTTGGAATGATGATAAATTTTAAGATTAATAAAGAGCTTTATTTTATTATTGTATTTACCTGTTGTAGTTTTAAAACTGGAGCTGATGTGGTGGACGTCGTAACTGTTTGTGCTCCTGTAATATAAATCCACGTTACGACTAGATGTTACTCCAAACAATTCATATTAATATATTCTTGTCAATTACGATTTTTTTGCTTCGAATAATCACAATCGATATGTTGATCCTATATAATGGGTTTAATGGAGTAGTAAATGCTGCATCATAAATTTAAATTATACTTGTATTTAGTAGAAAATATCTAAATATTGTTCACAATATTTTATAGGCAGTTTTTCCTATTGCTTAATCTACTTAAATATTAATTATTAAATACAAATTATTGCACTCACCAATATTGCTTATAACGATAGTCTGCGACGTCGGTGCCCCACTACTCGCCGGTACTCTTATGGCGCTCCCATCACTTTGCTGTAAAACATTATATTATTAAACTGATGTCTATAAAACTTGTGTGAAAAAGTTATAAGCCATAAGTTTGATGCCTGTGAGAAAAATACATAAACAGCTTTCTAAATGTAAATTTTCACCAATTTTCTTATTATGATGTGTTCTGCAATCAGCGGTTTAACACGGCCAAAATACTTGTAGTCATTTCAATAATACAATCTTGAGAAAATGTCTGTTAAACCACACCACTAATCTCAAACCTCGTTCTAAACTCAAACTCAAACATTTATTTATTCAATTAGACTTCTTCTAGAAGCACTTTTGAAACGTCATTAGGTACATATTTTTAACATTTACCACCGATTCGGAAAGCAGTATCCAAGGAGAAGAATCGGCAAGAAACTCCTTAGTTGCTCTTTTTAATCATGTCAGATTTAGAGTTTAATTTTACAAATTATATAATTATGTAACATCATATAAATAATAATTATAATAAATACACTTTATTTAGCACCAAATAAAAACAGACAATATAACAAAAAGAAAAAGACAATATAATATAAAGCCAAAAAGGCGGCCTTATCGCTACTGAGCGATTTCTACCAGGCAACCTATGGGTAGGATTTTGAATTAAAAAGGGGAAAAACAATAGGTGGTGCAGTAATGAAAATTTAATTATAATATGTTTAAACCAAAACATATATTATAGTAATATGCCAAAGATATCTCACGCTTACCTGCAGTATAATATTGTGCAGCGGCTTGGACGTAAGTAGCACGGGTCGCGCGAGTCTTGTGGCGGGAGACAACACACGTACCCCACGACCACGCCCAGCGCCCACCCCCACGCCCACCCCACCTCTACCCATTACACCCTCGAGAGATATCATTTGACCCTGCAAATTGGAAACAGAACAAGGGCTGGAAATCAAACCTTCTCAAGTAAAAGATACGGGAATAATTCAGAATTATGTATGCCAAACAGTCAAATTATTGAAGTGAAAACTTCTTTAGCGGCGTTGGGTATAAAATCTTAAACTCGCGTCAGGACACGTGACGATCGAAAAAGCGTAAGACGGATGGATATCAAACATGCTCAACGTTAATAATCAAGTTTTCACTTCTGCCGGCACTCCCGAAGTGCAACCCGTCTTTTTTACGTTACATTCGCGATTTAGATTTCGTAACAATGTTGTTACAAGCTAAATATTGCGCAAATGATATATCATTGTTTTATTATTATATTTTTTTCATCTTTAAGTTTACTAGATTTCTTGCTTGACGTGAAAACAAAAATATCTTGACTAATATTAAAATAACTCACCTGTGCATTAGTTAAAAGTTTTGCCACAATCGGTTGATTCGTCTTCTCTCCTGTGGTTTGAGTTCTTACTACTTGAGCTATGGACTTCGGCGTCTGATTGGCCAATTGCAATGTTTGTCCACTAGCCAATTGTAAGGTTTGCCCACTAGATAACTGAACCGTCTGACCACTAGATAATTGTAAGGTTTGGCCACTCGGCAATTGTACCGTCTGACCCCCAGCCAACTGAACTGTTTGATTACCTATATGTACAGTTTGCGAACCCAACTGAACGCTCTGGTTTGCCATTTGAACGTTCTGCGTATTCAACATCGTTTGTATGTTATCGCTGGCCAATTGAACCGTTTGGCCCGAAGGTAGTTGAACACTTTGTGTAGGCAAAACGCTTTGACTTGCCACTTGAACGCTCTGTCCGCTTGGCAATTTCACCGTATGTCCAGTAAGTTGAACACTTTGGCCAGCTAATTGGACCGTTTGTCCCGCTATTTGTACCGTTTGGCCAGTCAATTGAACTGTAGAAACTGGAATTTGAACTGAATTGATCGGTCGGACGGTTGGCGATTGCGTTCTCGGACTGGTATTCTTTTGGGCAACGGCTCGGACTGCTTGTACTGTTTGTGGGGAGGCCAATTGGACAGTTTGACCGCTCGGTAACCGGACGCTATGCGTTGGAAGTTGTAAGGAGGAGAGTTGTAGGGTGTGTCCCGATAATTGAACCGCTTGGCCACCAGCTAATTGGACCGTTTGATTGGATAATTGCACTGTTCGACCGCCGGCCAATTGCACCGTTCGAGTCGTGATCGATGTCGTGACTACTGTGGGCGAACTGCTCACTACATTTGTGACATTTGGTGTACTCTAAAACAATAAATTCCTTTTAATAACAAAACATGCAATAAAATATACATGTATGTTAAACTGGTTCGAATTCTAAGTTTTAAATATACCTGTGCGATCGTTGTTACACATGATGTCCCCGGTAACGACGGTCGTTTCTTTGCTGTTGTTACTGCTACAAATAAAATGACATAATTATATTATATCAATATTCATTTTTTACGTAAATTAAAATAATTTTATATAAATTATAGTAAATTTTCACTTACGTTGTGTCATAAGTGCCCGTGGTGATATGAGAGATTTTCCCGATGAGGGTGTGGCTGGACTTAATACTCTTACAACCCCTCGTCTCGCGTTTGATGGTAGCTGGATGGATTAAATTTTTATTAATGCATTTTATATTATTTTTTTTATAAACAATTACAATAAATTTTTGTTCATTTTATAAATGTCGTAACTTTTTTGTGTGCCAACAATAATAAACTTTTCTTATAATTATATGAATTTAATTTTAACTCTATTGTGTCATTTTATCTAAAATCCGTGTCAAGTGTTTTACCTGTGCAGAAGGTGTGCATACAGTGACCGCAGAAACCGTAGCAGTAGTTTGTACAGCCGGTGGTCTTATTAATAAAGACCGAGTGACTTGTGACACCTGAAATAAATAAAATATTGAAAAGACAATTTATAAAGAATGGCGAGATTATGTATAAATTAGACCGCCACGAGTACATGGTATACCTATGAAAAAAAAATGTGTGCGTTTACTAGTGTACACACGTAAGAAGTGAAACTTCTTTATGACCTTATTTTTCAAAAAATAATTTACTATATGCAACTTTACAGAAATACGTCGAATCACGCGTGGTAGGGATAAGAAAAAGATGGCGCGTAACGGAAAAATGTTACACTAAATTTTTTTCCAACCCCGATAAAGAAGTTTCACTTCAAAACTATTTTAATTACCTTGGAGGTTTGAATGACTGAATTCTGTTGATGCGCCGTGGAAACACTACTTTGTATCAATGTTGGTAGAACTGTAGATACTTGCGGTGCAGTAGACCCTGATGCAGCCACCTGTAAATTTTAGTAATTGAAGATATAATAAACAAAAGTGATTATTATTAGGTGATCATTTAGAAATGTAATATAAAAAAAATCCAAAAATATTAAAATCAACAATATTACATAAGTAAGAACTTACCGAAACCTGCGACGTTTCAATCTTCGGTAAGGACTTTTGCTTAACCATTGGCGATCGCTGTGGAGAAGCTACTGCAGACACATTCGTAAGTGACTCACTGGATTGCGAATTTTTAACCTGTATGAGATTTGGTTTTGGCGACTGTACACTTTGCTTCGGCGATTGCACACTTTGCTTTGGTGACTGTACACTTTGCTTCGGTGACTGCACACTTTGTTTCGGTGACTGTACACTTTGCTTTGGCGATGGAACACTTTGCTTCACTAACGGCTTCGATGGCATAACGCTCTGTTTCGTCTTAGGTTTTGGTGTAAGTAGACTTGTTTTTGCCTGTGACACTGGCTTTGCTTGATTAATTTTGATAACGTTTGGTGTTTTCGGCTGTGGTGTCTGCTTTGGTTGTGGGGACTGTTTTATAACGGTTTTCGGTCGTTGCGGTGTGGGCACCAGTTTCGGTTTCGGTTTCGGTGTGAGCGGTTTCGGTTGCGTGGCTTGTGTGGCTTGCATAAGAAGTTGAGCGGAAGATAATTGCGGCAATGAAGTTGAGGACCCGCTATCATCGACGTCTACGTCACTGTCGGAAGCGTTGTCGACGACTTCCTCCATGCTACCAACTTCTAACTCCATCTAAATTAACCAAAACATTTCAGTCATTTCAAATTCATGAAAAGTTTTGATACAAGATAAAAAGTAAAACAACTAAAACCCAACTACGACAAAAAACGACGCTGAAAAAGTATAAAACAAAAGTTAAATTGATGAACTAATAAAGAAGCTATGAACGAAAAGATGTGAATTATATGCAATCAGCCCATGAATACAGGTAAAGTCACAAGCAAATGCTAGTAATATATATATATTCAAAATGTGCAAGTAAAAAGCAAGTAAAAAGCTTTCAAATGATACCAAACACGGCATATTTATCTTAACTTTATTTTTTTACTCTGTATGTTTTGTCCGCTAGAGGGCGCCACATTAGATTTTGTGAAACCACATATAGCCTATAACCAGCGGACAATTAAGACGCTTCTAATGATATGTCATTTGTCGAATTCTGATAAGTAGTTTAGAAGTTACGAGGGAACAGATGAACATACATACATACATACATACATATATACATACATACATACATACATACATACATAGCCCTCCTTTTGCTTTGCCGTAGTCGGGTAAAAAGACAAATAATATCAAAGATATTAGGTATAAATTGACATTAAAACTTAAGGGCTTGGTCTAGTAGTGCAAACAAATGCATCCTGTCATCCTATATGTAAATAATACAAATGTACTAAGGGAAAGTTGCTCCACTTAATTTTTAAAAATTAAATCATTCGTATAATTTAATATTCGTAATAAGTACCAAAAATGACAATTTGAAACAATTTTCATGAAAATTACACCGGGTGATTTTTTTATCAGTACACAAAATTTGCGAATACTTTCTATTGATATCTTCAACTTCATGTTTATATATAACTGATCAACTTTTACAAAGAAATTTGGACGAAATATAAAAAAAAATAAGCTTTCCATACAAAATGCATAACTCTATACATTTTTTTCGACCTAAGTTTCTTAGTGAAAGTTGTTCAGTTTAACTAATAAAACGGATAAACAATAACAAATTTTGTATATAATAAAAAAATGTAATGTTTGTGTTAAAAAATTATAAAATAGAAAAATACGCAAATGAAAACAAAAGATATTTATTTCTGACTAGCTTCCGCCCGCGCCTCCGTCCGCGCGGATGTCAGTCTTCGCGTCTTCTACAGATTTATTATATTATGTATGATATATAGATTTATATTTATAAACCTAATAAATCTTTTGCTAGCATTCTGATGCTTTATCGGTTGCACTGGATTTATCTCTTTTTTTTCAATCGCTTGAATGATATAGGATGGGTCCTTGATGGGCATCGAATGCTGAAGTCTCGAATCAATCAATTCTGACAGTAGGCAATTTATATAAAATCTTGATAATGGTCCATCATTTTATTTTGCCTAAACGTTACATACTTTTTTATATATTCTATTTTTAACGAATGATTCACTCCAGTCCAAACAGCAAATAAGCAGACTTCTGCTTCTGCAACGTTTAGTTGTCCCTGAATTTGGAAAAAATAGTCATGATTCTTATCTATGACAAAAGTGTTATTTTTTGCATTGTATTTCAAATATTAAATTTTTTTTAACCGCATCTTCCGCATTAATGTCTTTTGCCGGAATTAGACATTTAACTTCTACTAGTCCCATTTTCCCTTTTTGATATGGGAGTGTATAAAGTAAATTTTTTAGATATTTCTCGTTATACTTTTAAAAAGTTATTATTGTCATTTTGCTCATTAGGTAAAGTAATTTCGATATCAGTTTTAAGTTTTTTGATACCTGCAATAATAACGTCATAATCGCCTGCACATACTTATCGATTACACCCTGTATACAATCCACCATCCACATTCATAATGTTTTCCTGTCCTCCTCTCCTTTACGCTTTTCACCGATACATTTTAAATGAGTAAATCTGCTACCACTGAAGGATGTTTCATTGTGATCAGCATATTTTCACCACTGTTGTTGATTATTTGTTTTTCATTTTTAATCAGCAATTGGGAATCATCAGTTTTGTTTTTTGCAGATTGGTGATGTACCCTAACAATACGTCGAAAAGGGAAAGCATCAACGAATTATCGTTTTCGTCCTCTTTTTTTATTCTTCGCGTCTCTGTTACTTCTGTTTGTTTAGTTCTCAACACCCACTGAATTTTCTATGTTATTGTGATCTTTCATTACATCTGAGTTTTGATGATGTGATGATAATCCATTCGTTTTAATATTGGTACTTAGAGTTGGTAGACTAAACTAGAAATGGCGGACTAAATTTGTCAGCGCGTCTGTAAGATCAGAATATAAAACCAACATCCTGTATTTAAGTTACAAAATTAATAATCAAACAACATGCCGCTACGTTGAAAATGACTAGAAGAAAAAATTAAAACACCTCGGATCAATTTTGGAGTAAACAAATCATTTTCCCCGTATGGGGATTTCCCCGGATGAACTTGGGAAGTTCAAGTTCTCAATACAAGTTTATATTATATTTCGTATTTCTCAAACGAAAAATAAACATTTTTGGAACTTCAAAAAAATTATATTATAAGAAAATTTATGAGCTCACTTTAGTTTTAAAGAAATATACATCCCTTTACTGACACCCCGTAAAATAAAGAAATTGTTGCCAATCACCTTTGCAATCTATTTGGTTTCATTAACTTTATGTTCGAAGATATTTTTTTTTCTAGTAGTTACACGCGTATTTTTTTCGTTTATTTTCCATATCGAAATCAAATGTTTAAAAATACGAATATTTGCACAAAACTAAGATAAAAATAATCAATTAACAAAAATATTAAATTTAATGAAGTAGAGCAACTTTCACTTCGGTATGAAGGAAAATCGAGCGTAGAGCACACGTCAGAACGCTCCGGCCCAAGGAGCGCGACTAAAGAAATTCGCTAGGATTTTTCCTAATTATTTTAAATATTTTTTTAATATTTAAAGAATTATCAAAATTCAAAAAAAAATTTTTTTAAAGGATTAATACTCATTGGTCTTCAACCAACTCGAATAAATTAATGGAAAAAATAACTTTTAGCAGTATTTATCAATAGATTTTGTAAGGCAAAAAATGGGAAATTTAATGAATTTATAACGTTCTAATTAAGAAAATCATAAGTTTTTCGGCAATTGTATTCAGCAGTTTTTAATAACGACTATATAAGGATAATAATGTGCTGATCAGATTGTGTAAATTGTAATCGGTTGCAACGTAGTGAGTGCACAAACTTAGCTCGAAATGTCTTTGGGGGAAAGAGACTTATCTTGAAGGCCTGATTAAGGTAACATAAAGTAACTTTACAAATGTGAAAAAATTCACGCGCATTGCGTATATAACACTAATTGATAAACAAGAAAAAAAAATTCAGTTTATCATTTCATTAGCCGGGAAAAAATTGTCAAATAACTTGTTGAAAACGCAATTTTGCTAGACTGCAGCCTTAAATGTACATTAAATTTAATGTAAAAATAATAGATTAAAATTTGAATACATACATTACTAACACTATGTGGTGTTTGTGGAGATTGTAACGGAGGCTCTGATGCAAGTGCTTTGTTTGCGCGATTTCGGGCATTGCTGCTTTTTAACCAGTCTTCTTCGGTTCTATAAAATAATATAATTATTTCAAATATTATACTTTTGTTACAGCAGACAGAAAGAAATAACCGCATGATAATAAAAAAGAAACTTTTATCGTATTTTTTATGAATATTATATTCTAATAACGTAAATTTTACACTACCTATTTCTATGTAGATATGTCCAAACCGCTGTTCTCTGATCGTATTTGACGATGGGATCCCGTTTAACAGAAACGAGTCGATCCAAAGCAGCCGATATAGCCGATGCCAACGTTTGATCACTGCACGGTATTATCCATTGGGACATTCTGTTCAACAAAAATGTAACATAAACATTGGTTGATTTTTTCTATTACTTACGGTAATACAAAATATGAGTAAATGTGCAAATTAAGATAAGTAAAAAACGCAACAGATTCTGTACTGTATATTTTATAGCGTTTTATTTAATGGTCTATGAATTTAAACCGCTGTAAAAAAGTGAAAAAATCTCCGAAGGAGCCGGTTATGTATATGGTAATTTAAAATTTTTACTTGACGATGGAAAATATTATTTTTAAATTTCTCATATTCGGTTTTCACTTCATTTCATTTGAAAAGTTCAATATGTATTTTATTGCATTATGGATAGTTAATTTTGTATATTACGTACTTTTTCAACATAATATTGTAAATATTGTAGTATTATTATTACACAGTGTGTAGTCCATAAGTGCAAAGTGAAGCACTATACAGGATGTAGCGACACCTCGCTCTGAATCGCGCAAGCAAAATGTTTTCGCTACAGAGCTATATATACAACTTTCCGACATCATCCATCGGGGCCTTCACGGCCGGCCAGTCGAGTAGACTGGTCGAGGATCCTCCCTTTTTCGATGCAGGAATTCCACCTTCCTTCCTCCACAGTGGTGACCCCGACGTGATCTGAACACGCAACCTTCTGATTTAAAAGGAAAATCAACGACGGTAAGTATAGACCGCCTTAAGCCAGCCTACTTACTTTCGTCTTCTACTGATATCCCTCCTTCTCCCGCTCATCCACCTCCCAGTCCTCCTCTACCTCTTCCCAGTACTCCCGTGGCATATACCACTCGTTCTGGGAGGAGAGTTCACTTTCCAGACTTTTATCGCCCTTAACCCGGTCTCTGGAGGGGAGTGATGTGGCTAACACACGATATTTTAGTGTATGTATTTTATCATACGTATATATTACACACAACAAGTATTTAAATATTTTATTTCATATTTATATTCGTATTTAATTATAACACAAACATTCATTACACAAAACACAAAAATACAGACATGCATTACACTCATACAAAATAATTATAATATTTATTATTCTATAGCATAGTCGCGGTATTTGCGTAGTATGCGTGCCGCGACAAAATTATCAACACACCAGCGGGTAGATCGGAATATTTTACATCGAATTTCTACACAATTTATAATTAACAATTTAGTTCGATCTTAGCTATTGAATACGCTCATTGTCAGTTTCTTTAATTTAGTGTCTTTTAATGTTCGAAGTGTTTTTTCTCGTGTATAGTAATTATTATATACATATTAATACTTTCCCCTTCTACGTGGAGTTAATACACGACAAAATTGTGAGTGTGTGTATAATTTGTGCATAACCCAAAAGGTACTGAGTCTACATATTCATTTACACACACCCCACACAGGATGTATTTAATGTAATTTTTAATGTTATATCCCGTTTTATTTTTAAAAAGTTATTATTATGATTTTACTCATTAGGTAAAGGGCTTTCGATATCAGTTTAAAGTTTTTTTATATCTGCAGTAGTTACGGAATAATCGCCTGTGCTAAGTGTGCGGTGTACGATTACACCCTGTATAGTGTGTGTACAATGTACACATTGTACGCACTTGAGCAGCGTCAGTATGTCCCGCCGCGTGCCCTCCCCGTTGGGCAGCCGCGCGAGCGCGTCCCGCAGCAGCGCGAAGAAGCCGGCTGTGTACGGTGTAATGTACTCACTTGAGCAGCGTCAGTATGTCCCGCCGCGTGCCCTCCCCGTTGGGCAGCCGCGCGAGCGCGTCCCGCAGCAGCGCGAAGAAGCCGGCTGTGTACGGTGTAATGTACTCACTTGAGCAGCGTCAGTATGTCCCGCCGCGTGCCCTCCCCGTTGGGCAGCCGCGCGAGCGCGTCCCGCAGCAGCGCGAAGAAGCCGGCTGTGTACGGTGTAATGTACTCACTTGAGCAGCGTCAGTATGTCCCGCCGCGTGCCCTCCCCGTTGGGCAGCCGCGCGAGCGCGTCCCGCAGCAGCGCGAAGAAGCCGGCTGTGTACGGTGTAATGTACTCACTTGAGCAGCGTCAGTATGTCCCGCCGCGTGCCCTCCCCGTTGGGCAGCCGCGCGAGCGCGTCCCGCAGCAGCGCGAAGAAGCCGGCTGTGTACGGTGTAATGTACTCACTTGAGCAGCGTCAGTATGTCCCGCCGCGTGCCCTCCCCGTTGGGCAGCCGCGCGAGCGCGTCCCGCAGCAGCGCGAAGAAGCCGGCTGTGTACGGTGTAATGTACTCACTTGAGCAGCGTCAGTATGTCCCGCCGCGTGCCCTCCCCGTTGGGCAGCCGCGCGAGCGCGTCCCGCAGCAGCGCGAAGAAGCCGGCTGTGTACGGTGTAATGTACTCACTTGAGCAGCGTCAGTATGTCCCGCCGCGTGCCCTCCCCGTTGGGCAGCCGCGCGAGCGCGTCCCGCAGCAGCGCGAAGAAGCCGGCTGTGTACGGTGTAATGTACTCACTTGAGCAGCGTCAGTATGTCCCGCCGCGTGCCCTCCCCGTTGGGCAGCCGCGCGAGCGCGTCCCGCAGCAGCGCGAAGAAGCCGGCTGTGTACGGTGTAATGTACTCACTTGAGCAGCGTCAGTATGTCCCGCCGCGTGCCCTCCCCGTTGGGCAGCCGCGCGAGCGCGTCCCGCAGCAGCGCGAAGAAGCCGGCAGCTCTCGGGCGCTGCGCCGCCACCAGCGCCGCGCCGCCGCCCGCCCCGCCCGCGCGCACGCCGCTCGCCGGACCCACCACCGAACGGTACCTGTGAGTAATTCATAGGTTACCATTGAGATATACATATGGAGACGACACCGCCTACATCACTTATGTTCCTCTCAACATACGCCATATGGCGTAACTGCACGCTCATTTTTTATTTGTTTTAAAGTGAAACGCATCAAATATGCCTTCGTGAGTGTTACGATATTGCACAAATAATACAAATAATACGGAAAAATGCAAAGGAATAACTTTCATCGGTAAGTACCTAACTAGATAATAATTTTTAAAACTTAGTTAGAGCAAAAAATGGCGCACAGATTTTGTTCGTGGTGTCTCCTCCATACGTAGTACTATTATCTCAATGTAGGTTACATGCTCAGTCCGGCGTCAGTTCAGTCCATCAGTTTGATCCGGCTTAGACTGATGCCAGAATGATCGATGAAAAACACGGGTATTCTGAACCATCAGTCCGTCAGTCAACCGGTTACACGATAATTCTCCCGTCATTCTGAGCAGACTGATGGACTGAACTGACGCCAAACTAGCGTGTAACCTATGTCTAAGAAGTTATTGTAAACACATTGGCGTATTATAAACTAGAATCGACCTATAAAAGGATCATTTATATCCGAGACGTTATGTAGATGTCCCAGACGTACTACAACTAGAAACGCGTATTGAAAGGCGAAAGATGTTATTTAAAATGTCCAAGCAGTGTCGTGTAGATGTTCCATACGAGTTATATAAATTTGCCGTTAACAATCGGCGTATGCTTTATTTTAAAACTACACAGAAATAAGAACCCCCCCGCTTTTCGTAGTTCGTCCGCTCACAACGTTCTGTTGCTTTAGCTACTACATATTAAGTATTCTGTGCTCTCGGCATAATACAAATTGCTAAACAATTTTAAACTGACGACACCGTTTGTAAACGTCTAAATTATACTATTTGCCTGCGAAATATATACAACATGTATGCATATTAACCACATTATTTCGTGGTAACCATATTCAACCATTTGTACAAAAAAAAAAGTCTGCCAAATAGACGCATAAATACTGTCACTTCGGACATTTTTTGAGCTCGACAAATTTGTTATGTGTAAGGCGATTATGAATAAAATCCATTAAAAACAAACACAAAAATCCTTGGAAAAATTGTGTTCAGAAATATTTTGTTTTCACTTTTTCTATTTAAAGCTGCATTCGCGACATTGCTGGTACTGAAAATTCATTTGGGAGACTTGTTTCTGTGCGCTTTGTTTGTTTATATGAAAAAGTATTTCCAATGTATTTAACTTTTATTCCAATTTTCTTAAATTTATTAAACTACTAAAAATATATGATATTTACCCATACTGGATGTACGTAAATGGCTTGGAAGCGGCTGCAAATCTACGTCGTTCTTGAGCCCTGAACTCAGTTATTTCGGAAGTAGTTGGCTGTCGAACAACCCAGTTCGTTGGGTACCTGCTAAAAATGTAACATATCTTTAAAACACTGTATAAAATATAAGAAATTTTAAATACGTAAATACATATTTCAAATTTAAATCATCTTTTGCATTAATAAAATTATGTATGTATAAGTAAAAATAAATACATACCTGGGAGGCGGTGATGGCGGTGCGGCAGCCCTAAGCCACCTTTCACACAAACGGCCCAATATTGCGTCACAATCTCGACCTGCACCTATCCATTGGTACATCTATCACAGAAATAAAATAATTTAAATTTTTCACCAAGCTTCTTCTATGAGCTCTGCCTCATTATAATCAAATGTATGGACCCTAACTCACTATGCGACGGTTTGGCAACGCCGCCAATTAGAAAATTCCCGTACTCAGCTGGCGACGTTGCCATTGCGTCATCGTGATGCACAGCTGTATGTTGTCTACAAAATGAAAGGCTTTTCGAATTTCGTTAAATCTTTATTATCTTTGCATTATTTTGGTTTGTTTGTAATTTGTATTTTTTATTTAAATATTTATTTAATTATAGTGCATTCGAGGAATTCCGGATGTCGGGTAATTCGGAAAATTGTGAATACCACTACAGAGCATCGTTTTATTGCGAGTATCGTGAAGGTATTGTATGAAAATAAACGGGTTTGGTAATATGTAATAGCATTCATATTTGTTTAATCAGTCACTAGTTACGTATTAATTTAACATTATTGCGTTTACCCGTCATCCGAAATTACCCTAATGCACTTTATAGATATAGATTTGAATTGATTAATTGTGTATTTATGTATACCTATTTAATAAATACTTTTTAGTTTTCTTACCTGCGTTTCAGGCATGTATTGAAGATATGGTACAAAATCATCAGGATGTGGTCCTCTCTCCCCGGCCAGAAAGTCCAAAGCTGAACTTAACTCTGAACACCAATCATCAGACACTGAAATCATTCATCATTTGAGACTTAATTTACTAATATGTAGATGAAAATCAAATAAATATATAATTTAATATATTTGTGTCAAATGAAGTTTTACTCCGAGTTAAAGCTTTAGTTTCAGTAATTCCCTTTGACTGTGAAATCATTGCATTTTACAAAATGCTAGGAGGAGTTTAAATTTTATTGTAAGTTTCGTTTTCATGTATTATGTATTAACACAAACCTAAAAAAAAGTGTGCGTGTACTAGTGTACACACGTAAGAAGTGAAACTTCTTTATGACCTTTTATTTCAAAAAATAATTTACTATATGCAGCTTTACAGAAATACGTCGAATCACGCGTGGTAGGGATAAGAAAGATAGCGCGTAACGAAAAAATGTTACACTAAATTTTGTTCCAACCCCGATAAAGAAGTTTCACTTAAAAAAACATATAAACGCATACATAGATAATATGTAGTAATAGAAACTCACAATTGTACCACGTATTGAGCGGCGCAATGGGCGATCGCATGACAGCCGCGCACCGCGCATACAACTCATGTTTGGACGCTCTATGCGCCGCCTTCGCTGGGAACAACGCGCGCACTAGCGATAGGAAATTCGCATGAGTCGTCTCCGTTAGGGCTTCGTCTTCGTCCCTCACGTCTGAATCCACCATAACGTCCCCCGAATCATCCGCTAGCTCTACTGGTAACGCCATCATGTCTATTATTAGACGCAAATTGGGATTAATAGCAATTTTTTATTGAAGGTAAGGTCATTTCATAGTGATAGAAAATGTTTAATAATACTTTGCACAAATAAGAATACAATCAATTTTATAATTGATATGAGTTTGATTATTTATCACTCAAATCGTACATAAGGGATGTGGCTGAAATGACCCAAGTTTTATTTACAAGTTATTTTTTCTAAATTGTACCCGTATTCTAATAATTCACATATAGTATTGTGAAAATAGATGTGGTTTCGTCAATTGAAAAAGAAAAAAAAATGAATAGTTTAGTCATTTTTTGTGGCCATTACTATTTCTATAATTTTCCAGAACAATTAAACAATAAATTCAAATAAAGTATAAACTAAATTTCATAATAAAATATACAATTTTAATATATGATTGTAAAAACCGACCGATTCCATCAAGATCTTCCAGTTTAATTGGAACAGGTTGATGTATCCTTGAATTTGGTCCTAGTCCATCTTGAGGCTCCTTCTTGATCCCATCCTCTTTTATATCATAATATCTTGAACTAAAATTTTTCAAAATAATCATTAAGTTTGATTTTTTTATAAACAAAAACCTACATATTATGTATAAAGAATAAAACCTACTTTACATGATCAAAATCATTCACTTCCTGTTTAATTTCCACACTATCAAGCAGTTTTTTGCAATGCCTTGGACTGTTTGTTGGATCGAAAAATGATGAACTTTCAGAATCCGTCTCCTCTTGTTCACATTTTATCTTTATATGTGGTAAGAGTTTATTTTCAGTGTTCTCAAGGTCATCTTTAGGTTTTTTCAGAGGTAATTTAAAATCTTTAGCTTTTTGATGTATTTCTCTTTTAGTTCCTTTGCGCATCTTCTGTATAGGCATATCTGTTTTAGATCCTCCAAACATGAGTTTCTTTGCTCCATTCATTAACGCTACTCGCTGTTTGATATCGTCTAAAGTAATACCAGTGGTATTTAATTCTGGATGATTCTGAGAACATAATATTTTTAGTAAGACACAGTTTAAATTGTAGCAATACAGTCTTCAATTGGATGAAATATTAAAGAAAACTAGATACAAATGAAAAGTAATATTCTACTCACCAAACTCAAGGCGAAAAAATGTACACAAAAAATAAAAAGTAATTTTAAGCTCAATTTTTCTAAAATAAAATAACTATTTAATAAATAAATATGTTATGATATTATGTATAGAATAACATATAAATACTGCAATACCTCTCTGTATTGTCTCCTAGCTCTGTGAGCAGATAAAACATTCTTTAAGCAGGCTAATGAAGATGGATGTGTGACCTCAGCACCTCCCAACGTACTTGATACATTGGTATCAGCACTCTAAAAACAAAAGTTATTCAATAATACATAAAGTAGTCACTTATAATATACAGGGTGTAATCATTGAGTGTGCACAAGCGATTCTTCCGTAATTATTGCAGATATCAATCGTTTTATTTTTAAAAATTTATTATGGCCATTTTACTCATTAGGTTAAGTACTTTCGATATCAGTTTAAAGTTTTTTGATATCTCTAATAGTTACGGAATAATCACCTGTGCACACTTAACAATTACACCCTGTATATTATGGCATTATTAGGGCATTTAAGTTTATATATTAAAATCATAATTGATTTTTTTTTGTATGATATTAAATTACACGCCAAATTATTAAATTATTTTCTGCTAAGTTAAGCCCTGATAATATAACCAATTATATTTTTTTTTACATTAATAGGTACCTGTAATGCATTATTTCTTTTTCTCTTTTTCAAGAAATGTTCTGGAGGTCCTTCGGGATAATTTTCATCATCTGATTCTTGTCCACCCACCTCACTCCATATAGCTGCTAATTCTTCAAAATATCTATGCTTGGCCCGGACATACATTGGCTTATAATTATTTTTAGTTGATGGTTTTGGTGGTAGTAATGGCACATGAGGAATGGGGCCTGGCGGTGCAGCTTTTGCTACTGCTAATAATCTCTCTCTTGAAATTAATACTTCAGGCAATAACTTTGCATAGTAAGACTTTATCTGAAAAATAAATTTATCATCATGCTACTGTGAATTAAGAAAATGCCTTTAAATAGTAATGCATTAAGCAGTATTACCTTATGCCTTTGTTGTTTAGCTCTAGCCTTTGTCAAAAACTTCCTCATTCTGGCAATATCCGGTCTGTAGTTACCTTGCCTTAAATTTCGAAAGAAACATGTCAAGGGTGATGTAAAATGAAATGGTTCATGGTTGAATAGCATTTTTATTGTTGTTTCCTTTTCTTCCTCATCATTTTCTGAAAACGTTGGCAAGAGTTCTTTGAGGTATTCCTTATGCCTATCATCCAAACTATCCCATAATTTCATTGAGAAAAACTCCTTAAATAAAGCTGGATCTTCACAAAGATCCTGAGGTAGCTCCAAGGTTTGGCCTAAGATACGAATAGGTTCCATCAACTCTTCCTCACTATCTGAACTCTCACTGGAACTATCAGAGGAACTACTGCTGCTCTCTTCACTATAACTCTGTTCACTCTCCATCTTATCCTCCATGGTTTCCCGAAGTATTGAGAACGAAGGTTAGATTATCACACAAATTAGTTTACTGCACCATACAAATGTAGTATTAACTTGCTTGAAACATTTATTTTCCTCCCATTAGACTAAAATTTCGTCTTGTTTCGTTTCTGATGTTTACGAAATACCAAACCAGTAATATAGCGATAACCAATAGAAAGCCATGGAGTTTTTTAAATAGCCGTCAAGTCTTGTCTAAAATAAAATACAACGCACACGCCAAACTGTAATGTTTCATACATAGTATGCGCCAGAACGGCACATTGCGATGAGAAAATAGCTTGACAACCAAGAACAGCGACATTTTGCCTATTCAAAATGGAATTTTAAAAACAAATCACCGATAGTCTATGGATTAATTCAGCAGTCTATATGACAATTACAGACTACAAATTTTTTTTCTAGTTATTGTCCCCGTTTTCCAATTACAAAGCATAATGCGACTCAGTGCCGCACAATGCCGAATTATGCTGATGCTTAATCGGAACATAAAACGCACCAGCAGGTTGTGCTAAGTTCAGTGTTGAAAAAAATAAATATTCATAGAGTTAGCAATAACCTCATTAATGTGTAAATAAAGTTGTATACATAATATGTAATTGAAAAATATTTACGGTTATTTTAAGTAATTTGGATTTTGATTATTTCATTAACATTTTTTTCATCCATACTTATATTTATTTTTTTAACACAATTTGAATTAACTTTGATTATTTCGAAAAAACTACAATGAAACGAAAGCTTTAAAATTTTTTCCAACAATTAATAATTACTAACGATAAATCGATTGCACGCATCAATTCACGCGCATTACTTTTTCTAATGCTCGATTGTGCGAAGCGTTGCTGTAGTTGGAACATTCAACGAAGCATTATGCCGCATAATGCGCTCTAGTGCTGTAATTGGAAAAAGGGGTGTGCTGTAAAACAAATAAATTGATTTATCCTAAATAATCAAATTTATTATACAGGATTGGCATTTAACATAGCAATTGTAGAAGATCCCTCATTCAGATCAATAAAAATACGATTATAAAATAAACTTTTATCACCATTGTAAAAACATATATTTCGTTCAGTTGTTTGTTTGCTTAGTTTGTTTGTATTCAATAAATAGCTAAGAATTATTGTGATTGGTACCTCACGCAGCACGCTCCCCACTCCGACGGGCACGGAGGTGTGGCTTGAAGTCATAGCATGCAATAGCTTTACCGCGGGGCGCGGCAGTCCCCGAGTGCCACACGTCTTTTGTTTATACAATGCCGTCGAGGCTGCAGACGGAATCTAGGTAAATATGTTCCTAATAGAACTAAATATAACTAAATTAACTTCTCTTCCAATTCGTTAAAAAAACGTAATTTATATTTTAGACTTTAGTTAAATTTTCCTTTATTATCAGCAATACCGTGGAAATAAGCCTTAAACTAAAAATTATCATTGAGAGTCTGTGACTTCGATTCCTTTGTTGGCTATGGAAGGTATCGATAAATTTGACTTCGACTCTTGTTTGACGTAAAATAATCGTGGTGTAGTAAACATGGCGGAAGAACTGAATGTTGATAGTCTAATTCACAGACTTTTAGAAGGTAAAAATTTCTTATAACATCAAATTTAAGATATTTCCATATACTTTATGTGTAGTGACATCGTGTGAATAAATTTATTTGGTTAAATGGTGTTTCTAGTTGCGTAATTGTGGTCGAGTGTATAGGTATAGTAACGTCTAACTCATAAATAAATCGATTATCCTCAATTCTTATCTGAATCTACTATAGATGTTAAGACTTAAAATTAAAGAGGAGTCTGGCATTGTTGATAATAGATATAATATTGTTATGTTCACGAATCAATTTTCTTAAGTGCTCTTGTATAATGTACCACGGATATCATAGCTTTTAATTATTTCATGGGCTTATTGTTGTGCTTTGTTCGCATTGTGTGTTACTTTACTTGTTAATTTCACTTTATCATGCTGCTTATTATGGGTTACATCAGTATTCAGGCTGCAACAAGAAACTGCAAGACGAAAAGGAAAATTGAAAGACATCTTTTCTGGAGAATGTATGGTTGAATCCAGACTTGTAAAGACAGTACTTTGCTAGATGTTTTCAGTTTTTATTATCCTTGTAAATGTGAAAATTTGTTTCGGAATTATTTGCGTCACTAAATCACTTTTATTTAACATCATATTATATTTTTGTTTCTTATATTGCATCCATGGAATCATAAAAATTTATTTGTTTTTTGTTGTTTCAAATGTTAAAATGTAACAAAATCGTACCTATGTAACATTTCTAGTTACGAAAGTGTATTTGTTAACCAGTTGAATTACAAGTATTTTACCATTATATAAGATTGTTAATAATAAAGTATGCATGATATCAACTTCCTGTCTGCAAAGTACTTGTAAAAAAAAGGTTACTGCAGGTTTGACAAAAGTATAACATTAAATGATTGTTACTAAATGCCTAAAAAACCTAAATATTACTTCATCTTCATTTCAATCATACTCTTTTTTTCTTTGTTGCTTCTGATTGTTAATTGCTAAGTATAATGTTTATTTTGTGTTATATTATTTCTTGTTGTAGTTCGAGGATGCCGCCCTGGGAAAACAGTGCAGATGTCAGAGTCGGAGGTGCGAGGATTATGCACTAAATCCAGAGAGATATTCCTGCAACAGCCCATACTTCTGGAATTGGAAGCACCACTCAAAATTTGTGGTAATTATACAACCTTTATTTAACTTATTCCTTAATTTGAAAAAAATTGTGTTTCATTTTTATTTACGTACCATAAAAACAATATACTTGAAATTGTTTGATATTTCAGTTTATCTTAATACATATATATAAATCTTGTGTCACAATGTTTGTCCTCAATGGACTCCTAAACCACTTAACCGATTATAATAAAATTCGCACACCATGTGCAATTCAATCCAACTTGAGAGATAGGAAAGTTTAAACATGTAGGTACCACGGTGAAGCCGGGGCGGACTGCTAGTATATTATAAGTTTTTTTTACTCTCATTATAAATAAGAATAAATGAGGTTTAATTACTTTAATTAATAGACATATTTATGATAATTAATAATTAATGAAATTGAACAGTATTTAATAAAATTATTCGAAATTGATATAGATACAAAAACAGAATCATAGCTATTTTTCATTTCAAACTTTTAAAGTATAGAATAGTAAAATATCTAAATTAACCCCAACTAAATGAAACTGGTTTATTGGAAATAGTGCAAAGTTTATATTTTCAATTAGATATCAAAGCAAATTCTCTCTGACATTATTACTAAAATCTTATTTAGTATTAGTACTAGATGCGTTTCGCGATTTCACCCGCGTTGCTCCGTTCCTATTGGTCTTAGCGTAATGATATGTAGCCTATAGCCTTCATCGATAAATAGGCTATCTAACACCAAAATAATTTTTCAAATCGGACCAGTAGTTCATGAGATAAGCCAGTTAACAAACTCTTCAGCTTTATCATATTAGTGTAGATGAATGAATGAATGAATGAATGAATGAATACGTTTTTTGCCACAACAAGCTTGATACATACATTTAAAACTACTTAACCTAAAGAACACAATAAAAAACAATGAGAAAAGAAGAAAAATAAATAGTTTGTGACAAAAGGTCCAGACTCATAATGAGATGAGATAATAATGATAATATATAATAATATATAATATTATAGATAATGAGATGTAATACAGACAGAATTTATAGAAAGCTCAACAGCCAGTGACTACATTTGACATTAAAAATAAAATAAATGTATATATATATGGAAAACCTTATACCACATAAGGTTTTCCATACATAATATTATACATTTATTTTATTCCTGTATAGAATTTTTTCTTATCTGGAACTTATAAGATCTTCAATATACAAACTAGATTGTGTGTGAATTTAACGGTAAGTAGTTAGTGATAACTGATTATACTGCAACATTATTGTTCAATGAGTTCTTTTTGGTGCCTGTTAAATTATCTGAAATTTCATCAAATTAATAAATTGTATATATTTTTCAATATTGCTTTATTTCATGCATGAGCAAAAATTATTTGTTAACTAGATTTCCGCCCGCGGCTTCGCCCGCGTTTGCAAAAGAAAACCCGCATAGTTCCCGTTCCCGTGGGATTTCCGGGATAAAAACTATCCTATGTGTTAACCCAAGTTACCCTCGATATGTGTGCTAAATTTCATTGTAATCGGTTCAGTAGTTTTTACGTGAAAGAGTAACAAACATCCATACATCCTCACAAACTTTCGCCTTTATAATATATATTAGATATTAGATATAAGATAGCAAGCATCATTACAATAATTAAATAGGTATTGTTTATAGATAATGATTGTTAAACATATTTGTTTCAGGTGATATACATGGCCAGTACACCGATTTGTTGCGTCTTTTTGAGTATGGCGGCTTTCCGCCCGAAGCCAACTATCTATTTTTGGGAGATTACGTAGATCGCGGCAAGCAGTCTCTCGAAACCATATGCCTTTTGCTTGCTTATAAAATCAAGTATCCCGAGAATTTCTTCCTCCTGCGCGGGAATCATGAGTGCGCGAGCATAAATCGTATTTATGGTAACTATTTGTTTATTCTTTCGCCATCGGAGTTTATAACAGTTTAAGTATTGGAGCGTGTAATTTCGACCTTGGTTATTTTCCAGCTATCTTTTTATACAAAATGTAATTTATTTACGTATTATTTTTTTATGTGCGAATGACAAGCGCAAAAAATGATAACGAAAATAATTAACTTGTAGGTTTCTATGATGAGTGTAAACGCCGATATAACATCAAGCTGTGGAAGACCTTCACAGACTGCTTTAATTGCTTGCCAATCGCCGCTATAATTGATGAAAAAATATTTTGCTGTCATGGCGGTCTTTCGCCCGATCTACAGGGCATGGAGCAAATTAGACGGATAATGAGACCCACTGATGTCCCTGACACTGGTAAGGCTATTGATTGTTTATTTCGCTTCGGTTATCTAAGGACAATAGAACATACTATCCGTTTTGTAATTCCATCTTAAATAAAGACATGTATTTCATCTAAGAATTGTAATTATAATAAAATTTGGATACATGCTTACAAAAAGATTGCATACATTTCTACAATGTTAAAATTATGAACTATGCTTTGATATATGTACCAGCTGAAAGGTAAGACGTTTGACGAATTTAGACAGGAGCTTCTACTTATGAAACTGAACAACTTTTGTTCTACAACTTTGCTAAATTCGTAGAAAAAAATTGGGACTTTGTATGGAAATCGGTCAGCTGATTAGCCAAGTTTTCTTACAAAGTTCAATTTTAAAGTGAAACTTTTATTACATCGTCGCAAACTTTTTGGTCTGTGTAGCGCATGTCGCGTGTATCGCGGCTGCCGAGTAGGTATACCTACTCGGCAGCCGACCGTCACGCGACATGCGCTACACAAAGCAGTGATCGGAACCGTTCGAACAGTTTCACTTTTACCGTGGTTTCATAAAACCACACAACATTTTTTTTTTACGGCAAAGTTGTAGGACAAAAGTTGTTCAGTTTCTTGAGTAGAAGCTCCTGTCTAAATTCGTCAAACGTCTTACCTTTCACCCTGTATATACAATAAACAAAAAACAATAAACATATTTAAGGTTTACTCTGTGACCTCTTGTGGTCGGATCCTGACAAGGACGTGCAAGGCTGGGGCGAGAATGACCGTGGTGTATCATTCACATTTGGTCCCGATGTAGTCAGCAAGTTCCTCAATAGACACGACTTGGATCTCATTTGCAGAGCCCATCAGGTAATGTGATTAATGGGATTAACAATAATACCAATGTAATAATCTAACTTATTTCATTCTATAAGTACTTACCTATATTAATGTATGACATTGTAACTGATGGTTTTTACATGGTGAACTTGTAATATCTCTCTGAATTAAAGGTCCAATTCCGTATCAAAGTTAAAATGTAAATACCAAATACTAAAGTTGTACTATTTCGCATTTTTTGCATAGTCTACAATAATTGTGAATTGTTATTTCTTAGGTTGTTGAAGATGGCTATGAATTCTTTGCAAAGAGGCAGCTTGTAACACTCTTCTCTGCTCCCAATTATTGTGGTGAATTTGACAATGCCGGTGGAATGATGTCTGTTGACGAGACATTAATGTGCTCTTTCCAGGTATGATAATATATGTAATACTAGGTTTTCGCCCGCGTTTTCAGAGAAAACCACGCATAGTTCCCTTCCCGTGGGATTCCCGGGATAAAACCTATCCTATCTCTCAAGTTGGATCGAACTGCACATGGTGTGCGAATTTTATTATAATCGGTTTAGTGGTTTAGGAGTCCATTGAGGACAAACATTGTGACACGAGATTTATATATATATATATATATATACAATATGTAATACGATAGTCTGTATGTAATATGAATCATGTAAAATAAAATATTGATATTGACAATCGAGATGACTTTTAGATCAGGTGTTTGTATTTGTAATCAATGACATGCGTTACATTTCGTTTCCGAATCTGTGGTAAATGTTAAAAATATGTAATGACGATTCAAAAGTACTTCTAAAAGAAATATACCTAATTGAATAAATAAATGTTTGAGTTGGAGTTTAAATTCCAAAATGGGATATAAATTTATCATAATGTGATATCTTGTCTATAATAATTGATACTAAGTTTCAACTAAACTTTGTTCAATAATACAATGTGAAATGCACAATATGTAGTGTTTGGAAGTCAAAAAAAGACGGGTTGCACTCTGGGAGTGCCGGCAGAAGTGAAAACTTGATTATTAACGTTCAGCATGATTGATATATTGGAATGGTATACGTCTTACGCATGGAATATAAGGGCTAAAAAAAAACCATCCGTCTTACGCTTTTTCGATCAGGCCACGTGTCCTGACGCGAGTTTAAGATTTTATACCCAACGCCGCTAAAGAAGTTTTCACTTCAACAATATATATTTTGTTGTACAGATATTGAAACCATCTGAGAAAAAGGCAAAGTATCAGTACAATGGCATCAACAGCGGGAGACCAGCCACACCCCAACGATCACCGCCCAAAAAGAAATAACTGACGTTTGGGATCCAGTGTGCTGCACAGTGAGAAGGATGCTACAAATAATTTAATTTAATTGTATCATGTATTATATTACTACTTTAGTGTAGTCATCGGACATAGCCGAGTATAATGTCATCTGTATAGTTAAATTATTTTTCAATAATTTGTGCCTTCTGTTTTGTTAGTGATATTAAATTTGTGGTTAGTTTACTCAGTTTTTGATTGACATTATACATTCGGCGATGCCTATTGATTGCAGCTTTTTCGATCCCTCATAATATGCAGCCTTATCCTTTTTTCTTATATTGACCCATTGTAGAAAATTTTATTGAAATGAAGTGGCAGGCTAAGATGCGGGCATTGGACATTAAGCGTCAGAAAACTCTTTGTGTAGTTTTAGTGGATCGAAAAACCTATTTGAGTTTCTTATTCTGTAACTAATGTGCCTATAAATGTAAAGTATAATAGGTCTTAAGTAAAATTGGTTGATTACAAAACTTAAAATTATAAGTTTTGACGATAATGTTTTATGAAAACTGACTCGTCTCCTAAATTATTCTGTTGTGTTTATTGTGATTGGTTTTGAGTAAAATTGTCCTGAGGAGAAGCTGGCCTAAGACATGATATTAACCTTCACCTGTAGCTAATAAGTGTTTATTTGTATTCTAGGACTCCATTGCAATTCACTACATTGTATGCTTAGGGAGTGAGCCCAAGTCCCCAGTGAATTTAATGTTATTTTGCATACAGTATTACTCTTATGATAAGTAGTTATATCAAAATTATTGGCAAATTGGCATGATCTCCCCAGAGGCTTTATCTTCGTGTCCTTAGATCATCTATCTATAAATGAATTGATATAATTTGTAATGACTGTAGAGAGCAGTGTAGTCCTCGCAACAATAGTGCAATTGCTATATTATTATATTTAAAATTATATGCAAATTTTGCATTGTACAATTTTATTTTTTAGCTATGTTAACATTGTCAAATAAATAATCATTAATAAATATTACTATTTAAAATGAGATGTTTATTTTTGTTTCATTTGTTTGCATTTACAGACACTGTATGTTTTCAAAAATACTTTATTTCTACATTTTCATACAAGATTTTCTTCTAAGCTTAGAGATATGAAAGCTTTATTATTTAGTATGTAGTTTAATAATAAATTTTAATGAGATTTCTAAAACTTTTGTGTAATATTATTTGCTTGTTTAACACTGCATAGGGCTTGCAATTTGCTTTTGGTAACACTTTGTATTACACTTAAGTCATTTGTTCACTATGTAACACTTGCAAAAATTGTTTTGATGTTTTATTGAGTTAAAGAATTCTTAGATATATAAATTTTTGTTATATGTTTCTCAGGTGTGTACAATTTTCTGAAATATAAATTTTATTCAATGTTGTAGTATTATATCAGTTATCCAAAAAATTCATTTTCCTTTTCTGACCAAACTTTGTTATCAATTGATATTGTATTTGGTGAAATAATTTCAATCAAGTTACTGTGTGTTTCAATGTTTTCCGCTATCTTATTTATAATTTCTTCATTTTTCTTTTCATACTTTTGTATATCCATTTGTAATGCTTTAAAATAACATCTTTTAGCAGTCAATTTTTTCTTTAGTTTGACAACTCTTAATTCATATTCTTTTGCTAAAGACTCAAGTGATGCCTTCTGCTTCCTTAAATTTGCAGCATCTTTAGCTCTCAATTGATCTTTAATATTCAAATGTTGTGGTCGCCTGTAAAAAAACTCAAGTTAGAAATAGGCAAACTAGACCATCAGAGTACAATATTAATATAATAATAAAATATTACCAGACAGGTTTATCAGGATTAATTTTAGAAAATTTATCCTTTTGTTGCTCGAGTATTTCTAATTTCTGTGACATATTTTCAAAGTCCCACATTGATCCAAGTTCTTGTACCATTTCATCTAATATGTATTGTTTTAAATAATTGAACATAGGAACCCATTTAAGTCGTTTTAATTTTGCATTGGGAACAGTTTCAAGAAAATCTTCATTCCTAAAATCAATGGTTAAAATTAGGTATTCAATAAATAAGCAGAGTTGTTATCTATTCAACATCCACTAAAATCATATATTTTGTATTAAGCACCAACAATATTAAAATTAATATGAGTATCTGTCATGTTACATTCTAAAATAAAATTTAATAATATGAGATTGGTAAATCAAACTTTAATGAATCACCATTTAAGCCATTATTGGCTTAATAAATGATTCCAACATTTTTTTTTTAATTGGGAATATACTCATTTAAGTCTTACACACAATTTACTCATTTATTTAATTAAAATATGTAAGTAGTTATAAAAATACGTACCGTACAAGGTTTGCGATATTATTCAATTCGTTCAATATAGTCATGTTATCAAATGTGATATTGTTTGAGTCCATATTCACATTATCACAAATTTTATCCTCCATTGTATGAAATTAGTAAATTGAACAAGTTCCTGTTCTATATAATCATTTAATATTTTAGAATAACTGTAATAACTTGAGTATTATGAACACGATACATATAACGATATTTTGTTTTCAAATTTTTAAGCGTCATAAAGCTGTATGCTGACATATGTCATACGTCATATGAGTTATGACCTCAGAATTGCTCTGAGCACAGAGCAAGTAATATAGTAGCTCTGAGGTTATGACTGTCAACAGACAACAACGCAGTACGCACAGACTATATTATGATTTATGGTAATGGACATCGACACGGGGTTTTTTGACAATTTATTTTGGTATCTAAATTCTCAGTCTATACTGGATTATTTTTCATTAGGATTAATTATTATTAATACCGTTTGATTTATTTAATCAAATTACCGACCGAAGAAAAAATCGCCACCGAATTTATTTAAAATCCCTACTGTTAGTATAGTATTATGTTATGTTCTAATATCAATAAGAAGTTTGTTATTGAACAGACTACTCGTTAATTGAGTCTCTGAAAAATATGAGCGTTATCCCATTGGATTCGGTATGCGATTCTGAGAAAGACGCAGATAGCAACAGCGCCGTATAACCCGCGCAGATAGAGAATAGATCTGAAGATGGCGACGTGTACTTATGGTAACAAACAATATAACAACCAAACTCAACAAAAACAACAATATCAATTAAAACAACTACAACTCGGAGTGCGTCAAGTACCTACCTAGCTTGGAAAACAAAATCCCGCCTGATTAATTTTTTCTGTAGCGCGTACTTCACAGTTCACTGTGTGAGTATAGACAGCGATAGAGATCGAGCGAGAACGCATACGAGCGGAGGCCATCTTCAGATCTATTCTCTATCTGCGCAGATTATACCTATGGACAATTTTCAAACATCTGCTATCTCCGAAATTATAATTTCTTGAGCTCGTTTAATATATTTTTCTACAGACACACATTCAATAGACTATGGATTAATATATAAGATACTACACAGATTTTGACAAAACTGAGTATATATTGTGTATACCTAAGTTCATTTATACAGGGTGTCCCACTGTTGGTATACTAAGCTCAAAGGAGGTTATAGTTTTGCATACGCTGAGTAGCTATGTGTACACCCATAACAAGCAACCCGCCCAGCTTTGCTACCAGGTACCAGCACGTGACCTATCGTTTAAGATTATGTTTTCATAGACAAAATGTTCACATTAGCGAAGCGTTATAATATGCCGACCGCCTCCTCGGTACAGTGGCTGACGCGTGAGCGTAACACCGAGGGCTCCTAGGTTCGATTCCCGGTGGTGACGAAGAAAAAAAAAATGTCTCGGTCTGGCAGGACACAGAAGGCTGATCACCTACTTGTACCTAAAGAAAATCGATCAGTGAAACAGATGTATAATGCATCTGCCCCTTACCCTACTTGGGGACATGGGACTTCACTTTATATGCCGGCTGCGAGAAGCTAGAGAAGAAAACATGGATTTTCAGGAAAAGTTTAGCAAAATTTTTTTGATGTAATTTTGTTGTTTGTAGGTATTTTTACGTGATCAGTGTATGCAAAACTACAAGTCCCTTCGCGCTTAGTATACCAATAGTGGGATACCCTGTGTAACTGCATTATAATCTAACATCGTTTAATGTAGGTACCGATTAAGTATGTACCTATAGATATTTTCTGCTTTTAAGCAGTCTATTATTTGTTACCTACTAGCTGCGCCCCGCGGCTCCCCTCTTGTTGGTCTTAGCGTGATAATATTATATTATAGCCTATATAAGCCTTCCTCGATACATGGGCTATCTCACACCCAAATATTTTTTTAAATTGGACCAGTAGTTCCTGGGATTAGCGCAAACAAACAAACAAACTCTTCAGGTTTATAATATCAAAATATTAAGTAAAGATAAAATATAGTAAAGGATATATAATACAATGGAAGTTGTTTGAGGAGGCCTATGCCAAAAGACACGGTAGGTAACGGGTAAACTGACGAAAAGACAACTATACTATTATTTCGTATTAAGATTCTTTTAGTTCACGAAAAATGGGAATAGTATCTATCTAATATACTTGTTATAATATGTTATACAAAGTAAATGACAAATTGCCAAGATTAAATAAAAGACCAATAAATTTTATAAGTTTTATTATTTTTTTAAAGGTTTTGGAGTAAGTAAGTACATAAAAATAAATTTAATAAAAACAATTAATGTAACAGTTTACTTCCGTGGCAGTGACTATGTTATAGCAGTCTTTGATTTTTTCTTTGAAAAAATTAGCTGTGAAATATATAGTGCTGTGGAAACATAATAATATATTACATAATTTTAACATAGTCAGTTGACAGTTTTATAAAAATAGTTGTAAATGAAATGTTCATAATATTCTTGCACAACATTGAATAGAATCTTCATTGATCGTCCCTTAAAAAGCAGCAGCTGAAAAATAATCACAATTGTTAAATAACACAGAAAGATGAATGAATGTAGGTAACTAGGTGCATAATAAACGAATCATATCCTCTAATAGTACTAGTAAAACCACAGAGTAAAACATAGATTTACAAGAGATTTACCATCATAGCTACCTACTTGATACTACACAATATACATATTATGTATTACAATATTAATCCATTATAAATTCGCATTCGTTTAATATTAAAGTTGTGTAAAAATCAGTTAAAAATAATGTGAATAGGTAGGTACATAGATAATTTTTAGTAGGTTTAGATATAATAATCTACAATAATGTAAATAGTTATTATGCATTTTTAATTGAAGTTTTTACATTTTATTGAAAATATTACGCTGTTTATTTTTACTATTACAAACTAGGTGCGTAGGTAGGTAAGTGGTGAAATAAAAATGACAAATCGTGGTAAATTATTGGGTTATTGTGAATAACGATGATTTTAAAAGAATAAAATTTATTTAATCTTATAACACATAGAGCTGTTTGTGTATATGTATAATAAATAGGTAGGTACTATAATATGTATCTATGATATCTACATGTGCATGAACTGATAGTGTGAAACAAGATTTAAGTTATATTAATATAAATGATATTGATAGATAAACAAATATAACATGAAAAAATTAATAAATATAAAAAAATTAAGAGTCAAATCGAACTACATACCATACAATCAATCAATAAAGAGGGTATTATAGAAATAAAGGAATAACAACATGAAGGATAAAAATTGCGGAATTAACGATCTAATCTACTTGGGTATCGAGTTTACCTAAAGAAGGTACCCCACATTCATTTATAGACTACGAACATAGGGTAAAGTCTTGCTTAGATCGCCCACTGTGAATAAGTCCTCCATCATTAAATCTGTCGTGACCAGAGAGTTACATTTATTATTTTATATTATTTATAAAATGTTAGACATAGACCAGAGCTGCAGAGACGATAAGAAGGTAGGCCAAATAGTACAGCTTATGATAAAGCATAAATTATATACAGCGACGCACTAACCTAAGGGCCTGATAGGGTGTTTGTCCCAGAGGAACGTGCGTTTGACTGGTGACAGGTACGAATCGCGGATGTAGGACGGGCTCCTGTCCCATCGAGCCATGGGTCTCAGCTCAGGCCAATCGTACCAGAAGGGGTCCCTCGTGATGGCAGAAATTGGCAGAGACGGGCTCGGGTTGAAAATGTCAGCCCACGGCCTGCGTCTCAGTCCGCCGGCGTTGTACAACGGCGCACCTACATGGTATGTTTATTATTACCGGGACAACAGACACTCATACTGATACTGCTCTTCGTCATCGCCCATTTTATTCACACACAAACTAAAAAGCGTCAACAAGAACTAAAATGGTTATTCTGATATAGTTACACACAATAAATTTGGAGGTGTTTTATGAATTTAAGCAGTCTATAATCTAAAATCGCTATAATATTATGATAAACTAAAGTGAGTAGATTTTATTATGGTCCCAAACATACTTTATACCCACAGCTAAGTAATTATAAATGTGTTTTATATTTTACAAAGCAAATGTTAAAGAACCAAAAGCAAATCTCATTCATGATCATTTTAGTAAATGGAATGCTTAAAATGTAATTAGTTGTTATTGTAATATCGATATAAGCATGTTGCATGCACATAATTGTGAACATGTACACCCAAAGTTGACTTCGTGAATGCAGATGTCTCGGTTCCTCATTCACTATTCGATACAAGAAAGAAAATTATGTCTAACTACATAATTATTCGGACACGGACAACACTTTTATTAGACTAAATCCAATTCTTAGAGAAATAAATATTATCACAGGGTAGTGACGAAGATACAGGGGATAGATATCTGTTGCCCTTACCGTCCGAATCAAAAGCGACCTCGCAGTCGCGAGGCTGGCTAATTCTTGGCTTCACGGGTGTTGGAGACTTCCCTCGGAGTGAACGATCAAAACCTGCCCATTTTCCCGCATCAGCGAAAAATGGGTCCTTATCGAACACGTCCGATATTCTCGACGGCCACGATCCTTCATCGAAGTCTCATCGTCAATACCACTCAAATCGAAATAGTTGCCGATTTTTAAATATTGCTTAGGCATCGATCACACATTACAATAAATTTTAATGGAGTGTACTGTTCGTGAATCATGAGACATAATAATTCCAATAAATATCTTGCGCATATTTACAATGCAGTTCATGCACATGAGCTTGATATGCAGATAATTACAATTTTGAAGGATGCAATGATGGTAACTGATATTTTTGCTTGCCATGATATTGCCTTGAGCTAAAAGATATTATGTAAAAGTGCAATAGATGCAAATGAAAGGAAGGTACTAAACTACAAAATTAAACACGAATTTGTCTTTTATATTTTAATTAAAAAATGAATTGGGTTAGTTTTATGTAAATAAATTTGTACTTGGTAAATTATAAACAGCAGAGCATAAAAATTCAGTAAAATAATAGCAACATCTCATTAAATACATTAAAATTTCAGAAACATTTTGAATATTTTTGTATAACAAAGTATAAAATATAACAATAAAGAGTATAAATTTTAGATGTAATAACAATAGAGATATCCTATTAAATACTGAATGACAATTTTATAATGAATATAGGTATAATACAGATAATTTTGCTGATGTATTTTTTTGTATATTATAGGATTCTTTAGCTCGATGTTATTATAAGAACTGACTACAGCCCACACTGAAGATTAAATTAAAATAGAATCTTCGCGTAGTGTTGTCAATTCTGATTACACAATCTTTGAATCCACAACCCACTATGGCCGGAATGATTGCATATCAAATATTCCAAAAGTTTGATAAAAATTTCGAATGCATTCAGTTCCTAGCGCATACACGGGTCCGTTAACAAATCGATATTATCTCGTTCGTTATTCCCATATTAAAATCTTTTCGAGACACTTGAAAAGACTCTTTGTATTTATATAACCATCGAGCTTACGTTCAAACGAACGATCTAACTTCGATATTGCCTAACATAACTTAGCCTAAGATGTTCGTGCATAGATTTTAATAGAATTTACCTGATCCCCAGTGAGGTTTGTTGTCAGGCTCATATTCGATGCCTTTAAGGCTCTTAGGATGGAGGGGGTCGGAGATGGGTGCGGACAAGTCGGTGATGGGGTAGGCCCGGTCCTTCAGGTAGAGGCCGTAGCGAGAAGGATACAGACGGTCGATGGCGGCCAATCTGTCGAGATGGTCTTGCCACGCCTTGTGAGCGTCGAAGGGATCGACTCCTCGTCGGATACGCCTTGGCACGTGGTAAACTATTGAAAACATTATAATTTAAGCACAATAAAGGCACGTATTTTTTCATCAAAATCGACAAATACAAACTAGAAAAAAGGAAGACTCAAAATGGACCCAAACGTTTCCTTTATAGAGGATTTTCTATAATCGTTGAAATTAATACATTATTATGTCATTTCATATTGCGTTTTAATTATAATTATGTCTGTGTTAATTTTGAAAGTGATCAAATCGTAAGTAAACAACACTATGTTAAAGTAAAATATGTATGTATTAGGATTTTGGCGTAGCATAAGCTTTAGTAATAATGTAAATTGTTTAATATCATCAGTATATGAAATTAATGCTGTTCTAGAACTCACCTCTTTATCATATAAAGACTCGATAACAAGGATTTTTACAATCCATGTTGCAAACAAAGGAAGAAGGGAGGGCATGATTACTTTAAAACAAATATGTGACACCTGAGATATGCTTGAAGATTTAATCAATGAAGTCGACACATATTATTCATTAATACACAAGTGTAGGTAAATGGTGTTATGTATAAGAGGTGATTTCTAATGTGCCATGCAACTATGATGTATGATCTGGATATATTATTATAATGCAAGCAAACATTTGATGGCTTTTACAAATATTTTTTTTATGAAAGTAAAATGATATGTGATCAATAAACACAATTGACATTTCATAAGTAACAAAATTACACAAGAAACGCAACATAAAACATTTATGATGAAACTGTTTTCGGAATTTTCAGGATGAATTTAAACTATCAGAACGTAACGAAACAATTACGGACAATATAACGTATGTGAGTATTTGTTTATTATGTGAGACGTATGTTATGGTATCGATTCATTTGTTTTAAATCTTCTAGCCTTCTACAGGTCTCACTTCAAATATAATCGCGTAAGGCTTTATTTAAAAAATGAATACAAATTATGTAACATTAAATATAATTGATTTTCTTAAATAATAATAAGTTACAAGTTGGTAGGTACTTTTAGTACAATTTGTACACTTGTTGACATAGTATAAGACAATTAGATGGAATATCGTTGCAACTATTTAAGATGTTCCTAACCCTATTTAAACTGCTCCGTGTTTTGACGCTGAAACAATCAAGAGAATAATGGGAAATTTGTTTAATGCAATTAGATTAAATGATGTTTTGACATGTTACAGCGCAACTCTATTTACAATTAATAACGAGAATTGATGAATTATTTACTTTTATATTTACATAGTAATAAGTATGCAAACAATTTAATAAGGAATCTAATGAAAGAGTTATAATAACAAATTAATTAACGCTGCGCTTCATCAAATGCATAAGTTAAGTGCAAATGCGTAATTATCAATTAACAACGAAATTGAAAGCGAAGATATATTATCCCGGCGAATTTTTTCCTTCAGTATAGTTGCAGTTTATACAAATTTCGATATATCACCGCTTTCAAGAATACTTTTAAGAGAGAAATCGTTGTTTATTGAAAAGCAGTTTGTGATTGCATTCAGTACTAACTTGGCCTGTAGGAGTCGAGTGAGCGAGGGTAGTTGTGGGTGTAGATCGGACGCGGAGAGTATCCGTAGGTTTCACGGTGGACGGGCAGGTAGCGGTAGCCGGGGACGGTGATCCTTTCGGCGGCACCAATGGGGTCGTCGTAGATAGATTTGCTGTAGGGGTAGGTCGAGAGCAGCTCAGGGTACACGCTGCGGCGTGTTGGCCTGTACCTCTCTTCGGCTCTGATGTCTTCCGATCCTGTGCATGAGATGGGATTAGAATATAACGCTCTTATAGACAATAGAATAAAGGCACGTGTATTGGCGGTCTTCATTGGTACATACCTTTTAGAGATCGTACGAAGGACTGCCAGAACCTGGCCTTCTTTGACGGCGTCTCATTTCTGCCAATCATTTCTAAATGACTTTTAAACATTTTGGCGGATTATGTCGAGCTCGTTTTCTGAAACAAAAACGTACTTGTTACCAAAACATTAGTTTACTGTGTTTGTTGTTTTAGGCCTTGGCACATTTACGCGGTATACTTTATTGTGATATTCAATAATCGTCTTCAAATGACATAATACAATAGCATTACTCGTAAATAGAGCAATGACGTACGTAGTTTTAGCAGCTGGGACGTAAATAGCTTGTCTCGATGGCTAGGTGCCGTGGCGAATAGTCCGTGGACTTGGCCGCCCGCCAATCGAACTCTAGTGACGACTAAAATGGCCGTTTTTACGAATGTTTGATGATTCCTTGGCTATTTTCAAGATTTAGACGACCTTGTTACGGTTTTCTTATTATGAGAATCGCCCGATTGCTTTTCACAAACAAACTACTGTAAAATGTGAAACTAGCTGCAACAGAATTATAATCATTGTTACTTTAAAATATTTGCTTGCCTTCGTTCGACTCTACGGCCAATTAAAATGCTTTAAACATTCTCCACTAAATCTAATGAAATTGAAATAATCTTTATTTTATGCAAGTACTATAAATATTCTAAGATCAAATGCAGCTTCTACTATAAGTTCTCAGAGCTGGCGAAAGCTGTCCGCCTACAATTCTCTAAAAGCGTAATTATTATCAACTTGTCAGTATCGGTTTGCACATTTGCGTCATTCATTTATTTCTGGAAGAGCAGATGTTTCATTGATCAAACTCTCGACATGAGATCGACGTTTTGTATAGACAGACCATCACCTGATTAATCGTAATTGCCTTTAATATTTCATTGATAATTTCTTAGAGCATGCCAAATTGTTAAAAATCAATCATTCTATTCTATTTTTCCTTTTAAAGAAGAAGTTTATATTATTTACTGTGTTTTAATTTTTAAATAATGGATGGAAATATTAGGTATTTATTCCAAATTCATTTAAAAACTGAGTAAATGTTTTTGAATTTAAAATGTTTAGTAGACAAGAATTATTTTTCAGATTTTCCATTAAATTCCATGAACGCTTATCTGTAAGAAAGTTTCATTCATCCTGAAAAATCACATGTAAGGTTATCCAAAGTGTCAAATTAAACTTGACTTTAAAAATGATTCACAGCGGATTAATATTACATTCAGGTCAAGAACGAAGGCCAATGATATTTGCCATATACACGACGGCCCATTTTAGAATATTCTCAATGTCAGCTAAGTTTCCTGAAATAGCGCACCTTAACGAAAGTTAGGTAAGATGTGAAAAATGCCCGATTGTGAAACGGCTACAAAAATATACGTAGGCGCGTCGATAGGTGGAGATTGCAAATTTGGCTTGGTGTGTGCGGCTATAAATAGACACCAAGCGCTCGGATCGGATTCACGGCATTCTGTAACACCACCAATTTACGTCGACACGCCTTGTCTATTGCTTAATACATTTGACTTATATTCTAATTTATGCATATCATAAGAAAATAGACGGTAAGGAATGAAAATAAATAAATTTTGTATTGACGGTTTGCACCAATGAAAACAGATATTATCATGAAGGCAAACAAATGATCTGTTAAAAAATTTAAAATAATTGATTGTATAATATAAAAGCAAAAATTTTATTATATAAACAGTAAAATAAAACAAATTATTTCTATAATTTTCAAAAAGAAATTAGCAAGATATAATTGTATTTTATTTTAATTTATCAATAATAACAGATTCAAAAAAAATATTTACTTTTAGTAATTTGTATTTTACACTGTTATGTCACCATTTAACTTACGTGCCACCAAACAATAATACCCTAACCAACTGATAACGCGAAAAAGGAGAGTCGTACGATTGCCCTACAATAAAGAGACACTTGGGGATCACAGTTGAATATATGACAGTTGAATATACACTTGCACTCAAGGGGATCACTAGGTATCTTACCGATTTTAATAATGATCGTTATAGCGGGTGTCTTGTATGACGAGCCGACGTCGAGTGTCGGACCTGGGCGGGCGCGCACTGGCGCGTCGGCGGCGCCCTGCTCCCAGCCCGCCCCCACGGCCGAGCTGTAAACATTTCAGTTCCTTCATACTTCACTGTACTCGCTTCTGGAAACTCTTATTTTATGAATTTCATTTTTAATGTCATCCTGAAGACAGTATGTTTTGTTTTGCTGTGAAAACAGTCAACATATTATGTAGAGCCAAATTAATTTTTGTTCAATTTTTTTTCGTTTAGGTGGTACAATCCTTTTTACATATACTCAACAAATTATTAAAATAGATTTATGCGGGTAGGTGGCAAATATTAACCCACATGATGCAAAATTACTCAGTATTTGCGTCTGAATAGTTTAGCACCTGAGTAATTTATAGTTCAATGATTCATATTTGACTTCAACGCAGAGTTATTAAGTATTTTCGTTTTATAGCTCCAGTAACTGGACAAAGTGTTTGTTATTGCTACCAGAATCATTTCTAATTTAAATTGAGACATGTTTATCATGGCGTTTATAACATCATACTATGTAATAAGCTTCAATTTAGAACACGTATTTAATATCTCAATACAAGTCATAGTCAGTTTCATAGATTTTTACGAAATAAACTCAAATATCTCTTAATAGTGGTAATATAATTAGTTATGATATACATTGGCAGAGAAAAATATTTTTAGATGGTGAATATCCGATTCCATACAGCCGGATGTTGTAGTTGTTTACGTGATTTACAACATTTTGAATAGGTATGTTTTCGTCATTTAATATGTGATTTGTAACATTCAGAGTTACAGTATTTAGTTCGATCGATGTTACTGTCTTGTTAGTAATTATTCATGTATTATAGAAGATCAATTAAAATTAGAAATTCGAATTTCGCTATATTGTTATGTTATGAAATTAACGTAGAATATAAAAAAATCTACTGCTACCTAATATAAATAAGGAAAAATTTAAGAAAACATAACATTTACTAAACTCTCAATTAATTGGCACACATAAAAATACTTTGCGGACATCTGTATCATTGTATCTATTTAAAACAACAATATAATAGATAAAATAATAGTGGAAAAAAACATAAGTGTAATAAATAAGTACGTCAGTGTTGTTTAGTAATTGGTGGTGGATTAATGTAATATTTTGTTTTTGCTTTTACATTAAAATTAAAATTTTCAATATATGTATAGAGGTCCCTTTATTCTATTACTAGCGGTCCGCCCCGGCTTCGCCCGTGGTACATATTTACGTTTTCTCTACATAAAAACCATCCTCGTACTTCAAGGAATATAATAAAAAAAGAATTATCGAAATCGGTTCAGCCGTTCTCGAGTTATGCGCTTACCAACACATTTTGCGATTCATTTTTATATATAAGAATAGATAGAAGGAATGATACATATTATGTTAATTAATTACTATCTTGTCTTTGGTACAAAATATTTTCGTTATTGTCATAAGGCTTAATCATGAGCTGTATTATCTCTTTTGTATAAATCGAGATCTGTGTAATTTTCACAGAGACGCTACGTTTTATTGAAATCTGGCTCGTTATCAACGGTTAAATTTAGCTTCTCACGCTCAAGATCAGACATATACACCTTAACGAGTTTCTGTTATTATAGAGGTATATACAGTGTCTGTGTTCTTACTAATTACTTATTGAATGATATATTTTTACTATACTTTGTATTTACGTACTTGCAAAGCTTTTATAATTCTGAGGTTTTGGTTGTTTGAAGTTACATAAAACCACTATAACATGAAATAGTGTGTGTTGTGTGAAATTAGACAAAGCCAAGTGTCCAGAAGTATTTTTTATACATTTTTAGAATAATCACCACCTACCACCACATTACCATCGCGAGTGAAATCCCCCTCCACGAGATTTTTATTTTTAATTAAAAAATATTTAATGTAGTGAATTACAATACAAATATTAGAAAATTAAAAAAAGCAACAATTATGTCAGTTATTAAATTTTCTACCATTTATAACCTATCGTAGCACTTAAATATTTAACACTTAAATATGTAAGTGCTACGAGATGTTCTACGAAAAAGGTGCTACGACCGGACCTTTGTTGCGTTGCTTCTTAGAAAAAGAAACTGATAGTTACCATAAATAATTGTATTTTTAACTAGCGGTCCGCCCCGGCTTCGCCCGTGGTACATATTTACGTTTTCTCTACATTAAAACCATCCTCGTACTTCAAGGAATATAATAAAAAAAGAATTATCGAAATTGGTTCAGCCGTTCTCGAGTTATGCGCTTACCAATACATTTTGCGATTCATTTTTATATATAAAGATGCTCGTGCAAATCTTCATTATCTAATATAAAAGCAACTTGTTATTTTATAAAACAATTATGTATTATTATCGCATCACTTGCCAAACTTGACGACATTAACAAATGACTTAATTAATAGCTACACGGGTTATTTTATAGCTTATTTGCCATGTGTTTATTTTAATTTATCATTCATTAAACGCGTTCAATAATTTTGTATTAAATACTAGCAGCGTCCCGCAGTTTCACTCGCGTAAAATTGTTTATCTTTGAGAGAAAATCGGTTTAAAAGTAGCCTAAGTTACTGCTTATCATATCAGCTATCTGTCAGTGAAAGTGCCATCAAAATCAAAAACTGTTATTTGGTATATACCATGTATTATATACCCGTATAGTTTTAGTAAAAAGAGGTGACTATATAATATTACAAACAAACAATCTCATTCCATTACTATTATGAATAAACCTAACTGATAAACTACCTCAATAATTCTATAAAAGCTCTAGTTGTGAGTACGATACTAGAAATTATGCTTTAAAAATCAAGAATCTATAACTTTCACATGATAGTAATTGGTTCTTGGACTTAATACAATTACAATAAACTTTACAGCTGCACAAGAGTGTGCAAATTACGTATTTGTAATGCGGATAACGTCTGCAGTAACGTAGCTCATATAAAAACATTACAGCGTATAAAATCACGTTTATAAGACAACAATTACATTGTAATAGCATTTTACCAAGCTTTTTTAATTGCATTCTAATTTAAATGTCGCTATTGCCCTTCAAAACGTCTATAAATAACGAGTTGCTTCACGTGACTAACACAGTGAAAATAAATCTTATAAATTATTTTTAGAATTCTGTTTTGCATCAAATTATATTGTGTAAACAAAATGAGATACGTTTACATCAGATTATTCGTTTCTTTTCTGACAGAGTTGATATTAGTTTATAATAAAATTGTAAAAATAGATGAAATTAGGTACCTTCTCATTGTAATTAGTATTTATTAATTAATGCTCAGTTTTGAGGCTTCGATTATATGTTATGCTATCAGAGGTTCTTCATGTTTTGAATCAAATATATTTTGAACTTATCATTCTTGATCCAAACCGTAACTCCAACACACACTTGACCCCTTTTTAATGTTTTATTTGTGTAACCTACTTCACGGGACCGCGATATTGTAAATTAGAATTACTATACAGTATTTGTTTTTAATATTTCAATAGAGAGATTCCTTCCTAGTTCTCGCAAGGTACTCGCACCATACACGATATTTTTAAGTCTGCGCTGTGTATAATTTGTATTGTATTTAAAAAAAATCCGTATAGTATACCAAATGCATACGACTGGATAAAAATAAGAAGAAATTATACCTTTATATTGTGATGTTATCGAAAAATGTACGTTTACGAAAAATAGGCCTTCCTATTTTACAATAAATTGAAAATTGAAAATAGGTAACACAGATAGGGTTCGTAATTCTTACATTTGAATTATAATTGCACTTCTGCTTCACTGTAAGAAACTACACAAAACTTACAAATTTAATGCCAGAAGTAGATTTTGGTGAAATCATGTACTCAAATCTATATTAGTCTGTTATTGTTTATATTCGAAATGCGCACGAAATCTAAGACGCCATACAGTAAGACGCACGAGAGTCACATGTCACCATGTTGTGAGATCACCATGAATGAAAAAATACACATAAATCTTGTCTAGAGGAAGATTAATAATGATCACAAAATATAATTCTTTTTTAAAATATATTTTCGTTACGGAGAAAAATTAAAATATTAAGCAGTAATGAAACATCTCATCGTCATCTCATCTTTATTTCAAATAGGTATATATGATAGCGTTTTCTTAAATGTTTCTGAATTCCTGTGAATGTGAACGTGAAATAATACCTATTAATTGTGCTAAGGTTTAGTAGTAGCTCGTACAGCGAAGGTAAAGTATAGCTATAACAACATTTTGTCTCAAAAAAATCATTCTCGAAGCACGTATATTATTAAGTAACAGAGCATAAACGTATAAAATCTAAAAACAGAAATAATGACATAATTGTGTATTACGCACTAACCCATCACAAGTCACATTAAATAAAACAGGATGCAAACCATCCCGCATTTAATGTATTCGTACATTAAATTTGTCAGATTTCACATCATCAATTGGCTATCACTTTATTTATAAAACAAATAAATGTCTTGTAAATCTTTGGAATTCTTTGCCACTACCTATTAGACAAGCTAAAAATGTATCTTCTTTTAAAAACCTTTTGCGACGACACTTTCTCACCACTGCTTTCAACTCGGCACATTAACTATGTTTTTACATATATGTATTTATACACAGATATGTATGTATGTATTTATAGTATTTTATATTTTGTTATATGTAGTATGTATATATTTAATAATATTATATAGTATCATGTATATATATATATAAATCATAGTCATATAAGTAAGTATATGTGTAATTTGTATGATGTATATATTATTAATGTATAATATAATTGTGTATATTCGAGTGCAGTATATTTATCCTTAAGTATCTTTATTTATATATCTATCCGTAAATCTATTTTAATTATTATTTTTTTTTTTGCTTTTTTTTTTTTTATCCTTGCTTTTTTTCTACCACCTACCATTGTCATTTCAGTAAGCTTGTTACCTTTTGCCCAGGTTGCCTGGAAGAGATCACTTCTAAGTGATAAGGCCGCCTAATAAACTATACTGTTTTTTTGTTGTTTTGTATACTTATATTAGCAATAAGTTTTATATGTATAGTTTTATTGAAGAGTAATAAATAAATAAATGTCTTGTTCGCGTAGAAGTAATGGTTAAAATTACAGGCGTTTATGTTTTTATATCTTCTCAGTCGATTCGATCCGAAATTATAAAAATACCATGATCATTATTGTCTACATATTATAACAGTAAGCATTGATACAATTTTATAGTAACATTTTCGATCTAATTATGTTTATAATGAATGTATTCTATTTGTGTTAACAAACTACTTACTACGTACAACGTTAAGCGAGCAAAAATGTTTATAATTTATATTATTATTTCTCTGTAAGTGATTCAAATGTAATCTTTTTGAGAAATAAATGTCTTAAACCGTAATGAAGGTGCTGTTTTCTAGTATAATTTGTAATGAATGACTTATAATGGCTGTTTAAAGTAATTCATAAAAGTAATCCTTCAGATCAAAAAAATTTAAACATCAATTTTTAATTTTAATGTAACGTAAGGTGACTTACAATCTGGCCGGGAGTGACGTAATATGTCAATATGCGTAGGAAGACAATACACGACGTAGGCGATCTTGAAAGTCGACCAAATATCGTAGACCTCTACACCATTAGAAACGTTACATATCTTGAAAATATTTTCAACGGAATTCAGAGAGTTCACGTTATAATTGTTATAGAAAATTTGTAATACTATATCTCAACCTTGCTACGAATAGTGCCCGCCTACGCACGGGCTTCGAAAGTGATGCGCTATTTCAAATATACACTTGGTTAAATCTTTTGAACTAAACGCATAAAGGTTTATTATGTAGCTTTATGATGCATTAAATACTGAGCTTATGATTTAAGACATTTGTTGTATTTATTCATTAGTATATTAAACACTACAAGCTATAAAATATTTATTATAAGATTATAAGGTAAATAAATCTACCTAATTTTAACTTATATACCTACGTCAGTTTTCATTCTAGAAACTAATATAAAACAATATATTAACCCAATTATGTATTTAAACAATATGCGTTATAAAAAGCTATTAAAATATTTTAGTTAAAACCTTTATAAAATTACTCCTTCACACATAAAAAAATACATTACAGTTTATTACTTTTCTTCTTTAGTGGGCCATGAAGCAAATTGTGTCAAAAATTATAAATAAAAATTATAATCAAATATTATTTTTATTTCTTACTTTTTCAAATTAAACGAAGTATTAAATAAAATAACGTTGATATTCGAGCTTGTATTTGTAGATTTGTCCTTGTAGAATAAGATTTTTTAAAGCCAATAAATCTCTTCAAGAATTGAATGAATAAAAAGACCCTCAAGGAAACTCCTAGGCATCCGTTCACGAGTTGACAGCTCAAGACTTTTTGAAGACGAGCCGGAAGCACGTCAGTGTAACGGACAGTTGTAGATGGCGCCACAATAGCAAACTTTACTATTCCCTCCGTACGATGTAAGTTTGGCGCTTCCGGATGGGAATTTTGCGCATAGAAATGGCAACATTACATATTGTTACACAAAACTTTGCCAGTAATGCTCTTCTCTATATGCGTGCTTCATTCGGTAATTCACGGGACACTTCCTTTTGGACAAGTTGGTCAATAAATAGTATGTTGTTATTAACTTCTCAAATTTCTATTGAAGATTTTCCTCAACATTTTATGTATGTGGTTCTAACAGGACTAACAGGACAACAGGAGGAGATATTCAAGAAAAATGCTGTAATATCCTATTATCCATTTTTGTATTCTTATTGGAATTATTAATTTATTAGTATCGCTTAAATTTTATTTTTATTGGAATTGTATTAAATTTGAATTAATTGATTTTAAAACCAGTTATATATATTTTGCATTGCAGCTCTGAATATTACTTGTAGAGTGTAACCCTTTATTTCTTTAGATAAATATAACTGTGTGAATTTACGGTTATTACATTTAATTTTGTTAGAAAAATGATAATAACAGTTTTTCACTCAGAAAATAAATACTGACACGCCGTTAACAGGCAAATAAAGTTCAATCAAGTACACACAGGGCGCGGCATAGTAAATGTTTGCACAAACATGACATACACCGCCTCTGAACAAACCGACACACTGTTCTCACATCTATTTATATTTGATCTATTTGTTACGTTAATGACCGATTTAATTGTTAGTCGTAAGGTCAAACGTTGTTTGCTATTGGCGTGTGTATTTCAGTAAATTTAATGTCTAACTAGAATTATTGGTAATAATCAAAGTTTGCATGTATATAAAGTTCAATATGTAATTGGCCCAGAAAATTACTTTTATTGTGATTCTTTGGTGGACGAATGCTTTGAGTACCTTCTATACCTATAGAGTTTTTTTTATATTTTAATTCATTGCCTTATATAATAGACCTACAATTTTATTCAGCACTTTGACCAGATAATCTAAAAAAAATGCGACTAAAACGATAATAATTCTGAGTAAGAATCAAATAAGATTTTGCCTTAAGTAGTAAATACTACAAGTTAACTTAGGTTATTTTTTAACATCACATGAAGGTCTGAATAATACTACTTAAGTATTATTTCCATCTTCATAGGATTCAAATAAAATAGAATAAATATCATCACATACGTCACATTCATTCTGTAAACGACATCCAGAATTATACTTTTGATAATTGCCAAACAACATTAAGCGATAACATTACAAAAGAACATCCCTCTCTCGTAGTTAAATTAATTTCAGTCTTATTCGCAACGTATACGATTGAAAATTATGGGAAGTTATTTGTTGTTTTAGCTAGCAACACTGCGTGATTGTTGTAGGGTGTAGTTCAAAGATGGCGCGGCACGCGTCGCGCTCGTGTCGGAAGCGACGTCCGGTAGCGCCCGAACACCCTCGCCCGAAACAATACTATCCTGTAAATTGAAATAAATTGATGCACTCACATTGTTTTCATAACAATTATTTCACCCGATAATTCTTCACGGTGCTTTTGATGTAATTATGATGCATAATTGACTTTTTAAAGCAATGGAAGGTCTACAAGCTAATAACAATAGACTGTATTAAAAATTTTAAGATGACTGTTGCAATAAACATATAGTTATACCAAATTTAATTTTTTACTAGTTAGTAAGTAATCATGATTCAGGAAAACTGGAAATATGTTTACATTTTTCACGAATTATTATCTATAGATAATATAGAGATAGGTTTGTTCATAGATAATAATTAATAGATGAACAAGAAAAATATGGATATGTGGATTTTAGACACTAGAATAATTTTTATAATAATAAAGTAAGTATAGCCTAAAATAATATTTTGTTGACTTCAAAAACGGAATTGACTGCGTTAAAAAGTAAACATTAGCAATTAATATCCCACGGGTGTTTAAAAACAAAACGTGCGAGGGTGACCGTTTCCCGCGCCCTCGGTGACACGCCGCGCTAATTGTGCAATCAGTTCTCACAATTAGAACGCCGTGCTTTTATTACCTGTGACTATCTTTTTTTAAATCTCAACTGGGATTCTATTGGAGGACAGTACAGTTATATTAGCAATTTATTTATGACTAAGTCAACGTGTTTTAGCAATCAAAAAAGATCGAATCATTTAATAATGTAAATTAATTAAAGACTCACTGCATCGTCAATCGTCATATATATACACATATCATAGATATGATTTAAATTATTGAGAAGGGTACTGCCCTTGGATTTATTTATATTTCATTAATAATACCTAACCTAGAAGAAAACTTACTTCTTTTGCATCCGTTATTTACGTTATATTCTAAATTTTTAAATTTTCCCAGCAAGGCACAAAATTAAATGATGACTGCGTCGTTCACAATAATATAATGTACCCGTAAATCGAATTCTTTTTTTTTAAATTAGGCAGACTTCGACTTTCTGAGATGCGTTGCTAATTTGAATTGAAGATTTTCTTTTCATGAAAAGTGAAAAATTATACTCTTTACTTTATTTTCAGACTAATGGTGGCAGAGGCTATTTTTATAAATTTATAATATTGAAACTAGCGTATAAAACATTGTTTCATCTAATTAACAGACGAGGGTATATTTTTCTAAGCTCGGATCTTTGATTAATAGGTAAACGAATATAATTTACTTCTGAGTGTAGATTACCGGTAAAAGAAAATTTCTTACTTAATTCTATGGATCACTTACATTGGGAAATGACAAATACGCACCGGAAGCATTTTGGCGGGAAACGGTACGCAGGAAGTCGATTCGCCGACCGCGAATATTGTCGGCGCCAACGTCAGTGATTGTTGTCATTTTCAAAGTCACATTTATTTCATTTTTATAAAAAAGTAAGATGAAAAATTGTATACAATTTCATCAATTTCCCAGTAGAGATTATTCGCATTAATTATTTTAAATTAAAGGAGAACTTAATAATGCCTTTAAATAGAATATTTTGGCAAAGAATCATCCTTTGTTTGTTGTTATTAGTACAAAAAGATTCCACTTAATGAGCAACATTTTTCAGTGAAGCAACAAAACATTATGATAATATACAACCACAAGGGGAGCCAAACATCTGCTATTCGTTCAACCCGCCTCCCGACGCATCTGCACATGTTTAAAGAACTACTTAAATAAAGTTTGAAGATCACATAATATAAATTAAACAATCATATTGACAAAAGTCGGTGGCGTTGCGAATTACTACAAAGAAATAGGATGGAACGGTGTCGGGGTCGCGTGGAGGCCAGGTGTAAAGTCATTCCTGGTTTTGTGATGACAAATTATCATGGTGTTTTTTACAGGTATGACACATTGGCGGATAAAAACTTGATAGTACATAATTTAAGTCCTAGCTTTGAATTAAAAGATTGAATCGAAAGACTTCATAAAGTGGCTCTATATATGTTTATAGAATTAGTTGAATACTTAGGTACTATACCTATCATTAAGGGTGCTATAACAGTTTTTTAACAAAAACCGCTATTTTACGGTACAATTTTAACTCAAAGCACTTACACGTGAGAACAAAGTAATATCTTAATTTAAAGATAATATATTCAGTTCTACGATCATCTTATAAAAATTGTACGACGTCATACAAAATTGTCACTGAAATACGATTTTCCCAGCACAATGATCGCATAAAATGCAAAAAAATGGGGTCTAAACCGGTACACTTTTAAGAAAATTAAAAGCCTAATCTATCTTCTTACCTATAAATTATTGAGGGATATATAGTCCTTTATAGATTGTGATAATTTTTTTGTATCTAAATCAAAATTTTATTTCAATTATAAGCTAAATTAAAAATACTTGTCGATTTCTTCATACATTTTGCTCTCGCGGGTCGTCAGACCGCGCTCAGAAGCGCTCTTGGAAGGACGGGTGTATCGCTCCTCGTCCCAAAAATAAAAACGAATTAGAAAAAGATTATTGTGCGTATACTGTCGTTTTCGTGATTTGAAATATTTGATACTTTATAAGAGTAAACTGTATAAGTTTCATATTCCAGTTATTTGTAATTTAAAATTATGTTTTAAAAATTATGTTGACTGAGATCCTCTTTTTTTATGGGTTGTTGAACGGATTGGTGGGGTAAAGCAATTTGACAAAACTTAAATCCAAAATGGCGCCGACGAAAATTTGCCATCTTTTCGTCATGGGTGTCATTTTCATGGTTTTTGAGGTAGCTATTAACCAATATGAGGTCAAAAATAAAATCCAAGATGGCGCCGACGAAAATTTTACATCTTTTCATCATGGGTGTCATTTTCATGGTTTTTGGGGTAGCTATTAACTAATATGAGGTCAAAACTAAAATCCAAGATGGCGCCGACGAAAATTTTACATCTTTTCGTCATGGGTGTCATTTTCATGGTTTTTGGGGTAGCTATTAACCAATATGAGGTCAAAAATAAAATCCAAGATGGCGCCGACGAAAATTTTACATCTTTTCATCATGGGTGTCATTTTCATGGTTTTTGGGTTAGCTATTAACAAATATGAGGTCAAAAATAAAATCCAAGATGGCGCCGACGAAAATTTTACATCTTTTCGTCATGGGTGTCATTTTCATGGTTTTTGGGGTAGCTATTAGCCAATATGAGGTCAAAAATAAAATCCAAGATGGCGCCGACGAAAATTTTACATCTTTCCGTGATGGGTGTCATTTTCATGGTTTTTGGGGTGGATATTACGCAATATGAGGTCAGAACTAAAATCCAAGATGGCGCCGGTGAAAATTTGACATCTTTTCGTCATGGGTGTCATTTTCATGGTTTTTGGGGTAGCTATTAACCAATATGAGGTCGAAAATAAAATCCAAGATGGCGCCGACGAAAATTTTACATCTTTCCGTGATGGGTGTCATTTTCATGATTTTTGGGGTGGATATTACGCAATATGAGGTCAGAACTAAAATCCAAGATGGCGCCGGTGAAAATTTGACATCTTTTCGTCATGGGTGTCATTTTCATGGTTTTTGGGGTAGCTATTAACCAATATGAGGTCAAAAATAAAATCCAAGATGGCGCCGACGAAAATTTTACATCTTTTCGTCATGGGTGTCATTTTCATGGTTTTTGGGGTAGCTATTAACCAATATGAGGTCAAAAATAAAATCCAAGATGGTGCCGACGAAAATCTGTTATTTTATTTTAGTTTACTTCTTAATTATTAAGAAAATTACACCTATGACGACAAGATGTCAAATTTTCGTCGGCGCCATCTTGGATTTTGGTTTTAACCTCATATTCGTTAATAGCTACCCCAAAAACCATGAAAATGACACCCATCACGAAAAAAGTCAAATTTTCGTCGGCGCCATCTTGGATTTTAGTTTTGACCTCATATTTGTTAAGAGCTACTCCAAAACCTTGAAAATGACACCCATGACGAAAAGATGTAAAATTTTCGTCGGCGCCATCTTGGATTTTAGTTTTGACCTCATATTGGTTAATAGCTACCCCAAAAACTACCCACACTTGCAAATGTGTTTGCTACGTAGGAAAAGTTCAGATTTAAGAGTATCCTAGGTAATGTGTTATGTGACGAATACCTATAATTTATTTCATTCCGACTATTTTTCGGAATAACATACATTTACTAAGAATTGTATACAATGCCGGATTTAATACAGTGCCGGTAACATCATATGTATGATAATAATTCTACATTTCTTAAAAAGCTTTGATATTGTATACAATTCATAGATTATTATTCAATGAAATAATGATGTAAAATAGTCACACTTTTTTAAGTTGTTTGAATATACTAACATACTTATTAGGATCGTACCTACTAATAAAAGTAACAAAATGAATTTTTAAAGTTCCTAGTAATCTTCTGGAATCAATTTCAATAAAAATACATAATATCAAAAATTAAAAATAATATCAAGTATGAAGATGGTCTATAAAATGGAATGCGCTATGTTTACGTGAGCGTGATATTGCCGCGAACAAAGTTACGTCGTTAGATACCTAAATTTGAGTAACGCAGATTTGTGACAGCGTCCTTAATAGCGTTTATATGTTTATTTTAAAATTATGAATTATTTTTCTAGCCCAAAAGCTAAGAATGATGAAAAATATAAAAAAACACATGTATTTTGAAATGCATTTATGAAACTTTTTACAATCTTACTTTAAATTTAATTGAAATATAACCAATAATGTTTCCGTTTTTTAAAATTTCTTTCACGGCTACCTCTGAATACTCATTTTTTTCTCTGGAAATGTAACATTGACTTGGAATGACGGCGGTCTAGTTAGCGTGTTACTTACAAGCTATTAAATCCCACATTCGTTGCACTAGGAATTCCTTTGCATAGATAATATTTGAGAAATCAATCAAGCATATTCTTTATTGAATTAAACTTAAAATATTATACAACAGGCTTTTATTCATATTTTTATTACTTACTGGATTTCCACTCGTATTAAACTTGTTGATTTACAGTTACTATCTACGTCTCTCGTGAAGTTCTCGTTTTGCAAAATATATTCATTCGGTAAATTAGGTAGTTATTATTAATTTGAAACACTGAAATTACGTACATATAAAATAAAATAATCTCAAAGCTTTATTAAAAACGCTTTTTAATAGTACCTATTACATACCATCAAAAAATTACCCTTACATTAACCGAAAAATCAATTTTATTGCAACGTATTGTTACGTTGACTTATACTTTTGTCTGTCGACTCATCATGCAATAGGGGGAAGGGGCTGTGAAGTTAAAACACATGAGTATACATTGTTGGTTTTGTAGGCACCACATAGGCACTATGCACATGTAGCTATACAACACGGGTGATGTAATGAAAGCGTTACGATAAACACGCATCGAGGGAACCGGGGTAAAGTTGACACCGCATTTATAAGTCAGTTTACCATTGCTGGCTAATTACACGGTGCGCGGCGATGGGCGATGTTACGATATGCGATAACAGTAAAACTGCCGTAATGGCGGCTTCGACGCCAAATGTGTCAACAGCGTCGCCCTGCCCTAATGGTGCCGTGGATTCATTACTTTACCTATCATTTGTTTTTATTGGCATGGCAATTACTTTAAACATTGAAAACTACGTTCACTATAGAAAATTTGTTATCGTGAACACATGGTCTATTATGTGTTTATTATTCTTCTAATTATATTGACGTAACAATCGAATGTATGGGCACCATCCCAACTTGCAAATCTTTCATCAGCCATGCTCTCCTAGGTCACATTTATCTGGGACCTAGGTTATTGACAGCTGAGTCATAAGTAGGCCACAATGAAACTTGGCGATGTAGAGCTTTTTTACAATTAGGTTTCAATTGTTTCTGATCAAGAAGGATGTCCAAAATTATGTTAATTTTGATACAAAACACTTAAGTAATTAATACAATTTATACAATTGAAAATTGACATCATTTGATTTATGCGATAGCAAAAAAGCGTATTGTTGAACACCTGAGTATACAAGAAACACATTAACATCGAGATCAATGCTTTAACAGATTCAATACTACAAGTGGTTAAAGGTTCCGAAAGTTCGTGAAGTCATTTCCGATTGTCGGTAATGAGCGATGAGCCAACGTTGAATTGTGGGTGGAAACATCCCTTCGCAACAAACGACCAATACATTCTTTGTATTGTAGTTATTGCGTAAAAAATCACCGCATTGCGTTTGTCGGCGGCGAGTCGGCGCGAATCGCATCCGCTCTTCCGACTTTTGTCACAGCGACGTCCTATTGTAATGTCCGATATTTTTGATAAAATTACGTCACACAATGGAAAGAATTCTCAATGGCTTGTTGTTCGATTGTTGTTGCCTTATTGAGCAATTGATGAATGTAAGGGGCCTTTGCGCGCTGTTCCTTCCGATCTTGTTTGATTTGCTAATATTATTGCACAACGCTTTGAATCCAATATAATGCCAATGACTATTAAGATTCCCTTGCAATAAAGTGTAAGCTTTTATAAAAATATAATGGCAACTATAAATTTTATCTTGTCGGACTTCCAACTCGATATTTTTTTGAATTAAATATCATTCCTCTTGTCGATCAAGATTCAGGAAATTAATGTTAAGATTGAAATTGGAATTATAAGTTTAAGGAAACATAATATGTAGATAATATTCACAATAACAAAAAATAACAATTGTGTTGTGGTTCGACTTCTCCATACCGCGCCTAAATGTGCACTAATCTAAAATTATAAGTAATACCAAATGTCAAAACATATTAATCAGAACCCTTTCAACAAATACCAGCTCTTTGTCAGAATTAATAACCCGAAAAGAGTTGTTCTACTTTCCTGATTTTGGGATTGTTTTACGCGCTATTAAACTCGCAATTCAATTATGGAAAAACGTTGAGGAGTTTATGTTTTGAATAATAAATTATTCCTTTTTGTGGATGAAGTAACACACATTTTTTTAAGTAAAAAAAATAAGGGATCGTTCTAATAACCAGAGCAACCAAGCACGAATTAAACTGCCATCTGTCAATTTAATCTCGTAGTTTATTTATTCACGTAATTTTATCTTTTAATAAGACCTTTTACATAGTCTTTATACCATATCAAAATCATTACTCAACAAAACAAAAGTTACAACATAAATCAATACCAACAACATCCAAGAGATGTTGACTAACAACACAAACAAATAAGGCAGCATTAAATCAGCTCCGCTTAAGGTTTTAACTAGAATCAATGACGCCGGTACACAGCACGATGAATATAAAACAACTGGCTGTTAGTAGGGTGTGAAGGCAGGGATGATTAGGCAATATCCTGCCCTCCTGGCCCTCCGACCCCTGCTGTTACATCTCACTTAATGCACCCGAACTAACCTGATCGGACATCTGATTTTGGATACACTTTTATTACACTATTATTTTGTACTATTTTGCATACATTAATATAATTAAAGAAAAGTTATTACATTTAAGAGTACATTACTAATTCGTTTGTTTTGTAATAAGGATCATAACACAAACAAAGATAAATATGGTATTTCTTACGAATAGTCTACAATTTTTTATGACTTAATAGCTTATATTATGTTATATCATATAAGCTTATGTACCTATTTATTAAATTATATAAGAGTAATACAATAATAACACCAGTTATCAAAACAGCCTTGTATTTCAATAAGTCTATATTTGGTTCTGCTAATCTTTGAAACGTCTAGACCGATTTTACTAGATTTTGATTAGATTTTGATGGATAAACGACAACACTTAAATAACATTACCATACGTAAACTTCCTTACTATAATTTTCAACAGATATTGTATAAAACAAAACGCCAATAGATATATTTCTTTTCTCCTCCGTCAGAATGGGTTTTAAATTTAAATTTCAAACAAGGGGCTTGGTCTAAATTGGACGTAGGTATCTACTATATTAAACGGATCCATCACAGCAGATTTGCGGTGTCACCCTTTATTCGCTTAATTACGTTGTCATTGTCGCTACGTGCTACGTTTTAATTTTTAGTGTTTAAACTTTCAATTAGGCTATTTTTGTGACATCTGTCATGTGATGCTACATTGTTTACAAAAATAGACACTTACATATAGACGGTTATCTATATAGATAAAAGTCCTGTTAGTAACACAGATTTTAAGATGATTCGTCGCGATGATACACAAATTTACAATATTATCATCGGTGTAAAAATAACTTTTCGGGTTCAGTTTTTATAATATGAACATACACAATTGTAAAATTTATATAATATTGATTAAACATACTACAAAAGTAATCCCTTTTCTAGAAAGTTCCCTGAACAGTGGCGGGAAATTTTAATAAAGTTAACACTGAATATAGAACTCAATATAAACGAGCCGTAGACAGAGGTTAGGATTAACTGCAAATCCGTGCATGTGTACGCATTCTCTGAGGGTACTGGCTGATCTTTTTGTGGGTTAAAATGTAAGTTTTGGCGATTTTATTCCTATAAATAACAACTGCAATAACGATCGATTAAGAAATAAATTGTTAGATAACTATATTTAGTGAAAACATGCGCTATCTACGTCCACTTTTAATTATTTTGCACAAGCAAATTTCGTAAATACACTATTCTATAAGTACCAGTCTAAGCATCACTGAACTAGATGTGTAAAAAAATGAATTTGCCAAAAACATAACGGTGTAAGACGTGAGATATGTAATTTTTATACGTATTATGTGTAAGTTTATATGTAGTTGAATACTTTCTTATGAGCTATAAGTTTATCGCTTGTACCGTGCTCTATAAAAGCAGGGGTGGCTTCGACACGACAATCAAAATGTAATGGTGGTTTTAATATTGTCGTCGATTTATAAAGATAAGTCAGTGAGAGTAAATATTAAATTTGTTAACGATACTTTGAGATTAAGTGGGAGGGCTGGTCCTCGCGTTATATTAAGTTCTAGGGTACATAATATTGCTTCAATATTTATTTGCTTATAATATGATTACAATTTTTAGTGCTCTAATCGTGATAAATGTTGTTTATGAAAGCTTGTATATGGTCCCTGAAAGACTTTTGAATATTAAAATATTATGAACTTAATTTGGACGGTTACCTACATTCCTAGATTTTTTTTATGTAGATATGAGCTGGTATAGTAGCTGTTGGGTAGCTTGATGGTAAGCGACCACCACCGCTGATGAATGATCTCCTTACAAGTCAAGTATTATAGATATCCTTAGAAGTTCCGTCTCTGCAAATAGGTAATGTATGAGTTTGGGATCTATGAAACCTCCTAACCAAACAAAAACAAAAAGTGTTATTAAAAAAATACGTTTTTATTTAAAACATATATTTTATAGCAGCATGTACTTTGGACTTGGATCGATTTAAATTACTGGTTTATTGTTACTGCAGGTTTCTGTATATTAATACATGCTAATACAATTCTAGCATCAAAACCCGGGCAATATACATGTTAGGAAGCATTATCGAACCACACCATAAAAGAGTAAGCAAGCCGTGAAGGATTACTTTGTGATTTTCACTATCATCAATTTTCATAAGCGTGACAGCGCTACCGTCGTTCCAAAGGCACCTACTTCCTACCATACTATGGCTCCTACTGAATATTTTGTTTTAAAAGTGTATTTAATATGTATTTTCATATCTATATTTTAAATGGTTTTATGCAAAAAAGTATACTAGGTCAAAAACAAATTCTCATCATCTATAATACTTCAATAGCACCTACCTTTATAAATTCACCTTTTCTGTAAATCTTTTTAAACTAATGAACATAATAATATGCAATTGGTCATATTAAATAGTTTAAACCGCAAAAAGAACATTAACAAGGGAGCAATAACACACTAAAATCTAGCCAATGAATACAAGTTGCCTTCGTCTTATATTCCCCGTACATACAGAAATACATAAATCTTCACATATTGCGCTCCGAAGCTCCAAGAGAAACGCTAACCCTTGGCTGGCTCGTTATTGAGCTCTCACTCCCATTGTTTTTGTCTTCCTCTCACCGATACATAAGACGCTTTTCAGCTAATCATGCCGTCCCTTTCCAATTTCAATTTACTCGAAATGGATTTTCAGGGCTTTGTGAGATCAGCAAAGTCGACGCGAAAAACAACGTTAATTTTCCGTTCAATCAGTTCAAAAGTAATACGTTTTTCTTTTAATTTCGTTATTTATGTACGTTTATTTTATGTATGTTTCGTATGGTATCAATTACTGAATATTTGCAAAGATAACACGTACACCAGATTTGCGTAGAGTTTGGATTTTCTGTGGCCAAGCTATTGTATAATTGGGTCTTTCCACATAAAATTTCTCAGTAGCAGTCAAAGCTTGAATTTGCATTTAGGATTATGATAAGACTCGCTTCTTTTTTGTGTCGCCTTTTGACACCAGCCACTCCTTTCCCGGACTGTTAAAATATATATATATGGCTGGTTCTATTTTAAACATATTTAAATTTAATATTTTTTTACAGATTATATAACTAGGTATTTACTATTTGATAATGCCTGTCTAGGTTACGTCTGTAAAGTCTTCGTGAAATTAGATAGATAGGATTTTTTTTTCAATAAATGAATGATTTATGTTATGAACGAGAAATGCCTATTTTCATTTCTTATGAACTAAGTACAATAGTTCGTTAAATTAGTTTTCTTTGCTAGTAGAGAAAACTTAGTTCATGTCGTTAAGAAAGTTGGATGATTCACCGACATGTACCTAGTTTATAAGACAAAAAACAGATTTTTGGTAAGCAGAATGAAAATGAATTACAGCATTTAATCTTGCCATAATGATTTATTTTGTTGTGAAGGTGAAAAAAAACACATTTGTAATGCTTCGTTATTTTAATATTTTTAAAACTAGATACTTAAATGCTGGTGAAAATGTACCCGAAATTTAAATTTAGGCGTGGAAGTATAAAAAAGCGCACACGCAAACAATTTACATTACTCAGTGATAACTAGCTGTAATAAGAAATAACAGAAATATTTTAAGGGACTGCATTATTTTTCTTTTGTTCTATTTAATAAAAACGTTTATAAATTTTGAAACACAGAATAAATACAAGTTCGTGTTAATTTATTGATTTAAATTTGATTGGCTTGTTACGTTTCCAGCATTTCTAGCGCATGACTATAGGTATTTGTAACGTATGCGTAAAACATAAACTGAATATTGCATAGTTTTCAGCCGTTGTAATTTTTCATTGATTTTGCAATTATGTCCCTCATCTACGTGCCTATATTAATCATGTGCCAACAATGCGGTTTTTCTGTAAAGCTCAATAAAATACAGCACGTGATGGGCGGAGAACCATCAGTCAGAAGTGGGTGTGATGATCTTTATTGCTGACCACAATTGTCAATGAAAAAAACCTATTTTTGGAATATAGCAGACAGCGAGGGGGCCACGTTTAAAATTACTGAGCGGCTTGCTGTTATTGTGAACAAAACAATACTGAAATTAGTTTTTGAGATAGTGCATTTTTTTATAAAATATTCTGTATATTCCATAAAACAAATCATTTATTTCTCTAAATTTAAACCGTGTGAAACCTGAATTTCAACAATGATAAGAAAATCTTTACTGAAAATGGTTCTGTAAATTAAAAATAAAAAACTTTTCGTTTGTAACTTTAAAATTTAAAATTTTCCCTTTGTGATCATAATATAGCATAGGTTAGCTAATTTTAAACACGTTCTCATAAGTGGATAAAGAAACTGATATAAGTATAGATAATCATAGTTTCTGCAAAAACATAAGCAGTCCTTCAGAAACTCGTCGTATATTTTTACAACAGTCATTGCAATAATTCATCAGTATACTTAAGACTGCAATGCGTACGCAGAGTGTGCGGTCGCCATTCACGGAACATCTCTCATTGTGCCTTTGTCCATCTGTCAGTGGCATCCCAAACATGTATTCTCTCTGGGCATTTGAAAAAATCAATGTTTACCTTTATATTCGAGCACATATTTTTATACAAAGTATGGGTTTATAATGAGAAGCGTTTACAGAATAACGCCTGTTCACAATACCCTAACGTGGGCTCGAATTAAAAGTATGACAAATGGACTTAACTAGCATTCTTACTGTGTTTGTATAGTTGTACGAAAGTAACGAAAACTTATTGTAAATTTTACACATTTTTTAATGTTGAAATTATTTTCGTAATCACTAGGTTTACGTACGAAAAATTTTTTAAGTCTTTGTTTTCGCCACGTCTGGTATGCAAATTGATTGTAAAAACTTATAAATAATTTGACCGTCGGAAAACGAGAACAGCGTATTAAGGCGAAGGCCGAAGAAATTTTGGCACGCTTTGTATCGTTCACTATTGAGCAAACTGTTAGATAATTATAATGGTGTTATTCAATAATTTAATAGTTTTCCCTTTTTATTATTGGGATAATAATTTAACGTTGGTCGAATATTACTAAAGTACATTTACAAAAATTAAATAATAAAAATTAATTTCTTAATCATGTTATTAAATAATTGATAATAATTCATAACCTATTATAGATAGCATATCGTCGCAAGAAATATTAATATTTAAAATTTTCAATATTTTTTGTGTCGTTCTACGTTGCGGCTATTTTCTTGTTGCCATACATTTTCTACTCAGAGCTGCTCGTTACGTCGCTTTGGGTGGTCATCCATTGTAGTAGCACACCGGCTATACTCAATCACTTCCGTACGGATATAGGAAATATAACAATAACAAGTACAAATCGTTAATCAGTAGAATATTTTGAAATTACGTGCTCTACCTACTCATTATAGGACATTCCTAGGTATATATTTATATTAAATGTAAAACAATTAAAAAGCATTACTAACTATTGAATTAAGTAAATAAAATTTAAACTTTACTACTGTGTACTAAACTGCACCTAGGTATCTATCTAGGTATTGTATAATATGAGTCTCTACGTGGTCTCTACATTAATGAAATTAAATTAGCTCTGTATATTTGATTATAACTTGCAATGAAATGAAAATTTATTTGATTGTTAACTCTCCATTTTCTATTGGTTAACTTACATCACAGCTTACATCTTACATTACTTTATTCGTCAAATGGACATAGATACCTACCATATTAAGTAAAAAAAGTAGTAAAATATATAAAATAAAATATTACTAGAGTTCAAATCTGTAGCGTTTGAAAGTAGTCTTTGTTGCCTGCAATCATTTTATGAGTGTAAAATACGTATAAGAATATGCCTGAAAGCCGTTTACAAGTAAATATAGTTTAATTTTTATTTGTTACCTTGGTTTCAACGATATAGTAAATGAATAAAACAATAAACGTCCAAAGACTAGCTCTTCTAAAATAATTAACATTTCTTTGTCGCAAAAGTATAAACTATTTCAAATTACCTCTAACCATGTGGCGCTTTGTCTAACGAGCGGTCCTTTCCACAAACAATGAAAATGGACAAGTGTTGAAATCGTCACTTCATAAAACATAATAACTGTCCGTAGTCCATCGTGGGAACTGAGCTAGCATCACATTCGCATCCGGATCCTACCTGACTTAGTATTTTTTTCCGTTGTAAAACACTCGTAGTACTAAACACTCCATTCAATGTAGTGTTTAAAGTGACTCTTTGATTCGCTTGAATGGGACTTTTGAGGAATCATTCATCTCGACTCTCAATGAGTCATTGAATCAGAGACAAAAGGATGATTGGTGAATTTGAATACGCATTTGCTAAATGTTACCCGCTTTAATTTTGATGGAAAGATTAATTGAACTATTTTCTAACCAGTCAAAAAAGAGCGATATTTTGAACGATGGCTCAAGCAATAGAAATGTAAACTTGTAACTTCTGTCGCCTACACTAACCTTAGATAAATATTAAATACCATAGGCATCATTCATTTTCATAAATAGACTTGTATGATTCTTCGCGTGTAAATGTGATCCGTTACCGGTAGATATAAAACTTATTGAAATCATAAGATCAGAGATCCGTATAGGTACTTTATGTTTTACATAGCTTTTATAATTTTCATAATACCTCCTTAGGTATGTTGCGTCGATATTTTTGCAACATTTCCTTGGACAATAATTGAATTATTTTTTCACTCAATCATAGATACAACATGAATGAATGCGTAAAATATGAAATGGTCATCGTAAACAAAAAATCTACCTGCGCGATCCTTACTACGACCTAAGTTGTAATATTTTATGAATGAATTTCGTGAATGAAGGATTGGGCAGAAACTTCCGTTTGCACGAATACCGTGGGCCCAATCAATTTCACGCTTTTACACCGTTGCATAAAACGGACTTGAAATAGCTAAAGAAATAGAAAAGATATCTATAAAACGTTGCAATTTTGTACCCAATAACAAATCACATGATCGAACGCCTTTAGTGAATGAATTCAAACCAAAATGTGCCTCCAGTCGGTGAGTCTATTGAAGTGAATGTTACTGTCGCGTGAGATTAGGCACAAATATTATTTTATTGTTATTGCACCGTAAACATGTAATACGGCCATTTAAATTCAATGGAAGCCCTATGTTGAAGTATAATTAATTCATTGTATGTCTATTTCAAATTTAAATCTAAGCTTTAATCTAGAACAATTTGATAGATAATAATAATTATTGCCTTGGAAAACGGAAAATATTGCCATACGTAATCAAGGTGGCGTCAAATAATCAGACTGCAGTCTTTACCTAATCAGTGCGATTGCCAATTAGATATACTAATCATAGCAATACTTAATGTTATCAAACAATACAAATAGATAGACTTTATATCATTACTATCAATATTGTTTATTATCTATAAATATTGTAAAAGTACTTCAAAGTGTAGATAAAATCAGTGTTTCTTATCAAAATTATATCAACGTCCCCTTACGAAGGCTTTAAGCGTGTAACTACTAAATACCTAACTATCCTACCTCTACTCTACATACGCAAAGATTTCATGACTACGCACTTTTTAATACAGATAATAAAAACTAGTAATATTTAGGTCGGTAAAAAATGTTTATAATTGCGAAGATCCCGCGGTTTTTTTTGACAATATTTCGGCGACAAACTGTCTGGCTGCGACCGAGGTTGGACACATAAATATCGAGCTATTTCACAATTCCAAATCCTTTAAAAGGCGCGATACATTGACGTGGGTCTCCTTTCCGGTGGCCTCGGATATAAAGGAACCAATTATGAACAGTGCCTACACGGAGCTATCTAAAAGGCTCTTCAATTCGGCTTCCGAATTTCAAAGAAATAGACAAACGGTGAAGGGATTAACGTAATTTAGTTTATTTTTATAATAATCAAGAAATGTTTTGTTGGAATAACTATATGAATGTACCTACCATGAATTAAGAAAGAAATGATGGTTCTTGCGTGTTATTCCATTATTTACCTATATATTTTTTGTTTCTTTTTTAGTTAAATTTATTTTATATTAATATTATTACGCAACATAAAATGACTTTATTTTTTTTACTTATATTTCAGTAAAAAAATGTTATAAGAGCGTGTATGGTAGGCTTCATACAAACAAAAAAGTTAATCCAAATCTTTAAATATGTTACAAAATAAAAGTGAAAGGCGAATAAATTGCTTTTGTGAGCAGACTTGACCCCCTGTGGTCATCGAATTTGCCCGTTCCTTGCAATTCTTACCGGTCATCTATCCCTTTTGATAAACTAGTAACAAAAAATTTGGGCCGATTTAGGATATTTTTCTATAAACGATGATAAATTCGAACTACATATATACAATAATTCATAATTTGGCATAAGGCTTTGTTCTAAGGTTGATATCTGGTAAATGTTAATAATGGAAGGCAACCGTTTCTACTGTTATTATTATATAGGGTTGACATAATAGTATTAAATAGATAATATTTATACAATTGACGTATATAGAGAAAATATCTGTGCTGTTTTATCTAATACTAAACATGATACAAGTATTTTGTACCAGAATACCTACGTAAAATATAATTACAAAGTATAAACTAACTTTAAACTTTCTAAATTCATCGTGCCATATCCACCATAACTTAATTCCGTAATCACAACATCAGCTCTCATCATTGAGCCATCAGCCTGCTCGGTTTGGGCGCGTATTGATAAGGATAATTAATCATGTCCCAACAAACTAAATGACCATTAGCCGCCTGCTGAATCACCTTCCCGACACGGTGGTCGAACAAAATCACGTAGGTACTTCTTTAGAGTACATACTTCGAGTCAACTCGTGCCATAGATTGAAAAAGCTTTAAATCTCTTCACTATTTATCTGTTAACTTAATTTAAAGATACATACAATTAAACATCCAGCGGTTAACCATAAATACTCTATGGTCGTAGGTGGTCATCGTGATATTTTATCTGTGACCCATTAATTGACGTTTGACAGTTCTTCCACAACAATCAGCGGGGCGCAGTTATTACCACAACCGGAAACGCGTGGATATTGATGTCTCAATTCCAATCTTCCTGTCTGAGTTGCGGGAAGTTTGACAATAACCACACGACCATGGACTCATTATTTTCAAAAATATATTATAGCTGAACAATTAAAGATTCGATCATCCAGGTGCGAATAAGCTCATTCATTCCGTTCCTTAATTTCGACCATTTTACTGGTCTAGTTGATGCTTAGCGCAAATCACGCCAAGCAAAGCCTGGGGATCCTTCCCCTAAAGGCTCATGTCTGATGTTTTAATTTATTTTATTGTAAAAAAGTATAGGAATAATCTCTTAAAATTTATGAAACTATAAATTGAATTTTAATTCATGTACTTTTCAGAGACATTATCCCCATCTTACGTTATTCTTAATACCGGATACATCGCGTTTATATATCTATCTACTATTTTAACTTGTTTATACTTCGTGGATAAGGAAACTTTTAAATGGAATAGACAACCGACAAGCTCCAAGTAATAACGTCGCGTTCACTGATATCGATTTTCTGATTTAGCTGCCCCTGCAGATAACGAAATAGGAAAGGTAACGTACCACCTTCCTCCCCATGTTCTGGTAAAAACTTTATAACAAACCTCTTTTGATTATTTATCTTACCTTGGAGATTGTTTTCTTTTCATGTTTCTAAATAGTTACTATAACTACATAAGTACTTAAACTAAGATTATTTTTGAGAAGAAAGCGATTTACAAACTTTATTTTTCAAAATTGAATACTTAATATGAATGTACCTAATAAATAAAATTAAATCATCAATATAATACAATTTAACATTATAGTTATTGAAATATTGTATTGACTACTTTTTTAACACCTTTGATTTATGTGCAAAAAAGATAATCCGCCGTCGTATTTTGTTAAAAAACTTAGAGTGGCATAAGAAAGACCGTAAAGAAACTAATAAATTATTGCTATAAATACCAGACAATTAGACAAAACGATGATAATGCAGCCGATAAAAAAGTCCAATAAAATAAAGTACGGCATTAATAGAGATATACGGTGGCGTACGATGAGTTTCCATTGATTGGACGGCGATTTATTGTGCGGAAATGCCGTTACTAGCTAATATTTCCGCCCCGCACTATTCATTTTCCTTTTTTTACCGAAAAAAGGGCGCGAGATAACTTAATCAGAATATGCGTTCATACAGCCCTGACAATGGAAGATTTATTCCTTACTACATTGAACTAAAACTTGCTTTTGATTAATTCGATATTTTCGTAGACAGTATAATTTAGTGGATGTACCTAGAGCTTTTTAGGTAATAATAGTTTTTTATTTTTTTATTTTAGGACTGATATTTCAATCAGCAGTCCTTGTTTCATCTGTATTTTTTATAGAAATGATAATTTGTGTTTTTATAATAGTGTAGGAATTTAAACAACTTTGCAAATCATCTCAAATTTATCTATGGATATAGATATACTAAAACAAAACCTTATTTTTGTTGTAGGTCTTCAATTGTATGAAGTAAGTAAAATATGTAAATGCAAGTTGAGAATTTTCTATGTCATCGCGCAATAATATTGGTGTTTCAATATTCCCAAACATAACCTTGTTATCCAGCGCAAAGACAAATGATCGCATCACCCTACGGAACCCGCGCGTAACCCCAAAATGTTCATATCCGCCAACGATGATCTATGCGAGGGTATTTCCTGACACCGGCCAGTTGCTACTTGATTTAGCGGAAAGTCAGATAAAACCTAATGCGAACAACAAAAAAATACATCACAATACCGGCGCCATAAATATGACGGCCTGTCGTAAACCTTTATGTCTGTGCGTCGTAGCTGCCGCGTGAAAAATGGCTGTGCGATACAAATAGAAAAACTAAAATATTTTCCTTCGTATCGGGTCTGGTAACGCGTTCCTGAGATATTAGCGTTCGCTTCATAAACTCTAGCCTTCGCGCCAAGGTGACACAATGTGACCTGAAATTTATCAAACTGTAAAATATTGTTCAGGGAAATAAATTCGGGAAAAAACATTCTTGTTTTATTGCGATTGTTTCCTCTAACAGTTTAAATGTAACCTGTTTAATATTCTTTAAAATGTATCTAAACATTTAAATATTTGTTACTTACTTAGATGTCTACATTATTTTACCTAATAGTTACAGTTATGTAACTGTAACTATTAGGTAAAAAGAAAAAATAAGGCTGGCTTTATATTCCAGAGATCGCTTATGTAGCATCTATCGTAACAGTTCCTTAAACCTAAACTTAAACATTATTATCAATATGCTCTTACACTTCTAAAAATATTAAGCAATTGCATTTAAATGCTATTAAAAATGTTAGCAATATATAAATATCAATTATCATAACAAAATAAAATCAGCCGACTAAAATTCGGTGCTTTTCATAGCAGTCGATTTCCATTAAATCCAAGCAATATTAAGCGATCCACATTGTAAACGTGTTTATTAGTAGAAGCAATAAATGGCGGGTGGTAACTGCTAGGTTAGCCGCTAAATCGTTCTAGCGCGTGCTGCTAAGCCCCTACCACGCTCTTCAACGTCGTACCGCGAGTTTGATTTACTTAATGGATTATACATAGCGAATATACACGTTGTAAATGTTAGGCATACACGTGTTCTGACTTTAACGAGACGTGTGAATTAGTTAATTAAGCTGTAAGTTCGGTTTTGCATTTTTAGAACGTTATGTCAACTTTAATGATGGCATACAATAATAATGCTACAGCATTACTTTTTTTCCTGTTTCATTGTGATTATGTACAATTTAAATATTATTTGAACTCTAAAACTTAAATATTTTTTGGATGTACTGTAACTGTAACTCTACTTGACTCTACTAGTGACAGTTTTAAAATAGTCTTGAATAGTGATGTGATTCATTGAATTGAATTATTCCTAAGCGTTTAATATTATTACAAGCTAGTAAGCTACTTCCGGGATGACAAATCTATTCTAAGAACTAGCCCTAAGGCATGATCTTTTAATCGATGCACAACTCAGAAGATAAGGAGGCATAACAACGAATGCGCGAGGTCTCGTTATCATGTTTCAACTCTATTGCACACTGACCATACACGCGCTCGTCCATCATAACGATATTGCCTCACCAACAATATTGTTTCATTTACCACCTCGTGTTCACACAAAAATATACCATGTGTGTTAACGATAAGACTGATAATCTTTATGGATGTTTTAAGAATCGATACAACCCTCGACCACTACCAACAATGTGTAGCGCTCGGACAGCTTTTCAAAATGTAACTCTATGTGTCAGTGTGAAGGTTCTTTATTAGTTTATTTACAGTGTAATTTGTATTCGATGTTACTTCTAACACAAAGTTATGGCTATAATATGCTTTGTCATAAATGCTCGGTATAAAAAGGATGGTCTAAAGTGATTAGAACTAAACTTTTGTTTAAGCTTTATAATTTCGATCTTTTGAATGCTCTTGATGTTTGATAACTACTTTTTAGTTCTATCAAAAAAATTTCAGTGTTAAAAAATGTTAACATATTTTATGTGTGACTTCATAAAACGAAACAATATGAGTATTTAAGATTACCTAAACATGATCACTGGATTTCGGTAAAATGAAGAGAAATAGGAAATATCCTCTAATAAGGACCTGGATAGATTTGGAAACACAACTACCTAATACCACAGTGATACATAGTTTATTTCTATTCTTGTTTAATTGGTGCGTATTAACAGAAGCCCAATATTTATTTGTCACACACATTCACGTGTATCTGCGAGCTGCCGAAAGGCTGTATTTGTTGTGTATCGAGCTAATCGGCTTACCGTCGGCTAACACTCGCCCTTTTCAACCGACTCTTTTGCAACTGAATCGAAGGCGTTTTCTTCATTCATTGAAATTAATTCTCAGTTTGTTTGCCTATTGTCGAACTACCGACGTCTACGCCTTTGTATCGTCTAGTTATTTATTTAATAACGGCGACATCGCTTTGTTGAATGGCCCTCAATCAAACGCGGAGGCGTTTGTCCTTTGTTAAAGTAGGTATTTATCGAAATTGTACACGCCTTTATAAAGCCAGTAAGTAGGTAGCAAAATCACTTATTCCGTGAATTAGAAATAACAAATATAACCTGAAGATTAATACTATAGTATCAACAAGTCTTGAAATATTTACATTTTGTATTTATTGTGATGGGTTGATATTAAAAATTTTAATAGAGCCTACTACATAGAATGTAGAGAAAACCTACGTATCGACGTACCTTCGTATTATATTATGTAAAAGAAATAAGTAAGCATTATATGTATGTCAAGTAGGTACTTTTCATGATTGTGGTGCTTATGGTAATTGGTAGGTATTTTATCAATTCATATTGCTAGATGGTTACTAACTTCCCACCAACTATGATTCCCTTCAATTGCTGAAAATTACCTTTGAAGCTAAAAACATTTTTGTTTGGTACAATATCATTAAACATATAGAAACCGTATTAGTATCTAATTAGTAATTAACAGCGTCATGGCAAAATGTACTTGTCTAATAGATATAGTTCATTAACTATATTTATATAGACTTTAGTGACAAAGTATGATCTTTCCTCCTTCGTCTTTCTTTCCATTAAATATATAATCTGTAGCTCTTTCGTAGCACAATACGTATACACACCTATTTAAATACTTATACCAATACCTACAACTCTACATACATGGCATATACATTTTTCTATAAGGTATATTCACAGGCAAATACAGGTGTAAAGAAAACAAGTTAGGTATCGAACAAGTGTGTCAGTAATCGGGTCGCGGCTATCTCATCGGCAGCCCGCGATTAGATTGTACCGGCAAATATTTAACCGGTAAACAATGGTCAACTAGGTACACCTCGCTCCAATTTGTTGTGAGCTAATACATTTATATGTATAACTATAAGCAAGCGTTTGCGAAATAGTGTGAAATATAAAGAGTATGATGGTTTTGCTTACGTGTTATGCTTATACGCAAAATACAGGAAATTGCAAATAAAGCAGCATTAATTGCTGTGTTTTGTCGATATTTGATATTATTAAATCTATTATACTCTTCTAGCTTATTTTCTACTATTAAAAAATCTTATCCGTAAATATTAGTCGGATCTGACTAGGTAAATCATAACCATAACGGCGAAATATAGGTAAACATGGCAAAACTTTAAGCTAACTTGAAAATCTTGAAATAGGTATAATTTGGATAGGGACAGGAATAAAAGCACTCTTATTTATGTCAATCACTTTAATACTCAATAGTAATAATTTATATTTAACACTTTTTACAAAGACATGTGTGGGTATTTAACTTCAATAATTAGCACGAGAATTATTAACGTTATTTTAAACAATCCCACGATAAAATTATGTACACAATATACAACTTTCACTACACTTTCTACTGACTACAGTTTACATTTTCATAAATATACTTCTCTTTGGAATATACATAAATAGCTACTCTAGGCATAAAAATCAACTATAATAATACTGCACCTTATGTCTAAATATTGCAATCTGATAAAATCTGGTCATTTCGTTAATAACCTTTACACCTAAATTTACAAAATACTGTAATGGAATGTATAACTTAAAGTAATTTTAAGATTAAATACAAATATGTTATGTACGTAAAGAGATAATCGTATGTACGTAAAAGGTGTTGAAAGGTAAGATAAGGAAACAGACGCAAACGTGTTACAAAATTTCACGAGATAGAGAAGAGTACCATAACTCTAAATAAAATAATAGGAACTCATAATACCTTATAGACCCGTTTCACAATATATTATGTTGAGAAATTTAACACTTTCATCAATTGCCGAAAACAAGAAATTGTAATAGAAATTGAAAATGGTTATTAAATAGTTTTAGGTGGTACCAATAATACTACCTATATAGTTATGTGATTGAAGGATACATTGTGATACTGGGTCATATTCCAAATAATAACTTAATTAAAAATTATCTTAATACTTTTGTATATATTTTTTAGTATTCGAGATATAATGCCTAACACGATTTTATTCTTTTAATATTTTGGAATGTTAGTGAAGATTCAGTTGATAGCAAAGTAGGTATATCATATTCAATGCCATTCGTTTCTCTGTTAACTTTTAACTTATCAGTTGTCATATGAACCAATTGCGTGAGTCAAATAGATAAGCGCAATATTGGCACGTATACATTTCCACGTAGGTACTCTATATACGAAGAATACTAATATTCGATGCGATCGCTTCGTGGATATAACTGAATGCACTATTATTAACGACTAGTTTCCACAGGAATGACATTAGTTTGTTTCACCACCAGCATCCGTTAGGTTGCGGCGCATGGCCCGTCACCGGCGGCTGGTGATGCATGGGTTGGTAGGGCGGCAGGGACATCCCGAGCGGCGGCAACCCATCTGGCTTACCGAGGCACGGCCTGCCATCTTTAACTAGGACGGGAACCGCGACACGTCGCGGTGAGTTCAGGCCACCGACGTTTAAGTCATGTGCTCCCTTTTCTTGAACGGCCCGCTTTGTCTTGTACCTGTGGTTTTGGAACCATATTTTTACTTGTGTCGGCGTCAATCTTATCAAACTCGCTAGGTGCTCTCGTTCTGGCGCCGATAAGTATCTCTGTTGTCTGAAACGTCTCTCCAGCTCGTAGGTTTGTGCCTTAGAAAATAAAACACGCCGCTTGCGTTTCTTGTGCACTAAGCTAGGGTCACCGTTGTTGTTTGGAGGTTGATCGTGGTCGTTGTCATCGTCGTGATCAATGATATCGTGATCGTTGTCGTGGTCGTGATCATGGTCGTGGTCGTGTCGCCCGGTTGATGGGGACGTAGCTGATGGTCCAACGTATGAGAGTTCAGAAGCTCGTGAAGTGCTGTCTGGGCTCGCTTGTTGTCCGAGTACTCCTATGACAAACAGAAATACTTATTAGCAAAAAATATAGAAAAACGTATGTATAATAATTAAGAATAACGAGAAATATAGATCTAAATATAAAATAATAATCGTGGGATAATCACAATCATGTACCAAACGTTAAACCCACTACACAAAATTGTAGTACATGTAGTTCTAAACACTCACAAGTAAATCTCCTCTTAATCTGTAAGGGTCGGCCTATTTAACTGTAACTAGAGGTCGTTCGGGAACAAATAATGGAATATAGAAAAAAAACTCAGCAAATATAACATTGTTCGTATACCCCTCAGTTATTGAAAGCTTTTTCACACGGATATGTTAATGCGAGGCGGGAGTGAGGTTGGGCGTGTCGGGGAAGCTAAGTGGGGGAGAGGGGGGAGGGGGAGCCACACCCAACTCCAGCAGCTGTCTCTATTGTTCGACGATCTGTACTTAAACAATCGCTTGCGACCTATCTTGTAACGAAGCTTTTCTTTGATATCTACAAGATGGCAACTCATCAAAAACTTATTAAAATAGATCTACATCTACAAACTCTAATCTACAAAATCTACAAACCATAAAAGAAGTACCTACTCCTTAGAATTACGTTTGACCTTAGAAATCACAAAATTTATTAAAGAAAATATATTAAATTTAATATATTATATATAATATAATATACATATTATATTATATCATTAAGTTTTAATTTATTACGCTTAGCTCTACCTATTTATCTAACCGTAAATTGTCAACATTAATAATTTTCTTGAAACAAATATTCTTTAAAACATCCCTCCCTCTCTGAAACATCGATCAACTTTTGATAATGCGAAATCACCATCCAGGGAGATACGGAATCAATACTAGACAATGAAAAGCAATAAAATGTTTAAACGCCATCAAATAATGAACGAATGGGGCCCCTAACAGCCGCAAACAATGTAATTGATAGCCGACAGCTGCTTACGGGGCATCAGCCATTGGTGACAAATTTGTTCCACGTCGCACCCCACGGCTGAGGTTAAACAATCGTAGTTGGTAGCCCCGGGAGAAATAAGGGCGTGATCTCACCCCGTTTAGCGTATTTGGACTCATTAATATCGCGTATTGCAAGTTACGAATCTTTGAACGTAAGGTTTACCGACCCAAAAGGAGATATTTAAAAATAAATTTTCTAAGTTGTGGAAACAAATATTATAATTATGAGAAACCTCAGCTTCTATAAAAAGCTCTACATAAGCTTTCATCATCAAAAATTAGATGTAAAAAATGAATGATTGCTGTTTCTACTGTTAATCCTTGTAGGTAGGTACCTAGGTATAGAAGATTTATGTTCTTCGTTTTAAAATAGATATTTATCGATACTAAGAAATAAAACAACATAATTCAGAACTTTACTTGTAAATGCACAGTAGGTACTTACAATCAATCACGAATACACGGATTAAAGAATTGTACAAGCTATCAAGTGTACACCGAGTGCCGAAATATTAGATAAGCGATAAAAATAATTAATGACAACTACAGATTAGCGGCTGAAGGCACTCCATTGGAGGAGTATTTGAAAAATTAATCTCAACCTCTCGAACACGGCTACCGAAGTACCGAATAGCTATTAGTTTGGAGTGGGTCAATATATTTTTGTATGATAATTCGTCTAGTTGGATATCTGCATGTGAGCGATAACATTGAAGATATGCGTAGCCGATAACTTGAACAATATTGCTAATTTTGGATTTGCTTCATCGGTTTGAGTTAATAACAAATGTGACTTATAACTGCTGGAATTGGATGCATTTGTTATTCGCGTTCGCTCTACTAATGATAAAGAGTTTATCGATTTTAAATATAAGTACGTGGATATCCATCTTTCTATTATCTAACACCTATCTTAGATGCACATAATATTATCAGCATTTTAATAAGCAATTTTCATCGCATTTCAATACTTTAGGTGAAGTATTTTTATAAGTGTGAATCCAAATCTTGTTCCCGATGTCACATCTTATCTTATTTATGTCAATGGATAATAAATGTCATTTCGTAATACTTGTTTTATCGGCTTCTCTTTGTAGTAAAACGTGATATGAGCGAATTTTATCAAATTCGGTTTGAGACCATCGTGGTGGTTTGAAAAAAGGAATAATACCTATTACTGTTACTTAATTTTTTTTAATACATACTTTAATACAAACCACTGAAAGAGTCGTTCAATTAAAGATTTCTGCATTATTGATTTCAAACTTACCCCCTACATGATAGATTTTGTAAAGAAAAATTTTTGTTTGTTAACGTGTTTGTTAATTTTTAATACCTATAGGTACTTGTATAATTCTATTGAATATTATCTAAAAAATCAATCAATATAACTCCACCTACATACGTAGATGAGATGTAGGCTGTAGCCTACTTTTTCTTTCTTTTAATTTTCTTAAAAATACAAAAGCGGCTAACAACCCTTATTACAGATAAATCGTACCTACAGGCTATAGCTAAGTGCAATAAATCCTAAATGCTTACCCTTATTTAAGAAATTTACTATTAGAATCTTTACCTGCACTATCGTGATGATCCAAAGACAACCAAGGCTGATGATGCCTGAGTAGTTCATGTGAGTAGCTGTGCTGTGGAGGTGGATAGGCCGGTAAGTCGAGAGAACATCCAATGGAGCTCTGAGCGGGGGTGTCCAGACCTTTCGCTTCGTTCAAACCCAGAATATCTGATATTTGAAAGCCTGGCCGCTGTCCTGGCATTTTCATACTGTCTAGCAATCTGTAACAAGAGAAAGAGCTTGAGTATATGTTTGTCAATAACTTTCACTGTAAATAGGTATGTTCAAATTTCATATTTTAATTAATTGTAATTATAATTAATTTTAAGAGAATAACATAGTTCAACAACAAAATCACTTTGTTTTTATAATATAAAGCGTATTTTTATTGTATAAAGTAGACTATATTATATAAAATGTTAAATGTTATTTCCAAGACTCTACATTCAATATGGAACATCCGTTGTAGTACCTATATTTTTTAGTTAATTAGTTAGGCTCGTAAACCTAAATTTAGGTAAAACTGTATTGGTATAAATTTAAAACTAAGTACATATGTAATAGGTATATTTATCTGAAATAATATTTTTTTCTATAACTACATATTAAAAAAGTTACCATACATTTATCTCCAAAAAAGAAGTTGGTATTAATGCGTTAAAATATCTGTTAATTTTTGGTTATCATAATTACCTATCTACTATTAGCAATTTATATGTCAGTAAATAGCACCTACTATTAAGTTATTTACCTTTTAATTTAATGTATTGGTTTGATTAAGTAGGTATATAAAAAAGCATTGTATAATTTACACTAGGTACCTAAGTAATTAGGTAGAAATTTCATATGTTGGATGTTTGCTTATAATAACAATGCAATGCTTATAAATTATAATAATTCCGTATAATCAAAGATAAACACTTCTATTTACTTTTAAGCTTAACAGAGTCACAAGTGTGAATACAGAATCACAAAAAGTTGTATCAATTCGACCGCATATTGTTAACTGAGGACCTCTCCAGAAAACGTGACCTACATAAAAGAGTCGCCTTTACAATTGTAAGCGCTCAAACAGTCGGATGTCTATTAAAATATCAAAATTACATGTACGCGTGAAAAGTTCCCGCGGTCCCGTACGTGACGGTATGAAAAGGCGGCACCAGCCTTTGGCAGGTTGTAAACATGATGATTAACAAGCTCTCACTGGGAGTAGGTACCTACCTTCGAACTGTCGTCTGTCACGATTTGGGATTAGCACTGTTTGAGGAATCGCTCAATTTAAATTTTATGTAAACAGGTGGAAAAAGTAGAGACAGTGTTTTAAGCTATTTACATAGGTAATTGATAATCTATTCTACAAATATAGAGTTAAATTATTTTGTGACCACATTTATAGAGCTTCAATTTTCTATTGTCAATTAGGTAGAGTGAATACAAATTTTGCGTCATAAACAAGTTTCCACTTACAGCTTCTTGTAAAAATTGCAAATAACTAAGTCCAACCTACGAATATTTTACGCATAGGTACCTATATAAAGTGTAAAACATACCTACTTTAAATATTTATTTACCTCGATTTAAAAATATATATTCACTACAACTTCAAACACAAAAAAATCACGAATTATTTCAAGTGCGTAACATTTTATCTCGAAATTGCAGCTCACCCGGGAAAAGCGGACCGGAAAGCCGCCGGGTAGAGCGCCGGCAAGAAGGCCGGTCCCCATGGCGGCAGCAGGATGGGGCTCCAGGCCAGCAGCGACGCAGGCGGCAGCAGCGGCGGCGGTGACCGCTCGCTCTCACCCTCCTCGCACTTCATCTCCCGACCGGGAGAACTCGCTTTCGGAATAATTTTGGAAACTGATAGAACACACTCGCGTGAACACGTGCTACGCCTCGCGACGTCGCACCCGCACTAAACAACCCTCGAGTGGTCCTCGGGGTGAAGACCCCGCGCCGCCCTCGTGCCTCGACAGCCTACTCAGCTAAGTTTGAGGGTGCTCGATCCGTGCCGACCAATCGCGCGGCGGAACGCGCTGGGCGGTATCCCGCCCGGCCAATCAACGTGTAGCAAAAGCCTTACTAGCTAAAAAAACTGGAGTATACACTTTGAATAGAGAAGCTTTCGAGGTAGAACGTTACGTTATGTCGCTTTTGTAATGAGTGCGCGCGTTAAGCCCATTGTTGAGGCCGGGTTCGTTATGGACGCCGCTCTAAATGCCTCGGATAATGATTTTCATTTAGAGTGCTTTAATAAGCCTGTGTAAGCTTGCGTTTTTTATATCAACAGCGTTAACAGTGATCTTTTTTTTATTCATTTGGTTATATTTTTATAAGCACAGTTACTTTTAAATAAATTTTATCTGATAAATACACAATATTTTTCATTATAATATAACCACATAGTTAACTAATTTATTTTTTTGATATTTTTTTTTATTATTATATTTTGTAGTGTTTTTACGTTAACACGTAGGTATATTTTATTTCTCTTTGTAGTGTTTAAAGGTGTAATAAAAAAGTTAATTAAAAATATTTCATTCACATCAGTGAAAAATATCAGTTTAAGCGTTAGGTACCTGAGGAAATTTGGGTATATGAGCTGCGACCCAATTAAAAAATCAGAATATAAAAATCATCTAAAACCTTGTATAAAATATGAATCGTATAATTTTTAAACTAAAATTTCTATATCAATTATAGCCAGTATTTAAAACACAATGAAACACATGTATAACTTATATAAAATTTTAGGAAAAAGTAAAATCAAAAATCCTTTGCAGGTGTTCAAACAGTTTGAATAATTTAAATAGCAACCAAAACATGTGTAAGTGCTTAGCGTATTGTCACTTAACAAAGACAATAGCTTTGTTCCTGAAAGCTAAGTTCAAGTTATCAGTTTATGACTTGCACGTGTGCGCTTGACCATTGTTTTTATTTCGCACTTAGTTAAGCTTATTATGCTCATTATAAGCATTGAATAACCGCTCTTATTTAAGTCTATATATATAATACTTAACTGTAATAAACATTTGAAAAATTGCCTGATTTGACGGCAAAATTGATATTAAATGAATGTCATTAATTACTTGTTTGAACAGTTTCTGACAAGCGTAATTAAAACAGATATTTTATGTAAATACAACATTATCTGGATCAGTTAATAATGTTCTTGTTTTCGTTGAAATTATACATCTTATATATAAATACCTAATTTGGAAAATCCAAAAGTGCACGCCTCATAATTTTTTTTAATAAATATTTATTAATTATTATTTTTGTTTATTTAATAACAATTAAACCACATCGAATCAGACCCTGAAAAATGAAAGGGTTCTATTCCTGAGTATACTCAAGCGTAAGAGAAAAAAAAAGACTCGATTAGTAAAGTATTTCGGTCGCTATCGTGTTAACAAGAAAAAGGATCCGCACATACAGACACACGGACGTCCAAGACATAACTTTTTTAAACTGTTTTTAACTAGTTTAAATAACAAAAATGACATCAAAAATATCATGAACGTTAAAAATAGTGTTTTTTCTTAATATGTGTGTGTATGTATTATCTTACAAGTGCAATGTATGATACATAAAGACATTTTAAGTTTGAAAAATCAGATGTTTTGCGCGAAGTGACAGTACCCACCTCAACGCTTCGCTTATGAGGCGTGCAAAATGAATCGCAAAATGTGTTGGTAAGCGCATAACTTGAGAACGGCTGAACCGATTTCGATAATTCTTTTTTTATTATATTCCTTGAAGTACGAGGATGGTTCTTATGTAGAGAAAACGTAAACATGTACCACGGGCGAAGCCGGGGCGGACCGCTAGTTTTTAATAAAATTGAAAGTTTCATACTAGTTCCGATTTGCAAACAAGCATGCAGAACATTAAAAATAGTATATATCTATATTTGAAAAAAATAATACCGAACCTGATAAGCTTTTGAGACAATATGACGATTTTTTTTTATTAGGCCGAAATATCGGTAGGTATGGATAATAATTTTATTAACAAATAGGTACATCATAATTTAGATATTATTAGGTAGGTATATTGTAACGATTTTACACGCATGTCTCTACTCGACTCTACAAAACCGCGTAGTATTTTACATACACTTTAAGAACTGCATATATCAACGAAATTATGTAACCCTGTTATAATTGTGTCCAAATGATGTTTATTAGGCAATTTAGTGATCTTTTGTAATTTTTGGGTCAAATATTGGGTTATTTATTTTATACGTTTTCATAAGAATTTGTTAAAACAATGCGCAACGGTAACTCAATAAATAAAAAGTAATTTTGTTCTTTTCGCAATTTTTAATTTCATGTTAAATCTAGATAATTAACAAAAATATAGTAGGTAGATAAAATTGCATAAATAGGTATTTATCCCATTATCACAAAATTGAAATTAATTGTATGTAAGTACCTACCACTAAGATCAGACTTCTATTTTTCTATTGTAATTCAAATACTTATTCCCACATAAATAAGACATTCTGTAGTTATTCTTAAGACGTTGCAGGTGTCCATTAATCCTTTGCATATGTAGGTACCTATGTATTAGTTATTACTAGTTAAAAAAAACCTTTGTGAATTGGACAGACTTGATTTTGTATAAAAAATACCTACCTAGGCTAAGGACCTATCTGCTTGCTGAAACTTTTTCATGTAAAACAGTTCTGTTCAGAATCTAAGCAGTCTTAGATTAATCATCGTCTACCAATAAAAATCTTTTCGCTAGACTTGTAGAAAATTGACTTCATTTATAGACATAAAAGTAATTTTGATCCAATGGAGAATAAGGAAAAAAATGACCCTTATAGGTATCTATGAAATAATATGAGGATGATATAAAAATAACATACCTATCTTCTCTACTATATAAAAATAAGTTGGGTTTTCCTTCCTGACGCTATCTATATCTCCATTCTCCACTCTCCAGAACGCACGAACCGATTTCCACGGTTTTGCATTCGTTGGAAAGGTTCCGTAAAGGCTCCGTGAGGTTTATAGCAAAGAAAATTCGCGAAAAATTTCAACGGAAAAGCGGGAAAAAATGAAATGTTACATAAAACGAAGCCATCTGGTGGCGAAACGGAGTTCGCCGGGTTTGCTAGTCAACTTATAAGTAATACGCTTATCAAGTATTGGATATCTCTAGCAAATCCTAAATATCGGTTGTTACTACACCGTTAGTAAAATATTAACTAAAATTTATTAAATTATATTCTAGAAAATAATGTGTTTTATTATGAATAAAAATATTTCCTGTAACCATTACCTTATTTTTCTCGTAGAATAAAATCACTATTTAAATTATTTTAATGCTAGTATTTATAATAATTCAATGTTACTTAGAAAAGCGCTGGCACAGATGACTTAAATGGGTACAACATTTTTCTCTCTATTACCTACTTCAGTCTTAGGCAGAATATCGGATGTAGCACAGTGTGTAAAGAAAATATGCGTACAAATTCGATAGATATTATTATCAATTGTTATTTAAATATTTTAGTGAAGAATGATTACTCGATAAAACGGTAAAATTAAATTCACAAACTAATTGACCGATTTTGAAAAATTTGTCGTCGTAGATAATCAGATTTATGTTCTCAACACGGGCGAAATCGGAACACCAGTTATGCTGTGATAACTCTGTACATATTCCAAATCAAATTAAATATGATATACCAATACTAATATTAATGCATGGATTTCAAATATTGCATATTTTCAATATGCCTGCATAATCGTATCTATTCATATTGCGCATGTTAACTTGCATGGTAAACTGATTATTGTAAGCACGCATTCGTTTAAAATGAATTCCCTCAACAAAGGGCAATTACGTACATTGGGAACGATCCCCTAAGTGGCGTGCAATGCACCAACATCAAATGTTTAATTGACTTATTGAGAAATACCTTTTTTTAAATATCTATTTGAAACATTGCGATCGACGATATTATCTATACCGCAAGTAAATGCATGTTTAGCAGATAATACAATAGATATGACTCAATGTATTGTTGAAAAATCTTACTCTATATTAATCTATATAGGTGCCTGTATTGGTGCCTGAATTGCGTCCCAAAAAAAATAGTCTCTTTAATTATGTTGATCGGATGCGAGACGCCCCGTAGCTCCGTAGGACAACTGACAAGAAAACTGTTGTGTAATAGGTAAGAACATTCTATTGCTTTCTTGTGATGAAATTATTTTTTTTATTCTAAAAACCTTCTTATTTTTATGTTCTCGTATATTTATTCAATTGATTATTTGTTAGCTTTTTGCTCGATTTTCGCGAAAGTGTGAATATTTGACATGAATTCTCTGCATAATTTTCAGGAAATCTTAATCTTAATTCTTTATTACTATTATAAAGGCGAAAGTTTGTAAGTATGGATGTATGGATGTATGGATGTTTGTTTCTGTTTCACGTAAAAATTACTGAACCGATTACAATGAAAGCACACATATAGAAGGTAACTTGGATTAACACATAGGATAGGTTTTATCCCGGAAATCCCACGGGAACGGGAACTATGCGGGTTTTCCTTTGAAAACGCGGGCGAAGCCGCGGGCGGAAATCTAGTTGTCTATATACTTGACATGAATTACATTTTCATCTGAGATTTGTAATCCATAACGCCATATAAATATCAACCAAAGAAACTTAAAATCAATCGTGATGAATCTGCTAATCCTACATATACTATAGAGAGGTAACTGAGGGCCAGATTTGTGAGGGTACCTACCGCGGCAGGTGCTAGCGCCCTCTCTTCACGGCTCATCGCAACCGTGGGCGCGCTCGATTTAACATTACGCTGCCTGCTATTGTTCACACGTACATCTTTCCTGTTATAATCATGATATGAGATATTATATGAGATCATTTTTAGCAGGAAAGGTGAAATTATCATGGGATACATTTTTAGACCAATTTAATATATAAAAGTTTTTCTGTTAGAGATCATAATATCGTATACTGTGTAACTATAGGAAATATTATATCTACTTGTAATCTCTCTTAATAATAAATATGTGTATTTGTGGTGATGTTAGCAAATTCAGTGGTAGAGCTTTTCTTTCTAACTCATAGGTACTCACGCTCATACATTGCTTGAGTAAATTTTAAAAGGTACATTAATCTTTTTATTACTACCTACGTAGTGATATATTTATGTATGATGTGATATTAAACTAACATAAAAAAGAATAACAAGGGTCTTCGCTTTTTAGCCAAAACATCTGCTTAAATACCCGTGGGTTCAATCAAATTTTATTAATCAGTACGATTGTAGCCAGATGTACAATTTAACTTTTTAAAACTCAGTCCGTGATAGTGTATTGTTTAGCGATAATATTCTCTTGCAATAAATTGTTAGATAGGTTTTTAAATAGAAAATAAGTATTAATACTTACCTACCTAATAATAGATACTTAATACTATTACTACTACATAGGATTAATACTATTATATGTGCTTAAATCTTTTATTTCAATTACCTATCTTTTTAAACAAAAAATATATTAGGTCTATCGTGAACAATTCATAATAACTTAGAAGTATACAAAACTACTATAAGTATCATTAGGCGCGTTCATAAAGATGATCGTTTCGTATTTGCAATGCTTAATGGTAAAATAATGGGGGCTGATAAACGGCACGATAGGAAAGTAATTTGTGTAAAAGTTGTATATTATATTGTATTACCGCGCCATCCGTACCAACCGCCGGCGACCGACGGAAAAAAAGACTACCCCATCACCAAATTACGGAGCTCTATTAGCTTTCTGCAACAAACAAACCCATGAAAATTCATAGCAAAAGAACTTTTTGCATAATTTACCATTTAGTTACCCTACATCAGAAAAACCAAGGTTATTCCGACGACAAAGCTAGTCCTAATGAACCGTGGCATTCGTGACGAAAAACAAACTAAACTCCCTGAATATTCACGTCAGTCGACACTTGATGCTCAAAGGAAATTTACGACGAATAAACTTTACCAATTCAAATGTTTTCGCAAAAGCAAACGTAGAGAGTAAAAGTCGATGGGTTTTCAGAACGTTTCGTTACGGCAATCTGGTTAGGCGCAGTGGGTTTAAATGGATAGAAGCACGCCAGGCCACGAAGAGGGCTTCCGAACCAATTAAGGACTTCACGAAGGCATGGGAGAGAGAGCAGCTGACGGATTATGGCTCGATGGTACTCAGCGCGACGACTCACCGCCGACGGAACTCTATAGGTGTAGAGCACGCAATGAAGCCGATCAACCTGACTAGTGACTTCCAAGCGAAAATTCATCAATTTATGCTGAAATGTCGAGAACGTTTTTTATTACTTGGTTAAATTAAAAAAATAAAGGGAAAATTCAGCAAATAAACTTTGACAAAAAGCTCACAATAATTCAGAATGTTTAGGTAGTATATGGGTATAAATATTTGTATAAAATTCTTTAATACCCATTTGTAAAATGAAATGATTCATGTCTGACTCACTTACACTCATAACAAGTGTATGTTAAAAGTAGGTACCTACAACTTATCTTAAGATTTCAGTAGTTGCTCAGGCACTAGTAGGTAAGTATGCACTAACGATACACTTAATACTAAACTTGTCTACTTATAATTGATTCAACAAAACATGAGAACACATTTCATTTTTATCTAGAAGTATCTAGTTGAAAATGAATTTATTGAAATGATGTAAATAGTAGGTATCGACGCTTATTATAGAGGCGAGTTGCACATTTGAAAAGTGTGATAGCGTGATTTGATTTGAATATTGGGAATGTTTGTTAGGTGGTGTAATTTTCCATTAGGTACATCGTCCTTACAGTAATTCGTAAAATATAAAAGAAAAATTACTGTCTACGCTTTAAAATTGGCATTTTAAAAAGTTGGACGAAAATAAATTAAATAAAATGCGTAAAAATTTATTAGGACTCTTAATGGAATCTCATTTTCAAGTTTAGTAGCAGAATTTTCTTTTATAGCGGATAATAATACCTACTACATACTATAATTCCTTAGTTTTGGTAGTTTAACATGATATTTGTTATTATACCTGATAACAAATATCATGTTAAACTGACCTGAATTGCTAAAGCAATGTCTAAAAGTTAGGACTACGACTTAGAAGTTACGTACAATTGTAAGTATTCTAATTGTAGCTGTACCTAGTTGATGGTAATCTGGGAATTCCAACACTCTTATAAAATACTATGTTTAATAAGAAAAATAATTCGAACAAGATCAATTTCCTATTCTTTTTCTTCTTCTATTTTCTAATTAGACATTTAATAAAAAAAATTGAGAAATTTACATTACGAACCTATTGAACATACCTATCTATAAATTTGTGGATCACTAGTCAGTAGGATAAAGATTAGAAAACAATAACAAAAAATACCCACGCATAAGTATTGTAACGATAGTCCTCTTCGATTTGTGGCTGTCGGTACTGGCAGGCCGGCTCTACGTTGTACTCCTGCGGCATCACCGACCAGCCTCCGTCGTAGTTGTAGTAATCGCCGTAACCCATTTCGTTGTCACCCATCATTTTCATGATACACTCACTTCACACACTAGTGATGTCCAAACTATCGACTAGATACAGTTCATAATCCGCGATCAACAAATCCTTAAAACCGCGTAATAATTTCAATCAATAACCGTATTAGTCAGCCCGGACACCGGATCGACTCGCAAGTATCGACTGATCGATGCTTCACTGTGTTATCAATAAAATTATAACTCTTATCATATCTAACAGCTTTCCCCGCGATATGGAACTTTTATAAACGCAAAGGTGTCAATAAGGTAATAGTTTTATCGATGCGAATAAATCGAGTAATTGTATGTGTCATATGAGTTCTGGAAAGGCAGGTTGATTTGTTATCAGTTTCATAGGGTGGGTAAAGAAAATTATAATTCTTAAATTCTAAGTATTCTATCTATCAATCAATCCATTGTTAGTAACTGCGCCCACAGTAGCGTCGTAGCGATAATTTACATGATTCTAGTTTATAGAAAATCAAAACAAGTAGGTACTATCGATAGCCAAGATAGAGACAATCTTTCGCCTACTTTAGTTTTACAATATTACATTTACATATAAATATTAAAAAATCTATATAGTGATCAAGTACCGTATACAAAGAGAAACCCATTTTCATAAATTTAAACGAAAATTTACATGAAATAGGTAAGGTGTGGCGGAAATGTATTTACTAAGCTGCTAGATAGAATTTTCCGTGAAGATAAATATAATCAATTAATAAACAACTTCAGTAGTAGACGTAAGAACGTAAGAACAATAAAATTAAAAGTCAAAACATCGACTATTTTCCGAATTAAATAATTTTAAAGACTCGTTTTTATTTCCCTACTCCTTTATGAAAAAATGTTGCGTTTACCTACCGTAAATATGTAAATTATGTAGATAATAATCCTTTTAATATAGTAAACAAATATAATAAAATGCTTTGAAAATAAGTTAAGATGATTCAACAAACAAACAACATAACGAGGTAAGTAAAAATTAATTGCTGGGCAAGTAAATACTATAAAATCAATTGTTTTTTTTTTGTTTATTGCCTAAATAAAAGTCTTATTAAAAATTAAATCAAAATTAAGAAATATGTATCTCAGTTGGTAAGGAATATTATTTTAAATCAATTGCGTGCCTCTTACATATATGCTTGTAAAAAACGCATGTCAGAGTTGTATTGTATCTCTCTCAATACTAATCGATTATTAAATAATAAAAATCACTCTTATGAATAAATATTTTAACCAAAAAACTATCCTTTTCCGCACAAATGAAAGTCATAGATTTTCATAAAATAATAAAAATGCGTAATAAAAAGATACACCATTTACCTCTGGTGGGACTCGAACCCACAATCCTCGGCTTAGGAGGCCGATGCCTTATCCATTGGGCCACAGAGGCGTGCGGCAGTGAGGCGCGTAAGCCGCACCACTTCGGCGCCGACGACGGTCCATCTCTACGTCACGGTTGCGTCACTTAACACGAATAATTATTGCTCCTACTGATAAAAATCTGTATCGGAATGTGATTATAACATACTAGCACGTTGATGGATTCGATTGGAAGACAGATTATCTGCCGATTCGTGTTTAAAGAGTGCGCGTGAAAAGCTTTCGAGTTGAAAGCTTAAATTTAAAATAGCTTTTAGAATGATTTTGCTTTTTAACTAAACATACTTACCACCATATAAAACTTTGGTCGAAAAAAATTTATTTCTAGATACGGGTGGGTAACAAGTAACAACCCTTGGGACCATCTTTTCTAAAGCCAATAAGCGAAAATCGAAACTTTTAAGTTTTTACATATTTTTAAAAAAGCTTACCGCCAGTCATTCATATTTAAACAGTTGGCATACATTTTAAATAACAAGGAAAACAAGAACCAGTTTGGCAGTCACACCTCAGGCTCCGCAATGATTTAATTAGCGGTGATTTTAACATTTATTCCGAGTCACGATAAAGTATAAACTATAAACAGGTGACAAAATTAAACGATAAAGAGAATTTATTTTTTATGATTTTATGAATTTGCATTAAATGTAATGTTAAATGTATTGTTAAATTTATTATTTAATAATGTAACTCAAACTATGTACCTACCTATATCTAACATAGTTATATTCGATTAGACTTCTTATAAAAGGGCTGGGCATTGTGGTACGGGAGCCAGGAACAGATTTTATGACCAAGTTCCTCTCAAGCGGTAATTAGTAAAATGCATCAAAGTATAGTATTATGAAGCCTCGTGAACGTCAGCTGGAGCTCGGTTGGGGGGAAGAGCGGTTGTAGCCTCCCGTATCAGCTGACGGTTTTTCCACCAAGATACAGCCAGCTGACCTATATATTTATCCACAGTTACATATAAGCTATCATCAGGTAAATTTTTGTTTGAGAGGAAATCACGGAAAATAAATTTTTCTTTAAATTTAACTTTCATGTTCGAGACACCAGCTGATGTTGTAACCAGCTGATTATTTTTTTTCGTTGAGATATTGGGTTAGCTACAATTTGACAAATTTTTAGCTGAGAGGAAATGAATGAATGAATGTATTTTTTTTCCTACGTGCGTGGGAGGCTACAACCGCTCACCCCCCCCAACCGAGCGCCAGCTGACGTTCACGAGGCTTTATAATACTATACTCTGAGGCGTCTGACGAATTATCTCTTGAGAGGAAATAATTAACCAAATTTGCACCTGGCTCTCGTACCATTGTCACAATCCACAAATAATAATTAGGTCTACGTATTTTTTATGAAATCTGTTATGAAAGGAGTCTACGGAGAAAAGCTGGCATGAAACTTTAAACGAATACTTCGTAAAAATGTGCCTCGATTAAAATTGTTGTATTTTTTTTATTAAAATTAGGAAAGGTAGCTAACGCTACTACGCTGCGTACATCAGTTTAGCTTTTAGGCGATCCTCACACTGCCCCGCATCACGCTGCATGTTGCATGTCGAAGCACCTACGCGCGTTCCTGCGGGAGTGCAGATCTGCATCATCGTGCGGGTTTTTTGCGCACTCACGCGCGTAGGTGCATTTGTAGATTCACGCACGGCACGGCGGCTCTCATTAATCATTTATTCGCCGTTCTCTGTGGTGTGAGCATCACGATAGTTTTGATAAAAATTGTTAATAGTGTGGAACTCATTCAGGACGCTGCCTAACTGTTTGGTTTTTGTACGGTCAAATTAAAAGAAATCGTGCCTATAGAAGATACATGGGTACATCCTTATTTACAAACAAGATCTTTAAATGGGTCATTTGTTAATAAATCGATCGATAATTCAAAATCCCATTCAAAATCACGCGCGGCACTGCGGGATTCGGTGTGCCATACCTTGCGTCTCGCCCCGCACCTACGCGCGGGTGTGCATGTTTCTCCGCGTGTATGCGCGTGATCCGCATGAACGCGCGTGGTTGCATTTTCAGTGTGTTGGACTGTGCGTGTTTTCTATACAAACGGAGATACTTACAAGTAACGTTAAACACGCAGTCACGCAACATGCAGCATGATGCGGGGCAGTGTGAGGATCGCCTTAGGTACCCGATCAAATACGATTCGAGGGAGTGATCTAAGAAAATTTATAAAAGCTTGATTCCCTAAGAATGAGAAATGCAACCCCTGTAATGTGTTGCGTTCCTAATCTATTATTATCACCATATCTATAATAATGATATATAATAATAATTTATTTAAGCCTTTACCTGCGAATAAAAAAAATTAATGCATAGGCCTTTAATTACTCTATTTCACGGCTGTTTGGTAGAGATTACTATATCCATGTTTTTATGAGTTTTATAAATAATACTTAAATTAAGAAATTAAGAATATTATTGTTTATTTTACCTTTCGAAACATATTGTTTAATCAAGTGGTGTTATTTTAAAATGCATTAAAATTTTTAAGCAATGTAAAAAGTCAAGTCAAGTCTAAGTATAGCTTTGCTCGTTTAGTTAGTTCTGTAATTTGTTTGTGTTGTTCGTCTGCGTTTAAATAAATTTTAAACTCATAAAAGCCGTTTAGGCAAATTAAAGCTACAGGACTGAAGTGAATTATAGCAAAAGTATCGTATTGAAATGAAATAAAAATATAAATTATGCATGGATAAATGCTAATTATTCATTCTATCATGAAAGGAAAAGGTACATAAAACAACCATATTGTGTACAAAACTTTCTTCTCATATATTATTATTAAATCGATAATCATTTTTAACATACAATAACTTTAACGTGAATATGAAAATAAGCGATATACATATTTAAAACATTAAATAAGCAAATATGCTCTGTACATTGGTTCTTAATATTAATGGCTAGGTAGGTGAAAATCAATACTAAAAGTATTGATTTTCACGATGTTTTATACAAAAAAATGAAAATGATGTCACCGTAAGTTTATAAACACCGTTTACAATATAATTCGCGATATTATAAACTGTCGTAAAAAATACCAAACCATTTACAATATAAAGTATTATTTTTCGTTAGTCTAATCTGTCTGTTTTTGATTAATACCCGAAAAATTGTGAATCGTCCTTGATTGGTCAATTTATCAATACATACCACGTGAAATTAGACCAATCGCTAGATGCGTTCCGTCGCAACTCGCAGTTCACAATTTTTCGACAGTTTTATAACCTTTCTAGTTATATTGTAAACTAACGTCGTTTTTGTTTATAATCTTACGATGACACTGTTACGATCGAGAAAGTACAATTGTTAATTTGTAACTGTATAAAAAATGAATCCGATAATAGCTACCATTCTATGGGATATTTAATTTAAAAAAAAAATATGTTCCATAATAATTCATATATCGCATTAAAAACATTATTTATAACGTATTTCAATCAATTGAAATTTCACAATCATGATATGTGAAAGGACCATACCACACTCATATGTTTTTGTATAATTATAAATAATAAAATAAACACTTAACATCATTGTTAAAAGGGATTTATTGATTCTGGCTTTGATAAAAAAAAACACTTGCTCATAATATGTGTTATAAAAAGGTATCTAAGAGATTTCAATAACAGAAACCATTAAACAGTATGTCTTTAATTTCTAGCACACTACATTTTCTATGATTGATTATTGGCATAGAAAATACTAAGGTAGAATATACACAGGCTTCTTTCCATACACATTGATAAAATAACTTATTATTGAATGTTTCCTCACAAATCACAATGCAACATAAAGTCCAATTATTGGACTATGGTGTAAATAATAATTATTTATTTTCCAAATTTCAACTAGAGTTTAATTTCATTTCTTCTGTTTTGAAAGAGCTTTCCGAACCGGTAATGGTAAACTATGTAATGACGATTCAAAATTGCTTCTAGATGAAGTTAAATTTAATAAATAATTGTTTGAGTTTGAAAATGTATATTACGGAAATTTTCTAGCGCTTTATCTACCATAGTAGCAAAATAATGCCTGTTAAAGACCCTATAATATTTTTACCTATTAATATAAATATAAAATTCGTGCTAAAAACTATTTATCAAATCTACAGGAATAGTGCACAATATCTCCATTGGGATAGCGCACAAACGCGCTTTGGTTGCCGAACCGTTTCTTACAAACGGGACATACGTTGTAGTCGTTGATTACTATGCTTTTCGACTCGTGGTATTGTTTCATTTCTTGTACCTGAAAGAAATTATAATTTTATTTGATCATTCATTTGAAAGACATTGCAATTAGATAAAAAACTAAAGTTCATATAATTTAGGTTCTAATGTAATTATTTTATATTAGTATTTATTATGTATATGTCGCCGTAAGATTGTAAAAACCGTTTCATTATAATTTGACTAGCAAGTTTGCAAAAAATTTTAATCCGCAACATTATTATTTTTGCTTACTATTTTACGCATTATTTTTCTTTATTGATCGAAGTAAAACAATGAAGAAAATGTGCAATCAACATTAATAATACTTAATTAGTCTGAATTCTTTCAATCTTTGGTTAGAAGGTAAAAATATGACGATAATAAATAAATGTCCAACAAAGGATGCTTTATAAATTATAATACTAACCTGTGTGTGTTCAGCATACAACAATCCTTTTAATACTTGTGTCCTACGCTTTAGCGTGAGTTGACTGTCTAGAGCACTCTCTAAGAAACTCTTTAGTCTGCCCAGAGGCACTCCATCGGGTAATACTGATAATGCCTGGAAAATATTAAAAGCTCATGTAAAGAAATATTTCATTACATATTCAATTGTTTTAAGCGTCACAAAACTAGGTAAGACGTTGTAAATGGCAAAATGTATTTACATTTGCTAAAAAAAGACTTGATTTAACTTTCTTGACAAATTGTAGATTTTGAAATAAATATCCCTATGAATACATAGGGATATTTATTTCAAAATCTATAAAATGTTTCCATACTATATAATAATATAGTATGGAAACATTTTATAATAGCCGCTACAAATACATATTTATATAAACTTAAAAAAATACGACGAACGCAGCTATTCTTCATTTATCATCACAAATGTATAAAGCTCTTTTTACATTTACGCTTATTTACAATAAATACAACTGACCTTAATCGGTGATATTTTATCAGCATGTTTCTCCAATATACCTAGAGCTGTCTCCAAGTCAGGTACGGATGCATTCGGGTGTCTAGTTACATTGGCCAGCGGTCCGGTTAGCGGCGTAGTTTGTTCGGGGTTCATTAATATCCTCATTAGTATAACATATACGTCTAAATTCTTATCGTTCGATCTCTCCCATACATTATCACAGTAGCGTATTGCACGTTCGACGTCGCCTGAAATAAAATGTATGTTATGTAAATTTAATTTATTAATTTAAAGAATTAATAATAACACATATTATTGCAATAATAATTTCACTAAAGCATGCATTTCTATTGCGGAAACAAATGCAATCCAGTAAATATAAAGATGTTTTTTTTTGTATTTATTTAAGGATGCTTGATCTTCATTGATCTTTTTTCGGTTTTTGTTTGTAACTTGTTTAAATTACGCAAATATTTAAAAACATTCAAATTTAATATTATTTTTATAACAAAAAATTATCTACATACCAAGTATTTGCACATAAATGGCTAACGCCTGTTCATGCCTCCCGAGCTTTCCCAATATAATGGCTCTCTCTTCGAACAGTGTATCATTAGGAAAGTGTAATATAACTCTTTCTGGCGTATAATTGAATGATTTCTCCAAAAACGCAACCAATTTCGCCTTTATATGCTGCAATTCCTCTTCAGTCGAATTAGCTTTTTTATCAGTGATCTTCTCTCTATACATGCCAATTAAGGCGTCATGGAATATTGCATTTGTGTCATTCCACGTATGTATGACATGTTCTAGATAAGGTATGACTAGTTGTTCGTGTTCCCGAAGCAAAAAGTCTAGAACTCTCGGACGGGGCAAGTTTTCTACTTCGACAATGTCTTCCGTGAATATTTTGAGACCCTCTTCGGGATGCTCTTTCAATATCCAGTCGGAGAATTTGAATATTAGATTTATGTGCTCTGCGCCTGATATGTTAAGGAAAAACATTTTTAAATTAATTATCAACATATGAATAATTAAGGGTACATAGCAAAAGGGAGCATTAATTGACTGCAATGAAAATACGACTTTTTACTACAAACACAAAACCTTATTAGTTATTAATAATTTAAGAATTTATTTTGTATGAGTAGTAATCATTAACGAAATAATAATACAATTATACGATAGCGTTCTATCAGACGAACGGCAAGTTGCGACCTCTGCCGTTCACAACTTGCCGTTCGTGTGTTAGGACTCTTACTGAAATTAATAAAATAAGTAAATATATTTTTTTCAGTCTCACCTAAATGTTGTAAATAATTCTTAGTTCTATGATATCCCTTTAAGCTAGAATCTGGTTGTTTAGCCTGTTCACGTAATAATTGCAATGCTTTTGTATGCTGTCCTTTAGTCTGATACAATATAATAAGCTCAGAATGTTTTCCATGCTGGAGCAATGTCTTTTCTGCTTCTTCTAAACGACAATTATTTAAACGCAATAAAGGCGCAACGAACGCGTCATTAGTCTGAAAAAAATAATTTAAAACCCAATAATTAAAAAAATTAAATTCAATATTTACAACCTTTATAAGCCAAAGTCATCACAACCTTCGAAAAAGAAAAGCAGTACCTGTAAATAGCATTTCAAAAGCGTAGTATCGATAAGCTCCAACTGCTGTGCGACATTCCGTTGACTAGAAGTTTCATCTTTACTCCCGCTAGCGTCCGAATTCTTTCCTATTTTCGACCTTAATTCCACTAAATATTCTATCAACGCGTTCAAAGCGTTTTCGAGATCTTTCCCCTTTAATTTCTTCTCTTTGGTTTCCGATCCAGACTTATTATCTAACTCTGGGAATAGTTTTATCACGTCTGCTGGGTCTGTGTTTAATTTAATAAATTCTTTCATTGATTGCGAGTATTCTTTATTGTCGAATAGCTCCAAGGCGAATAGCATTTGTATGGAATGTATGGTTTGCTTCTTTTCTTCTGGTGAACATTCTGATAAATTCTACAAAAAGTGTTCATTGTAGTAAAGTAACAGTAAATACAGAAACAACATCTTAACTGTTCCAATCACAAATATATAAAACACTCAATGGAATGGATGAGAAATGCAATGACTCAGAATAGTAATTACATAAATTTAAAAAAAGGTAACTTATTACCAAAATAATTAAAAACACAATTACAATCTAATTAACCCAACCTAAAAAACGCCAAAAAAGATAGAAGATCAATTCACCTACGTTTAATAAAGTAATTATTTTTGCTTGCCGTTTTTTTACTTTAAAATGAAACATTTTTATCAACAAGAGAATTAAAATAAAAAATAACGACCAACTTTATCGCTACACTGATCAAAACTGTTCTCTAATTTATATAAATTACTACAGGAAAGTGGATATACATACATATATCCACTTTCCTGTAGTATTGATATTACATTATGATTGGTGGTACAAGACAAGGTATACATATAATATTTTGGTAATTGTAAATATAACATCACACTAATTAATATTTTGTTACAATGGCGTCTTTAGATAAATTGTGAATAACAGTTGAAACTATAATAAATAAATAGTTTTCATTATTTTACTGAATAAAATGTTAATGTTATAAAAAATAATGAAACTGCAAACATTAATTTAATTTTATAGACAAGATCACCAGATAGTAAATAAGATAATATTTCATGTTGAGTATCATTCATACTCATACTCATGAAGGCACGTAAATATATGCATACACTAGGTTGCCGCCCGCGGCTTCGCCCGCGCAGTCAAAGAAAAACCCGCATAGTTCCCGTTCCCGTGGGATTTCCGGGATTGCGTCATTTTCCCGGGATAAAAAGAAGCCTATGTCCTTTCTCAGGTATCAAAATATCTCCATATCAAATTTCATGAAAATTGGTTCAGTAGTTTAGGCGTGATTGAGTAGAAGACAGACAGACAGAGTTACTTTCGCATTGCGACATATTAGTATGGATAATTACCGTTAAATCGATAGCTATCTGAAAGTGTTTATCCTTGAGCAGTTGTTGTCTCTGAACGGTTACATCCACGGCGCTCAAACACCACACTTGTCCAACTGAAGACACGAATATTAAACCTCGCTTATATCTAAAAAAAGTAAATAGAACAAATGTTACAAATTATTACTTGAACAAAACACACTTCAACATTTGCAAGAAATTATTGTTTCTAAGTTCTATCACAGTCTTGCTAACCTAGTTCGATAGTCACTTCTCAATTCTCATGAAATGTAACATTTATATTAATTTAAATAAATTGACGACATTATATTATTATAATATACTAGCTGCTCCGCGCGGTTTCACCCCCGTGGCTCCACTCCTGTTGCCCGTAGCGTGATGAAATATAGCCTATAACCTTCCTCGATAAATGGGCTATCTAACACCGAAAGAATTTTTCAAATCGGACCAGTAGTTCCCGAGATTAGTGCGTTCAAACAAACAAACAAACTCTTCAGCTTTATAATATTAGTATAGATAATACAGATATACATATTACATTTCCAACAATATAAATTAAATTTATTCAAGCATCTAGGCCAATTTAGCATGTCTAATATAAATAGGAATACTTACCTATACATCAGTCTTGCCTTGTTCAAATCAGGTAATGTTTGAATGAATAATGGTGGCTCAACAGTCTGAACAACCACATTATCTTGCAACAAGCCCAAGATAAAGGGTTCATCCCACACTGAAATAATGAAATCAAATGTGAATTAATTAAATCTTTTCCTAAAGTAATATTTTGACCAAAATAATGAGGCTGTTTATAGGCTTTTTTCTTCTAAACAAATTAAGTCTTATAAAATTTTACAACTAGTTTGATAATAAATCTTCAATAGAGCTTGAATTTATGTTTTTATAGCTAGAGCATTATTCTGTTGACTCTGTTGTATTAGAATATAAAAAAATACTGATTAACAATGAATTTAACATGGAATAAAATTATATAAAAGCATAGACAAATATGTATTAAAATAAGTAGAACTACTATTCTATTCTCCTTACCAACAGCAATAGGAGCATCAGTCCACTTTATAGTTTTCTTTATTTCTATAGCTTCCTCTTTAGCTTCTTCTACAAGAACAGAAGTATTGTCTCTGCCCAGAAGGAATGATGTCTCTGTATATTTGGCTATGGTAGGCTCCAAGGATTTTGAACTACTTGTTGGAAAAAGTTCCTTTGGATTGTGTGATGATAGCTGAAACATTTTTTTAAATATAATAATAATTTTCTCAATTGCAATCTTCTCAATACATTATTGATAGCCAATAACAAAACCCAAGACAAGACTTTATATTATGATATATTGCTTGCAATAATAACATACACAGTTTAATAAATTACAACATTTAAAATTTATATACTTATTTTACTTTGAATATTATGAATTTCTTTCCATTTTTCTCTGAGCTATTTAATTCATATTATTAAAATCAAATGATTGAACCAAAAAGCTATCAAGGGTATATACATTAACATGGAGAAAGTATACATTTACATTTAAGACTTACATCAAAAAATGTGTATTCGCCTTTAAATCCAACGCACAAATACTGCTGGCCCCAAGCCATCACTTTAGGTACATCTGGTATTGTAAAGTCAAACAGATGTTTCTTGAATTCACCATTTTTTCCATAGTAAAGCTGCAATTTTCTTCTTACAGCCACACACAAGTGAACAACTGAATTAGATTCACCAGTCATAGATGTTGCCGACTGAAAATATTTTAATTAAGTATAACTATATTTATCCCTCCTTTAGCAAATGTTTGTTTGACAGAAATAATTTAAAACATAAGATATTTTGTTAATTACTTACCTTGTTATCAAGTGCAAATAAAGAAGCTCCTTTAGTGTCCGAAAATGTCTTCACTAAAGGAAAATTGACACCATTTATATCATAAGACGAAAGCAAATTATCTGTTAGACACAGTAATAATTTGTCCTCTGAAAAAATAATGCAATGAACATTTTAACTAAATAGAAAAGAACATCATGCTAATGTTATGATAGAATACAATATCATTTATTGAACTTACCTGGTATAATTTCAATTTGTTGTATTGGTTTCTTACTAAAATTTTTACAGTATCGCAGCATTTTAAGTTCATATTTTTTACTATCATTGTTAACTGATAATGAGTACATCAAAAGATGCCCTTGTCGTGTACCCAAGAAGAGATTTCCATCTAAAACAGCAAAATTATGGCAAGTCACACCCACATTTATAGTTCTATAATTAAAAAGAGGGATAAAGATTTATTACTTACCATATGCAGCTATAGTTTCTATTTGAACAGATGCATTAAGCAGGTGAGTTACCTCATACGCCTCGTGCATGATTGTTCAATTTTGTTAGGATGACAAAATAAATAATATCTTCCAAGTTGTTTAAAATGTATATATCTGCTAATACTTAAGTTATGCTTGTACCATACCAATTTAAAATATCTAAACAGCACTATACGTTAAAATCCCATTGAAAAAAAAAGATAAAATCATATGACTATATTTTATTCAAATTTAAATCATTCATAATTAATATTTTGTTAATTTTACTGTAAAAAGCAAAACAGAACAATTGTCATGACAAATTGACATTGACATTACACAAGTGACAACTGACAATTAATAATTATTGTCATGTCAAAAAAATCTTGCGTGGCATATAGATAATAGAACACGAATAAAGCATGTGGTATCGATTTTATTTTAAATGTTAACCACACCCATGAGGTGTGAAGAATTGACATTGTAATTCTATAAATCAACATCAAGCTTTGAGATCACAGTTTGAGACGTTATGTGTACTACCTGTGTGTACCATTGTGGCACATGCTGCACCTGCACCTGATGTTATACCTACTCATCATGGGTTTGTAATATTTTTGAATATAATTCAATTGCTTGCTGATCATACAAAATAAATCATAAACAATGATCATTGTAAAAATAAGGGCAAATTGGAATGTGTGAAATAAAAAAACCATGGTACTATTCATTTAATATTTACTTTTATAATTATGTTATTTTCATTCATAACTAACAACGATATGGAGTTACAATGTATTCAAATTCACAGTAAAACAAATTAAAACAAAATACAAATTTCACTCACTATTAAATTTAATATTACAGTACTAGTAATAAGAAAACTCTTTTACTTTAAATAATTTATATAAGTCAACCCCATTTCGAAGTATGTATTACTGAAAATTCTCGAGTAGTAAAAGTGCACGTAAATCGTGAAAGTGAGAATTTAAACGGGTTAAAGATGTCGCAATAACATCACTTCAAACATCAGGTCACTAGTGTGTCTAACTTTATACACAGAGGGTCTTCAGAAGCAACGTCGATTACAAAATTCATAATAGGTAGACTTAATAAAATATGCATATCTAAACTATCGTACCGCTCGCTGTCAGGGCGCGGCGCTCTGCCGGCTGCCGATACTGACTACCGATTAACTTTACTCAAGAGTCATACCATAAAGATAATAATTATAATAATAATATTTACACGAATTATAAAGGTGTGTCAGCAAATCAATAGCCTTAGGGACGACAACTAAGCTCCACTATGTGTGATTTGAAATCTCGCGCCGAGCGCGTTACGTTCTTAACAAACTAGAAATTTTATACGTAATTAGTACATACATAATAGTAATACAAGTGTGTATTATATACGCGGCCGAAGCCTGTAGGTTTCATAGATGGGTATTCTGAATTATTACAGCATGCAAAATAGATGCGCCGCGGTTCAATCAAATGAATATTGTATTTCTATTATATTATAATAAATATAAAATAAAATAAACTCTGGTCAATGACGACACGTAGACGTTATTGTGACTCTAGGAGGTCAGAGCTGACCTGTGTTCTCAAATTCGTAATGCTTCTCAGCAACAGAATTTGTACAAATATTATTTACTAATTAAAAAAAATGGTGCAAAATCACACCCAAGGTTATGAATTAAAGCTACATCTAAACCATGAATAAAAGAGTTCATTACTTTATATTAAAAAGGCTTTAATACCTCAGCTAATTTGTAACTGTACGCCAACTTTTAAGTGCAAAAAGAAATTGCCAAAATACTTAAAACTATGACAATGAATTTATTTTTAATATTACTTTATAAATGACTACTTATATCGTGTTCTCAATGATAAATTTTACATAGCAGAAATATGATTTATCGATTATTTTATAGAATACAATATTATCGAAAAACTATGACATTACAATAGGACACAGACAGTGCAATCAAATACATTATACATTTATCCAGAGCTGGATAAGAAAAGATACGCCGCAATAAAAAAAAAGTCTAATATAGAAGTTGCCAGAAATAACAAATATCTATAATGTAGTTAATCTAAATTTTATATCTTTGAATTGTTTATACAAATACATAATATTCTGAGATATCATTTAATTAAAATTATCCTGAGAGATCAGTTTATGCTAGTTATAAAAATTTACAAGTATGCTTTGTATGTATGCGATAAAATATACCGTCTGCTCCGGAGCTACAGCACTAGGCATACTTCGCGCAAGTCACGTCAGTGATACTTTCCGACAATAAATATTCTAATTCTACTCAAATCCTCTACGGGTTACACGGCACAAGCGGAATTACGACTCCCTAAATATATTCCTCTATAGAACAGGTGTAAAGTGAAGCGAGCTCGTGATGCCATTAGAATAAGAAGGCGCTGCGTGATGACGTTAAGGTTTTCATTATCAACAAATGAATAGATTTTATACAAATCAAATCGAGTACAATTTATCCAGACGATAGTTATCTGTCGTTTACCAAAACCGACGTTAAAAATTCAGTATAATAGGTATGTACACAAAGGAGTTTGAGCTTACAAAAGTACAAAGTAATCACATCGCGACGGTTTAGAATCTACTGTGGATTTACCCTTCTTACCGACTACGACAGCTCAAGCTTTATCGACAATTACACTACAGTATCACACGATTACTCGCTGAAAACACCTATTATGCATTAAATTTTTCCCGATGACCAACACAAAAAATACTATCACTAATTAGCGTACAAACGACTCCAATCTACGTTCCGAGCGAATCGCGAAGCCCGCGGGAGACGCCCGGCCGGCTGCGATCGAACGTTATCATTAGTGAACCCGAAACACGGCCACAGCCACAGATCATATAAAAGAGGTAAGACCGTTAGAATGGCAATAATTCGCCGTTCCTATAAGAACCGGTGTCGCCTGTGAGTGTGGCCAAGTCCGCGCAAGTCCGCTTACGCACATATTTGCAATTTCAAATCTAGCCAATCATAGCGCCGCGCGACCACGCCATTTAAAATGGAACGAATCATACGCATGATGATGATGTGAGCAGTGCTCATATCCTTGGCGCGTCTGCCCCGCCTACAATGCCTTTCTAACCTCTTTTATATGTTCTGTGGCCACAGCTATGTTCAGCGTGTTCGATGCGCTGGGCCGACCGCACGTGGCCGCGGAACAGTCGCGGGCGCTCCTAGCATTCTCGATAACCTACAGATCGCCCCGGACGTCGGCGCCGACGTCGAAAGCTTCGCGTCGATACGGGCTCGTATCGGACTAAAGCGTGTTCGCGAGCGCGTCGTCGATATCGGAAGATCCTAGATCGGTATAGGTCGCGTCATGTAAAAAGAACGCTGACGGTTAAGCTACGCATTGGCGATTTATTGGTCTATTTGGTGTTATGAGGTGGTATAAGAATAACAAATATGTAATTGCGAAGCCACGACCCGAGAGCCTACTTCAAAAATAAAATAAGCAGCAAATAACTTTCGTGCTAAACTCGATACATGCCAAAACACACCCCATCACTTTCATCCAGCGTTCTTTTTACATGATTCGCGTTATACGGTGGTTCGTATGGTTGTGAGTGTGAGTTGGGTGCGGGGGCATCTAGGACGTTCGATAGGGATGCACGAGTCGCGAGCCAGACACGTGGGCCGGGGAGCGTGGGGCGCTGGGCAGCCGCGCTCGGCTCTACGACGCGCTCGGCGAGCCCCCGCTCGTGCCGCTCGCCGCTGCGTTCTCGCCTGCGGACAACACACGTCATTAGCGTCTACATTCACCACACGCGCACACTTACGTACTTATTGTGTACATTTGTAATGTAAACATGTTTGAATACATTATAGACGCAACATTTGTTTGTGTAGGAATGTGCATGTAGTATATACAATAAGATAAAGCTAAGGTTACTGTAATGAAAAATTGAAAATGCTAACAGACATCATATCGATGCAAACTACATATTAGCATTGAGATAATATTAATATGGAGTCGATACCGCCTACACCACTTATGTTCCACTCAACATACGTCATGTGGCGTAACTGCACTCAGTCGCTTGCTCGCTCATTGGCGCGAACGTCACGCTCATTTTTTATTTGTTTTAAAGTGAAACGCATCAAATATGCCTACGTGTGTGTTACGATATTGCACAAATAATACAAATAATACGGAAAAGTGCAAAGGAATAACTTTTCAATCAGTAAGTAATTAGATAATAATTTTTAAAACTTAGTTAGAACAAAATTTTTGGCGGGCGACAATTTGCGTCATTTGTCATAGATTAAAAATTTAAGATGTGACATTGGGCATGAAATAAGTGTTGTTAGTAATATTTGCTGGCGTATATTTTTATAGTATAAAATAATAATTTTACATATTTAGAAAAGCATAGACTGGTTGTTAATTGAAAAAAGGTGAAACCATGAAATATGAAAATCAATTACTTAATCACCAATTTTTCTTTTGTTAATTGATTTTAATCAATTTTAATTGATATTGTATAAGCTACTGACTTGAACGTATAATTGAATTATTATTTATTTATCTGCACTAATATTATAAAGAGGAAAAATTTTGTTTGTTTGTTTGATTGTAATAAATAGGCTCATAAACTATTGGACCGATTTTGATGAAATTTGGCACAGACAATCTTTAGACCCTGAGAAAAAACATAGGCTACTTTTTATTGCGAAATATGTAAAACGGGCGAAGCCAGGGCGGACCGCTAGTTCAGAGATTAATATTTTTTCTATTCAAGGTTTCCATGTCTGGGTCGTGAAGAAAGGGAAAAATGGGTAAAATTTGTCCAAAACAACCGCAGTGAAGAAACCTGGTTACCATCCGATAGAACTAGCATCTGTTCATTGCATTTTCGCGATGAGGATAAATATACCACAAAAGCGGGAAGGCGTATTCTAAAGAAGTCTGCTGTTCCTTGTATTGATGTTAGAAATAATAATAAAATTTTACGCATTTGTATAACAAATAAAATATTATTTTAGCCATCACTAACATTATTATTATTATATTTATTTTAGCCGAAGGTGTGCTACAATAGGCATGACGAAAGATTTTTAAATCCTCTTCCATAATGTGTGTATACGTTTACAATACAAGAAAAACCCTATATTTCGGTAATATACTTAAATTTAACGAAGATAAAAGCCATTTTCTAAAAAATATTTATTAACTGTGCCCAAACAGCTCGCAGGTGTCATGGCGTAGGCGTGACGTCACACTTTGGTAAATACGTAATTATTTGTACGCATTGCGAAGAAAATTAAAAAAATATTTATTTAATATGTGTTATAGAAACGAATTTCAAAGTTTATAAGTGGTGTGCAGTATTGCAGTGTGAATCCACATAAAAATAATGCTCAAAAATGTGTTAGTAATTATTTTAAGCGAGAAAATAATAAGAAATGATTGTATAAAGTTGGCGCGGAGAACCCCGAACCATGTATTCGTGAATTCGCAATTATATTTCTGTTCTGAGTCAATAAAGCATACGTGAAACAATAGAAAATAAATAAAAATGCGTATTCTCAACATATTCATAACAACAAAAAACATCTGACGTGAGTTGTTTACTTAAGCGTGACGTCACGCGTGTTTTAGTCAAAATGGCGAACTGCAATATTTCAATGTTTTATTTTATTGATAATCTCATTAATCTTAATGTTTTTAAGATTTCTTAGTCACTATATGTAATTTATCTATTATACATTTTCCCTTAAAAACACTAATACGATCATTTATGGATACTGTCGTCATGCCTATAGTACTGGAACAATACAAGCAATTTCTGAGCCGGGAACATGTTCTGAGGATGATGAACTAAATATAAATAAACACAATTTTTACACGGCTTTTATTTTTTTTCTAAAAAAGGCTCAATTTGTAAGGAATGAAACTTCCCATAGCCCATATTGAACCTCCTCATCCTATATTATATGCCAGATATTGTTAGCCCCGCGTAGTAAAGTCAGTTTATATCTGAAATAAATATTAAGTAAGTACAAAGAAAATTTCAAGTCAACGTGCATGTAAGGAGTGGCACCCAATAAAATAGACAGAAAGAAACAAAGTGTCGCCTCTATAGCGGTGAGTCAGTGACATCGCATAATCTATGACTGTCTAGCCGTCATTCGCGCGCCCCGCGCCGCCATCTTGGCGCACAGATTTTGTTCGTGGTGTCTGCTCCATTATTAATATTATCTCAATGCATATTAGATCTGTAATTAGGCAAAAAAAGATATAATGATGGTGTACATTGTTTTTATGTAATATTAAGATAAATTTACAGTTTAATAATTGTTATGTATGTGCAATGTCTGTTATAGGTAAACCAGAATCTGATGGCAAATTGGGAAATCAAAATTTTGAGTGTGCAACCCTAGGGAAAATGGACTGAACGATCTTGATACTGCTTATTTTTTATTTTGTCCTCAACATCATTAGGCACATTACATAAGTGAACAATACTGTACTTAATAATGAGATATTCACTTAATATTATGTAGGTACATACTTACATGTATAATATACATATTACTTTTATCTATGTAATACATATTATGTATTATTTACACATACTTACCTATATTTGTATATTCATTATCATTATGCCATGTAAATATATGGATGTAATGATAATGCAGATCAAAACTAGATTGCTAAAAATTTTTTATAAAATAAAATAAAGATAAAATAAAACTATGTTTATTTTCGTAAGTATTAAAGACACACACATTATAAAATTGACTTGGACAGCTTGGACTTGACGAATAGCCGTATTGGAAACTCCTGTAATAAGTTTTCATAAAATTATATTGTAATCAACAAACAATATTATAATTACCTACTTATAATATTTTTTATTTTAAGTATCAAAACGGGTAAGTCCAATTTACCAATAAAATATTCAAAATTGAAAATTATGATGTGTTTGACGCTTCTGCATCGAATGTTTTTCTATACACATTATAAACAACACCTCTTGCTTGTGATCGCAGCGGCTTTTTCGACATTTTCGAAGATTTTTTAGACAAAATCCTAAAAATTATTCATCAATTGCAAAGAAGACAAATAATTTGACAACCAATTTGATAGTTGTCAAATAAAATTGCCATATGAAAATCTTTTATTTCGTAAATATAAATATGCCATCAGATTCTGGTAGACCTATACGTTTGTCATTACAGCCAGTATGTTAACAGCCGTCTAGCGATTCATTCTGCGTATTTATCAATGACAATTATTAAAAAATCTGTAAAAACAAAATTTAACTTTCTATCCCAAAATGAACAGTTATAATATTGACGAGCGTACCTTGCGGATCATGGTCGTGGTGCGCGGAGGCGCCGGGCTCGGGCGCGGCGCGCGGCTTGAGGAAGTCGTTGAGCGAGGGCTGGATGGCCAGCTCGTACTCCGTGAAGTTGAAGAGCGGCGGCAGCGGGCGGCCGTTGGGCAGGCGCGCGGCCGGCTCGCGCAGCTCGTCGAAGAAGCCGTGCGCGCACGCCTGCAGCGGGGACAGCCGCGCGCCCGGCGTGTACTCCAGCAGCCGCGACACCAGCGAGATGGCGTCCGGCGGCGTGCACGCGCGGAACACCTGCACCGCCATATGCAAGACATATATTTATTTGTACATATGGACACGACACCGCTTACATCACTTATGTTTATTTTATTAAGGCTCATTAGCAGCTGTACATCGATTGTTTTACATAAAAAATACACAAAAAATCTAGGACATGATGGACAACTAATAAAAAATGAGCACTGCATGCACTACAATAATTAATTACATTAAAAAAATAATATACACATTAAATACATTTTAACTTAATAAAATACATTTTAAAATAATCACTACATAAAATTAATATGTTCCGCTCAACATACGCCATATGGCGTAACTGCACGCTCATTTTTTATTTGTTTCAAAGTGAAACGCATCAAATATGCCTTCGTGTGTGTTACGATATTGCACAAATAATACGGAAAAGTGCAAAGGAATAACTTTTATCGGTAAGTACCTATCTAGATAAAAAAATTTAAAACTTAGAGCAAAAAGACTTTGTTATATACTTACTATGTAATGATGTCTATGAATGGTCAATTCATTTATAGAGCAGACACTAAGATGTGGGGAAATAGTGTGAAACACTTGGAAAATTTCAGTGTGTGTCCTTTCAGCAGATATAATGAATGACTTGATTCTTGATGTTGATTAAATTTTTAATATATAATGCATGATTATATAAACCTAATTGCATTAATTAAAAATAGACTCTTTTGATTCCAAAAATACGCAAGTATTCATAGGTAGGTGTAGAAAACCACATAGATGTCCTGAATATAAAAACCTACTTCCAATATAAGTTAATTTGATAATAATATGAAGAGTAATATATTAAGTTATTAAATATTGGCCGAATTAGTTTTTGTTAAGTATTTCTTATGTCATTATGGTATGATATGTATAAATAAATATTCATTGTCACACTTAAGAAAAAGGAAATCATCATATTCTGCCTAAATTACAGCAAAATATATGAAGCTTGATACAATTATTAAACATACATACATACATAAATTAAAAAAATGGTCAAATCGGTTAATGATAAAATTAAAACAATTAGTCTTAATTAAATAACAGATTAAGGCGAAGTCATGTAAGTATATTTAAAGAACGATTTTAAACGCATCAAATTATTATTCAAACTGAATCCCAATAAGCAACGTAGTAGGATTTTTATAATTAAATTACAGTAATAATGGGCTTAAACACTTTGTATAATAGAAATGTTAGCAAATGAATATTATATAAGTGGTGTGGGGGCGATATGTACATTGTTAATCTCTTGTTACAACATGAGGTAATGTTATTGTAAGAATAATTACATGTAGGATAAAATTTCATAGAACAAATGTAGATTGCCAGTGCTGTATGAAATCTACAATGTCAATTGTTTCAAAGAGTATAGTAAACTGAATTACTGACAAAAAATTAATATATAGGACTCCTAAATAATCAATTATATGCGAAAATATATAAAAGATTACTCAGGCTACTAAACTATATTCTATGTCATATTGTTTAAACCTCAGCGTGTCTTCAATGATTATTAAATACACAGATGTCAGTTCGCCATACAAAATGAAACATTTTTATATACGTAAATATATTTTAATCAAGAACACTGCACTCGATGTACGCACACTGAACACCAACAAAAATCAGCAGTGGAAGACATCGTCAACCAATCGGTAATTAGTCGTCACGCCTTACTCATGCCTAGGCGTTGTCTCAAGTCTTAACCAGGGTACAATTTAGCATTTTGTCAGTTATTTATTATAATTACAACTTATTATTCACAAGAAAACTACTTTTAAACTGCATGTAAAAATATATATGGTACTTTATAATATTTTCATGATTTTGGGAAAGCTATCACTACAATAGCTACCTAAAAGCTGACAAAATGCAAATTACGATTGAATGCCCACATTTTATTAACTAGGAATATTACCAAAAAATGTACTAAAAGTGTTTTTTCTTCTATTCTATTCTTCAATATTTTACATCTGGAAGGTGTAAAATTATAAAAACATTGTATTTTTTTTAATAGATATATGAAATATGGGCATTCTGTGTAGGTTAGCGGTGTCTTACTCTGATGCGCTGGTGGTCAGTGGTTGACTTGGGCATCGTCATTCGCTCCAACAAATACTGCAAGTACGCGTCATAGTCATCAAAATCCATACTAATATTATAAATGCGAAAGTAACTCTGTCTGTCTGTCAGTTTCTTAATCACGCCTAAACTACTGAACCAATGTGCATGAAATTTGGTATAGAGATATATTGATACCCGAGAAAGGACATAGGCTACCTTTTATTGCGAAATATGTACCACGGGCGAAGCCGGGGCGGACCACTAGTGTTAACTATAGAGATTTCGATTCACAATCCGCGTGATTCTGTCTTGTGATATTAGAGACAAGATAAAAGTACTCATGATTTTGATTCTAATATATGATCTATATAGTTTATTTAATATGTCGAGATAGCGTCTAGGATCTTATGTAATATTTTGTAAATAAATAAAATTTATAAACTGTATTTATATAATTTTGAAGAAATGCTGCAATGTTATTATTTTAGATTGAGAAACATGTTTGTATAAATAATTATGTCTGATGCGCCATGTTAGTTTTCGAAATAATTAATTGCAAGGCGCCGCGCAAAATAATTAAATTTATTAATTTAAAACTTGTATCATTCCAGCTACATATATACAAATAAATAAATAAATAGAATGCAATAAGATATATAAAATGTAACTACCTCTATATTATTTTTGAATGTTTCATTGTATGAAAACTGTAAATAAAATGGCAACTAAAATTTACCTTCGCCCAAGGATGACTCTTGATTTGTGGAAACTTGAATTCCGTGTAATTTGGATTCATTTCGCGAATCTGTTCCCTCGTCGGTGTTCCAAGAACCTGCGTTAGAAATTAACATTACATATAAAATTATTAACATATATAACATTATTATTCGTCTATGAATACAGGCAATACGTAACATTTCAATATAGCTAGGTGTAATCTACTGGTAGCGAAAAAAAGCCTTTATAAAATAGTGTATTAAGGCTACCCAAAGGCATTTACTAATATAATCTAATTATATCTAAACCCAACCTGTCTTTGGCTCCGCTAGAATAAAATTGGTAAGTACCTTCTACAGGTGAAAAGTGTGTGTTGATTTTATGATTATTGATATATTTACCAACAACCAAAAAATGAATCCTTATTGTAGCTAATGAAAATGTTTAAAATAGGATATTTTTCAGTTCCCACATAAAACTTAGCATAGATCTGTGCTAGACACAGCAATAATTTAAACACTCAAAATTCTAGATCCGTAGCGAAAATGTTTAAGTGTGCAAATTGATAATGATGTAATATTTATTTTACAGTAAGTTGGATTATTACATGAAAATAATGGTTATGTTCGTCAAATCTTACAAAATTTATAGATTCTACCCACGTATTTACGTGTGTTTAATCTATCGATATGTCTGGATCAACGCAAATTAGAATCATAAAAGTGAAAGTTTTTTTGTATCAACAAGTCATCCTAGTTTATATCAAAATAATAACTCGAGGAAAATATATAATGCTAGAGCAAATACCTTGATAATCTCGACTAATTGGTCGACGCCTGAGTCTCCGGGGAATATCGGTTGGCCCAGTAACAGCTCGGCCACTACGCAACCCGCGCTCCATACATCTATACGATAAATAATAAGTTTATATAATATATTAAATAATCTTAATATCTTAATATATTATATTATAAAGGCGAAAGTTTGTAAGTATGGATGTATGGATGTTTGTTACTCTTTCACGTAAAAAACTACTGAATGGATTTGAATGAAACTTTACCACAATATAGCTTATACATCAGAATAACACATAGGATAGGTTTTATCCCGGAAATCCCACGGGAACGGTAACTATGCGGGTTTTCCTTTGAAAACGCGGGCGAAGCCGCGGGCGGAAATCTAGTAGTACATATAGAGAATTGAAATAAAAAAAGAAAAATGCAAATAAAAAGGTTTTGTTAAAAATAAAGACTGTTTGAATATTAACTACGTATTCCAATTATTTAAATGAATATGATATAGTCCGCCGTAAGTTTGACGAGGATGTTTATACATTACCAATTAAATATAACATTCCATCCATATATCTAGGGAACTTAGTACATGTGAATAAATTATTATTAGTACAACAGTGTCCTACAATGAAATTAGGTCACACGCTATTTGCAGAGTCCTTGTACATAACATTTATAACTTACATATATCTTACTAAATATTGTTATCATTTCAATTCTCTTGTTGTATAATGCTTTTTATTTACCTCTTTCTTATTACTGCAGTGTATCTCGTAGCTTTATTTTTACATTGATCTTATTTTACATCACCATAGCACTTACACATACACGCTATTTAGATTTACACAATATTTTTCACAAACTTTCTCTCATATAAAGCACTCACCAATCTTAGTAGTATAGTCGATCGCGCCAAAAATGAGTTCAGGCGCGCGATAGTATCGCGAACATATATACGAGACATTAGGCTCTCCGCGCACGAGGTGTTTCGCGGAACCAAAGTCGCACAGCTTGAGCACGCCCGTCTTCGGGTCGAGCAGCAGGTTCTGCGGCTTTATGTCCCGGTGGCAGATACCGAGCGAGTGGATGTACGCGAGGCTTCTGAACAACTGGTACATGTATAGCTGGAAGTGGGCGACGGTTTTATTAGTATACAATAAAAATAAAAAAAGACGGGTTGCACTCCGGGAGTGCCGGCAGAAGTGAAAACTTGATTATTAACGTTCAGCATGTTTGATATTTTGGAATCCGTCTACGCATGGAATGTAAGGGCTAAAAAAAAAAAACATCCGTCTTACGCTTTTTCGATCAGGCCACGTGTCCTGACGCGAGTTTAAGATTTTATACCCAACGCCGCTAAAGAAGTTTTCACTTCAAAAAAAAATACTATGTGTGTTACACCAATTTTATGTATAGTATTGTGATGGGACGAAGGTACATGCATAGCTGGAAATGAGCGACGGTTTATTAGTACATATTTAGCATACAGCGCTCTGAACACCAATTTTGAAGTGAAAACTTAAACTCGCGTCAGGACACGTGACCTGATCGAAAAAGCGTAAGACGGATTTTTTTTAGCCCTTATATTCCATGCGTAAGACGGATACATTCCAAAATATCAAACATGCTGAACGTTAATAATCAAGATTTCACTTCTGCCGGCACTCCCCGAGTGCTACCCGTCTTTTTTTTTTAAGTCAGAGGAAGCAAAGGGGCAGGTGGGCTACATGATGTTAAGCCGTCACCACCTTTTATAAACACTAGTAACTCTGTTGGCCTTTTATAAATACACACGCTCTTTTCTTGAGGGTCCCAATGTCGTAGTTGTTCGGGAACACCACAGGTGGTAAATCTTTCCAGAGCTTATGTATATTGAATAGTATGGAATGTACGGGACGAAAGTACATTGGAATTGCGTAATGTAGTACATTAGTGTTTGTCGATGGAAAATGTATGGTTACACGAATTATATAGTAATGTACTATAATTGATGGAATTTATGAAACTAAAACATCATAATTAGTATGTATACGCGAGTATTATACTTTTGGAAATGTATGTGTTCACGGGCGGACTTATTGCTGTAATTTAATAGTCTACAAATTTTAAATGTGTAAACAGTGTAGTACATGTGTAAACCAAACACATATAAAAAATACGTACACCTTTGGACTTCGGTTATAACGAGGTAAAATATTTATTCAAATTTTAGGTTTATGTTACTTTTATGAACGTCACTGCATAATGTCTTCAGCAATAGTTCACAAAGAAACATAAATCTTTACCTTTATAAAACTAATGGGTATGGTTTGTTCATCTTTGGAGTAGTGACGGGCAACTTTATACACCGTCTCGGGTATATACTCCAGCACCAAATTCAGGTACACTTCGTCTTTCTGTAAACAAAAACCAGTTTGAAACTGTTCAAACCGATTATAATTACTGTATGCTTCCTTTTTCGAATAAAATACGTGTTATATGTAAGTATATCCATAAAATACATATTATAATAAACCTAAATACAATGAGGAAAGGACAAACAGACACAAAGTTATACCAAATCTATAGCAGCTTTCACCCGGTCCAATAAAAATCACTCAATACCTGTATCATTAATAACGAAAAGAAACACATTAGTCAATATTGTCGTCCCTTGCAAAATCAACAAATACAGCTCTCAAAACAAGTTATATAACCATTTCCATGATTTCTAGTAACAATAATATAATAGACCACCAACCATAAACATCAAAATATCGTCAATGCATCAGATTCAATCCCACCCAGCCATCTTTCTTGGGGTATTATGTAACAATTTAATCGAACTTATTAAAGAATTTAAACTTAATCGCAAATTAAATTTTATTTGACGCTAACGAATTAAGGAGAAAATAATGGTCGCATGTTGAGTAAAAATAATATGTAAAATTTTATTTACAGTTCTATGCACAATGGATTGTAAATAAATAATAGCTTTTTAATACTAACTCTCACCAAAATTCACTTGAGTCTATCCTTATCAGGATGCCTTGTTATTAGTATTAAAATATGTATATTACATTCGATTGAATCATTCAACGCGTAGCCTGTAATGTTACCCACGTGTGACACAAATGCATTTGAGATAAAATCATGTACTATATTCACTATTAAATATTATAATGATAAACCACTGTCGTATCTTTTAAAATATTATATATTTAAAATAATACGTGATGATTTTCATAACAGATAAACGATTCAATATTACAGCAATTTTTTACTTCACCAATTTTATTGATAAACTGACACAAAAAATACCTTTACATCAATTTGAAGTATTAAAATACAATTTCTATGTAGATGAGTTAAGAAATAGCAAGCAAATATCCAACAGAATAACGCGGAATGAAATAGTGCATAACTGCTAAAACAAAAGCTCAAACGAAAAAGAACACAAAACAACAAGCAGCATTTGTGTTTCTAAGAAAAAAGACAAAATAACATGGTCTGAACGAATGAATTATTCGAAAGGATGACGATGAAAATGATAAACGAGCTTGAAACAGCTCCGATGTAAAGCTCATAGCTGATATGATGGAGTCGCTAACGCCAATTCATTTAACACACAATTAAAAGGGACTATTAGGTCACCGACTGACGGTCTATAGTCTATACAGTGTGTATGAAAATGTTTGTAGTGGACGACACAAATATTCTTTCTTTGAATATATAAATCGGTAACCCTTGCCAAATATCTGATAGACCTAATGTGCGTTAGCACGCTAGCGTAAAATTTGATTGAATCATTAGACATACTGTGACTTCTAGGGACTGCATTGCGTTTAGCAGTGAGCTAACGGCCTCGGGTACTGCCACCTTCCCCCAAATAAAAAAATCAAATTCATTATAACCTAATCGAATTTCAAACAGAAGTAAATAAAAATAAAATACACACAGTTAAATGTAAATAGCTTGTAAATATATTCACCTTTTCTCCGCTGGAGTAAAAGAAGTATTTCAATTTGACAATATTACAATGCTCCAGTCGTCGCATTATTTGAAGTTCTCGGTTCTGTAAAACAATAAGACGACATTTATGAGGACAATGCCTTACATACAATTAATTTTCATTCGAATTTATATAATGTTTAGATATCCTAAATTATAATAATTGATAAAATAAATATATAACTCATTGTGTGCTTACAGCTTATAACATTATATAGGCACACATTATATTATGTACCTACGCATAAACAGGGTCGGTTTTCATGAAAACAACCGGATATCCAAGCAAACGTTTGTAATATAAAATTGGAAGATATAGTTAATATTCATATTTCCTTTTATGATATTAGATTTTTATTTTGCTTCATTACTAATTCCAGAAGTACTATGTTTTTCCTGTATATACTGTACGCATTTTCCCATACATACGTAACAATCAATGCCTTGGGCCGGTTGCAGAATTTCTCCGACTATCAGTGCGTACGTTGGTCGCGCTTGTCATATGTATGGAAATACGCGTGCGTATGGTCGGTCTAGCTATGAACGGTTTTATGAATTTTCATACATAATATGACAAGCGCGACTGACGTACGCACTGATGGTCGGTCAAGCTCTGCAACCGGCCTTATTATACGGCCGCGAGCATATTACACCAAGTGCTCACCTTAAACCTTTTGTCCTGGAGCACCTTTTTGATGGCAATGAGCTCGCCGGTGTCACATAGCTTCGCTTGGTAGACGACGCCGAAGCTGCCGTTGCCTATGAGCTTCATGTCCGCATAGCTCACCTCCTGCGGCCGGTCGGGGCCCTGCCCCGGCGTCGCTACCACGGTCGTCACCTTAGAGCCGTCCTTGCCTGTAACGTGTTCAATATACGATTCAATACACGCACGCGATTAGCGACATTCTATTTAAAGCCGGTTGCTTTCAATAACCGTTCGCATTATCAACACGTAACTTATAATGAAAAAGCGATTCACGTGAAACATTGAAGGTTATCGAAAAGTTCAATACTAGCTTAATTGTCTTAAATAAGATGTTGTATAAGATGTATGATGAATTATAATCAATAGTGACTATTGTGATATTCCTATATTTATTTGTACATAAGTACAAGATAACAAAATTTGAAAATTATATTTTATTCATTTAAATAGGCTGATTCATAAGGTTCATGGAACATAACACATATTTTATATTCACCAAATTATAAATATGTCCATGGGTTTTGTAACCAAATTCCTACTCCACTGTAGATTCATGCCGATATCCACAATATTTTGTTGTGTTTTGCTGCTATTATGTCTCTCTCCATAATACACGGGTACCACCAGAAGGAAGATACGCGGTCCTTTGGAAGGCTTACGTGGGGACACAGGTCCAACACGCAGAGGCCCTTTAGAGAATTTAATGTGTTGTGGGACACCAGCCGCAGCCTGCCCATGACTGCACTATAGAGATACAGCCCTGTTGCTGCTATTATTATTATTATTTTATTATTAAAGTTAATCTTTATACGTATATGTATTAACTATTTTTCTATATGTAACTTATACGTCACTATTGTAATGACTAAACAACAGCGCAAACTTACAATACACAATAAACTTTTAAGATATTTTTTCATTATTTGTACTTTAAATAATTACCTCTTTGGTATACACAATGCTGATAATCAGACCATTATTTAGCAAAGACGAGTTAAACAAATATTTGCAAAAGGACTATCATTATACTAATGTTTTGAAAAAGATATTGTATAATTTTTATTGTCATGTATAAGACACCATGTCATGTCATGTATTCTCGAAAAACAATGCCTAAAGATAAGCCTCAGTCCAAAACAGTAAGAAAGTAAAAAATACTTAGTAGTTAAATTAAAAAACATGTTCAAAAAATTAAAAAAATATAATTATTTACAACGCCAACGCAAAATTTGAATGGAAAATATAAAACTGAATACCTACTTTAAATTTTGATTCTGTATTTATTCTTATTAATTTACACCTGCCAAACATCGGCTGTTTACTCATAAGCACTCGAAAGAGTCCTTTTGACCGTGAACCTTCGAAATATTGAAAAGACTATCCAACTTGTCACTTGTATTTCTACTTTTTTAAATCTCTTATGGCAATTAGTGATTTTTGCCATAATTTTAAGCAATTAAAAAAAATTAAATCCAAGTGCGAATAGAACGTTAAATTAGCCATTAAATTTTGCTACAATAAATATTAATTAAAATAAAATTTGTAAAAGTTTAGAGGAATGTGAGGACATTCCTCTAAAGAGAATATAATGAATGTGAGGACATTCATTAATTTATAACTGAAAAAAAAATCACGTATTATTCTGCGGAAGTTAAGTTTTTTAAAAGCGTGCACTCGTCATCGTAAAAATCCTAAAATTTAATCGGTATGTGGATCAAGACTTTTCCATTATCACTAATGTATTTTGTAAATACCAAGGTTCTCATAAAACTGTCTCGAATTGCCAAATAAATAAAAACAATCGGAAGAGACCCTGACCAAATAACATTTCGGGACGAGTTGGAATATAATAATCTTTCCTGCGAATGTACGCGTGCGTTCGTGAAAATAAACTTTACATTTATATAATATTGCAAATATACATTGCATAGACAATTACAATGGCCTTCCTTTTAGAAAATCCGGTGTCGCCTGAGCGCACAGTAATTAGATTGCGACGCGTCCTTACTATCTGCTATATCATACAAACACGCCTATTACGTGTGATTTTTCTAATTGAATCAACGAACGACGAAATAGCGACGCAGGCAAAAATAGTTACGGGGATCGCAGTTACTATTAAGTGATGGTTTGTCGAGGCTATTGCTATAAACAGAATGAACTATATTAGATAAACAGGCTGATAAACAAGGGTGTAGTGTTGGGACTTGCGTCAGTAAGAGTTGCTATGGGTGTGGTTAAAGACGCCATTTTATTTGCTATTGGTATACACCATGAACAAAAGTATGGATAATAGTAGTAAAGAAAGCCGGTAAAAAATTGCAGTCATGAAAATAAAAGAACCAACTTTAATTTGTACTCTTGTAAATAAGAGAGCCTGACTAGAATCAATTGTTTAATCATATCATGTTCGTCGGAGCTTCTTCGGTTGACGTTTTTATTGCTTTTGTCATCTTTTAACTGTACTTGAGGGAGCTCTATTATGTGCATTAACGAGTATGTATATATAATTATAATAATCATAACTTACTATAAAATAAATTTAAATAAAATATGTAAAATATGCTATGGTATCCGTAAGTTAATAAATGAAACTTGATACTATCACAATAACAACATAAGTACCAGTAACATGTATTGTGTCAACCCTAAAATACATGTATTATTGACGTGTCAATTTGAAGCCAATTGACCTAGAAAGCCACCGAAACTGCCTGCATATTTGAGGAAGTATATAACTAATAAATAGGTATATTGTTAACATTCGGGCCGCCATAATAATCAGGTTAATTTTATTAAGACCAAAAAATCGATCATCTTTTCAACTACACAAAAAGATAAAAAATTTCTAATGTGGAATATCTTACGCAGAATACCACATTAAGTATGTATTAAGAATCGATGTATCGTCATTTTATTTTTCAACATTTCAATAAAATAGTAATATGAAAGTTACATTATAAATTGTTGCAAACTATCGAAGTTAATTACAGTTTAGTGATAACAGTTTTAATTATGTATGAGATAGCCGCAAATTACAAGGTAGATAGATTTAATGTATAATTGTAACACTCAATTAAAAAATGAAGTTTTCATGTATGAAATCCGACCCAAAACAATTAAATATGAATAAAGTTGTATCCTATTATATAAAGTTCATAGTAAATTCAGGTGAATTTGAAAAATTTTTCTATTTCAATATGGCTACATATTATATTATAGATAATATAATCAATACTAAATAGTAAATATATAAAAAAAAAACTAGTGACAAATAAACGAACTAGGGGTTAGTAAATAATAGAGAACAAACAACAAAATACACACCCAGTGAAACCAAAATCTTTAAAAAGCCGACAGCATTTTGTGCGACTATCCCGTTACAACATTTGTACAGGATATAATAAATTATAACATCATTATATTAAATCCAAATAACATAAAAATTCTGTCGTCGATATGTTGTTAGAGGATTGTCGTTACATGATTACATGGAATTGTGACACAACACGAGAACATGAACAACTAATGTACTACAACCGAGCTAATGCTGTGCGCCACATCTAGCACTTACGATGGGAAGCGGCGCTTTTCTTATCCGAAGCCAGCTCGGTCTTTTTAGGAGTATCCACGTCGCCTGCGAGTCGCAGCAAAACACAAAAGCAACATTAGAACATTGAACTGCACATAGATGTAAGACGGAAATTTATTACAATGTGTGAGGTGATCCCGGGCAAATTAACAGCCAAGAAATTATGGAAATGAATGCAAAACTCACTAATACTGCGCCGAAGTTTCTTACAAAAAGAAGATATTCGGTCACATGCGCGACTTAATTGGCCATTCTTATCCGCATCAAGTATTCGCAGAAGAGATGGTTCTGAACGTGCGCCCACATCTCCTGCGGGCCGAAGGGCCACATTCGTTGGCCCATCGGAAACTCGTAAATTGTCTAAGCATACTGGGCCTGCGGGACACTCCAGCTTGGCAGTGTATCGCACGCGAGCGCGCTTCGGAATAAACTGCCGGCAAAATGTGCCGCGCACCCGCCCGCCCCGTACAAACCGCTCGCTAAACTAACATGAGAAGTGGCTAATACAAACTTCAGGACTGTTGACTATGTAATGAGACTAACATAGGGCAGTTTTAACATGGCAATTAAGGCAAACGCACACACATAAATATTGAGGCAACGGAAAATGAATTGTAAGAAGATATGTTTATATAAAATTTAAGACACCCCTTTTTAGCAATTTCTCAAAATAGTACACTGACATATTAAGGACAACTAATTAAAGAATATACTGATTAGAACTCTCTTTCTTCTTAGACTATCGTGATCTAAAGCATGAAAGTTGATTTTTATCTATAAACATCTTTATGTATCAACGTCACTGCAATGATCAGTATCATGCCACATGAACGCCGTGTCTACCTTTTTATACAAGTTATGATAATTTTGTGTTGTGACGTCATCCATACATGTACATATAGTAAATCATTTGTACGTTAAACAGTATGTACACAAATTTTGACAATAACATTATAGTGCAACTCACGAAATTAGATCTGAACATGTTTATATGAGAAAAAAGTTTTTTCTTGGTAAACATGTTTGATGTGACACATTCAAACTTGATTGTTTGATTGTTAAGTTTAATCGAAGGAGATAAAAAGCATGACAATGGCTAAATAAAATTAAAAAGCCTGTATTTTTGAAATGAAACTTCTTTATCGGGGTTGGAAAAAATTTAGTGTAACATTTTTGCGTTACGCCGTACGCGTGACATTTTTGCGTTACGCCGTACTCATGACATTTTTAAGGTCATAAAGAAGTTTCACTTCTTACGTGTGTACACTAGTACACGCACACTTTTTTATTTTTAGTAAGGTGGGTAGAAGAACTAAGCAGTATTCCTTAAATATAATGGAACTAGTATCCGAATCTATACATTTGTTGTGGCCCACCGCCCAAGTCACAATCAATTATTGTAATATCTAGATCTTAAAAGACCAATCCTAAAAGATATGAACATAGTCTTTACATAATACATATACAATTAAATTGCCGCCAGATCCTACTTATTGATAGATTCTGTCACAAAATACATGTTGGCAACCGTAATTAGGTTTCAAAAGGTGGTTTGTCTTTAGAGGAGTCGATTTACTTTACGATTTATTTAAAAATCAACTACCTACGTAATAGTATGGTATATCAACATAAAAATAAAAATAACTACTCCCTATCAGAATTCAAAGTCATTTCAAAAAACGAAAAGAAAATATGCGTGCGTGACTTGTAACCATAAAAAAATATTTTCACAACTTTAATAAATTAATGGTAACCCAGAAAGAAATTGTTATAATCATTGAACTTATTCTGTACAGTACACTAAGAAAAAAAATGTTTGTTACAAAAAAATTACTTTCTATGTAACAAAACTAGTTATTGTGTTAATTAATATTATATGTATTAAGTACATAATATTATTTCCACTTAACATTTTTTTGTATTGACAATTTGCCGCAAACATGTGATTTAAAAAAAATTATGTCATTACAATGGTCATTACGGTAGATCAAAGAACATTAGCATTGAAATCTATAATATAAAAATGAATCGCAAAATGTGTTGGTAAGCGCATAACTCGAGAACGGGTGAACCGATTTCGATAATTCTTTTTTTATTATATTCCTTGAAGTACCAGGATGGTTCTTATGTAGAGAAAACATAAATATGTACCACGGGCGAAGCCGGGGCGGACCGCTAGTAATAAATATAAATAAACAATTCTCGTTAAAGTTCTCAGCGAATATAATCGAAGTCCCGTATTAACAAAATAATAATTCGAAAGAAAACTTACCAAAACGTAAACACAATACCTACAACATGTTTTAGCATACCTGAATAAGTTTAAAATTAATTTTGTAGGAGGTGGTTTACCTCCATAATGACACGACAGCCAAAACGCCCACGAGTTTAACTTTTTAGGCCGGGAGATATTGACACAAAATTTCGAGTCATTTGTAACAGGATGGCGGTTCTACAGGGGTCTTAGTACGCAATGACAAAAAGAAAAAAGATGGTGTGAACGCTGGCACCGGCGGCTTAGTCGCGTGGGCGTTAGTCGAACTCGTCGGAAAAATAGCGAAAGTCAAACGATTTATAACACAAAAATTTTAAAATTTACCGATAGCCCATAAAAAAGAAGTAGGCGGTAGTGTCATGTCATACTTTTCCGGTGTGACTTACAGCCCGCCATACCGAAGCGAATGTGTTGATTTAAAAAAAGAATTCAACCAATTGTACCAGGCTAACTTTTGCACAGGTAACCATCGTCGTGCAGCCATTTACGAAAATCGCCATGCCATACTTTTCAGACGATTCCAAATGGTCGCCATACCGCCGAAAATCTGCATTTTTTTTCTCTCCGTTTGTGTTTGTGAAATTTTTTTTTGTTTTGTCAAAAATGTTTGTGTTACAAATCGTTTGATTTGGCCAAACACAAACAGGATGGCGGTTCTACAGGGCCTGTAGAACCGCCATCCTGTTACAAATGACTCGAAATTTTGTGTCAATATCTCCCGGTCTATTTGATTTAAAACGCATATTTACACTTTACTGTTTTAAAACACATATTTTTCGATATACATATTTTTACCATTATTCAAAACGCATTTATTGATTTATGTGATAGATTCTATAAAAAAACTAGATAATTACTTCAAATATAGATATAGTATATCGCCTTGTAAGATAAAGGAAGATACATAAATAATTTTTAAAAAAATCTGATAAAATATTTTCTAAAATTATCCTTATCCAAGCCTCTAAACCAAAAAAGTCTAGACTAATTTATCAAAATAATAACTTTAGAAATGCTAACAGTCCACAAATAATCATAATCTATCCATTTTCAATCGACTTCATAGAAGGAGGAATTTGGGTTCTGATAATTTAAAGGCGGAATAGTTTTTTTGTTAAAAAACTAATTTATTTAATTTATCGGTTAATTAATTAAATTAATTATTTAAGTAAGTACATAAATTATTTACATTTTATAAAAAAGATCTGGTTTATTTTCCCGAAATAAACATTTACGCACATAAAACATTATCTATAATACTAAGACAACACATTTCCTCGTCACAGCTGGTGGCAGATGTATTGTTTTTGCAAGACGACACCACGTGATCTAATTCCCTTTGTATACAACTCGCTTCAAAATGTGACCGATGCAGTCTTTACTCTTTAACAGAGAATATAAAGAAACCGGTCACTATACCTCTGACGTATCGTGAACTTGCGCTTGTTACTACGCATTTCAACGCAGTTCTTATAAATCGTACTGTAGTATTTATTATATACGTTTTTTACGTGTTGATAAAAACATCATAAAAATCGCCACGTTTCCTATAATATGCAGTTAATGGTAACGATCGCGATACATATTTATACGGTATACCTTAGACTTATGCTAGGCGTCCATTAGAGACGGATCGGGGCGGGTCGCATCGCAACGGGCCGTCTCTAATGGACGCGCTGTTTGCTCCTGCGTCCACCTGTACGGGGCGCGGCGGACCGCCTAGGCGGATTTTATCTAACAGACGCTCGCCGCTCACATCCGCCTGCCTGCGTCCACTAGACGGGTCGGGGCGGGCCGGGCCGCAGCGCACCGCGCGCCGCCGGCAGAAATCCGCCTGCGAAGCGATATCCGCCAATGCGTTGCGGCCCGCCCCGACCCGATCCGTCGCTAATGGACGATGTTTCATACAAAACATAGGCCGGCGTATTTTTGCGTTGCGATGCGGCCCGGCCCGATCCGCCTAGTGGACGCCTAGCATTAGAGTAACATTGAGGTCGTGACCTTTCGGCCACAGTATAATCATACAGTTCCTAAATTGATGGCTATAGTAACAGATTTCTGCTATAAAATGAGAAGATATGACCAGAAAAGAATAAGGAATTTCAGTTTATAAATAATGTTTTAAAATTGTAAACGAAAAATACGTTATATCATAATATAATATTATGTCGCATCTAGGTAGGTACACCTCAAATTCTGCAAATCTTTGGATTACTACAAACGAGTACATATAATTATATAATCAGACTTAGAATTATGATGTTTTTCGATATATGTGAACATTAGAATGGGAAAATGGTTACGTTTATTATACCGCTTGTTACCGCCGCATTACTCCTATACATATTTGGATCGTTCAGCTTTCACTTTATTTGGGAAAGTATTTAATTTTTTGTAATATTTAATTTAAATTGGTTCGTTGGGCAATCAAGGCAAGGCTTCAGTATTCATCATTTAGAATAGGAATTAAATGTAGGTACTTACATTTGAAACCACGCAATTTTTGCACTGAGGTTAATAATATCAATATGTACCTACATATTATATCTAGACGTGATAACGTTACCGATACTGTCAAAGAAAATCAGACTTGTGATATTACTAAGATCGTCGCTGTAAGATATATTGTGATGGTGTTGCGGGGTAAAGGAAAAATAGTGTTAAGTACATAATATTGTAACTTGCGGATAGTTTCTAAGGTAAATATTTTAAATTCCTAAAAAATACGCATGCATTATTATCCAAAATGCGAAATCAATTTTAGTTTATGCAATATCAATTTCCATCGTTATTGTTGAAAGACTCATAAAATGTTGTGCTCTATATAAAACAAAATTGAATTTGCACGGCTAATTGTTAAATCCATGACTGTGCGAAAGACAGGTAATGAACACATCAATCATAATTTCTGTAGAAGAAAATCAATACTGTGATAGGAAATAGTGGGATATCCCCAACAATGAACGAACTATAAACACCGCATATTATTTTACGCTATCATTTATTGCGTACTATCGCTACAATTATATTACTATTTTTATTATAAGTTTTCCAAAGGAACCAAAAAACTAACGCATTTTTAACAGACTGACCTTCGGACGCTTGTTTACGCGTTCATGTTTCAGAAAACATCACTACGAATGTTTGAGAATTTTGAACTTCACATTAGTCACGTATTCATCTGAATGAAATAAATGTAGAGCAGACAGCAATCTATACATAACATTATGTAAATTATAATAAAATTAACATTCGTTTTGATTACATATTGAAAACGCTTTAATAAAGACATTGAATAAAAATTAGTCTTCATTAAACTTTCGCCTTTTAGTAACCACTTTATTTCTGTGGTTTGGAGAGCAGTTGAAGTAAGTGGTTCTCGGGTGCGATTGCTTCTTGAACTTGTGGCGGAAATATGGGCCAATCTGATAAATTCCCCTTATTTTGTTTCTTTCAATCGACGTTGTCTTCTAGCATTTTAAAAAGATTTGCATAAATGTAGAAAACTGCGTTTAATGCATTATTCTCTCGAGTCTAGTTCAGTCTTTTTTTATTGGAGAATCTTTTTTCATTGTTCTTTGTTATTCTATATTATGATGGTTATCTCAAGAAGTTATATTTTAAGACGAATGCTTTGAAAGGAATAAAACAAGTTTCAATAAAATATGATGATCCATTCTCATATTATGTATATCTTTATCTCTGTTTCAGTTTAACATTCACCAGCTATCAGATCTTATCAGGTTATTGTTACACATATATCATACAATAACAGCCATAAAATCGATGACGACTGTACAATAGGAATATATGGCGTTTATAAAAATTCTTTCCATTTCAAAATCTTACGTGTCGATGCACCAATATCTCCAAAGAGGCAAAGACCGTGCTAATTTATTTACTAAACGTTCTGAATGATTCATATGGCACTGCATTTTGGTTGGTTATCTCTAAAAAATGTCATTACACTTTTTCATTTCATGTGTACAATTGGCACAACTCACTGACAGTCTCATGTATCAGATTCTTATTATTAAATCAATAATTGGACATATATATTACCTTTTTTGGATAACACGTAATTAGGATCTGATGACTTCGATCGACTGTGGCGAATTTCAGCATCAGCGTTCACCGTGTAAGTTCCTCTACGACGTAACATTTTTACAATACACTTGTGTTACACTCATTTGCTAAACGCACCATCACAGATACGTACATTATTATTCACATAGCGGATATAACAAAAACAGGAAAATTAATTTACGTAACACCACTCGACAAAGCGAATATGCCTTCGCAACAGTAATCTACGTCGGAGAAGACATCTCGAGCGAGACATATAGCAAATGCCGCTACGAATTAGATCAGCTGAATGAATCGATGTCTTTGACAAGCGATTGCAAACGCAGCTGACGACGTCGTAGCGAGACTCGTGAGTGGTCAAGTAAGCGAAAGGCAATTCGAAAACCGAGAGTACGTTGGCACGGTTACACCACTAATGGCAGGATGGAGTGCTCTTGCCTCGACCGCATATGATAGCGAGATCGCCGACACTCGCTGAAGTCACTGATAACATTTACGATAACGTGGACAAGTGACTATGTCAAATAATACAAGAAACAGATGTCATCATTTGCGTATATATTGATTATTGTGTTTCTCCGCAAGATATTGCTGATGACTTTACTAAACTTAGTTTCCAAAAAAAATATTGTGCTTGAATTGTGGGTTAAGTTTTTATCATTACAGTAACTACATCTGCATCATAATCAACATACTTTTTAGTTTTTACAATAATATTTCCAATAATCAATAATTAAAAAATTTGAAACTGAATGTTTTGTCTAACTCTAAGAGAATTGGTACTTTTTTGTTTTAATTTTCAACAAGTATTTTATTTAATAGTACGTTATTATTAAAAATATTCGAAATACATGGTTATATTATTATTGCTATGTAAAAAATAAAGATGAGAGATTTAGCCTTTTTGCCCTGACGCCTATTACAAAAACGCGACAAGGCCAAGAGCGTTTAATGCCGGTGAATACTTAGTTGAAACAAGTTATATTAAATTCGTAACTAGTAATTAAACAATATTAGTTTAAGATAAACTTTTGAAATTCCAAAATTAAAATTAATGCAAATGGATTAGGATTATATTGTTTACAAATTATGCACGTTGTTTTATATCTAAATAAGTAATAACGTAATCTATAAAGGAGTGCATGGATCATCTTAAAAGTTTAAAACATTTTAAACCTACTTTTACTATTTTTAGTTTATTTTTGCATTCAAGTCAGGCCAAGTGCGAGTCGGACTCGCGCACGAACGGTACCGTACTATCAATTATCATCTACTAGCTTTCCGCCCGCGGCTTCGCCCGCGTTTTCAAGGAAAAACCCGCATAGTTCCCGTTCCCATGGGATTTCCGGGATTGCGTCATTTTCCCGGGATAAAAAGTAGCCTATGTCCTTTCTCGGGTATCAAAATATCTCCATACCAAATTTCATAAAAATTGGTTCAGTAGTTTAGGCGTGATTGAGTAATAGACAGACAGACAGAGTTACTTTCGCATTTATAATATTAGTATGGATTAATAGAAAATCATTAATTCTATGGGGACCCCGCTTAATATATATGTATTTTTTAAATTTTTAGTACATATTTGTTGTTTAGTTATAGCGGCAACATATCCTTTGTGAAAATTTCAGCTTTCTAGCGATAGCTTTATGAGATACAGACAGACAACGGAGGCTGGAATCCCGATTTACCCTTTGGGTAAGGAACCCGACGTATTTGTAACGAGAAAAAATACGTTAACAGAAAATTCTAGCTCATATTATTTTTTGAGGAGCCGATGGGGCCGAGTGCCATCACCGTCCAAGAACATTTGCAGTGGCGTAATATCGTTTGCAGACTTTACGCATCTCCACCAGAAAAGTTATTCAGAGGTTCAAACTTCAAACTACAATTTGTGTACTTAATACTTACGGTAATACTTGATAAAATTGAAGAAGAGAAGATATTATAGAGAAGATTCTTATTCTTTAAAAGTTTAAATTTTTTTATGATATAAAAATAAAAAATATTAAATTTTATCAACGATTTGGCGAATCCAGTTAACTATAATAAATGCAACAATATGCAATAATATAAAATTATTAAACTGTCAATCATTTTCAACCGAAAACGAAATCGAATTCGTATCGCAATCGCCGAATAGTCGGATCGTTAAACGTACACAAAAATAAATTTATTAATAACATCGCTTCAATTTAGTTCAGAATACACCTAATTCTTAACTTTCATTTTCACACTAAAAGCGGCGAAACATTTTTTACATAACTTTGTAATATAACGGGGTACCGACTGGTATAACGTCATGAATTGTTTAACCAAGGTTGCAATGCATCTTTATCAAAAATGCACGCCTCGTTTTACAGTAGGTGTTTAGTCGGAAAGGCGGCCTAGTGAATTTTTTAGTCCTTAACTGTTTAACTTTATTAAACTGTGTTTTTATCCTATAAAGGTGACTAAGATCACAAATAGTTGTCACATTTTTTAAATAAAGGAATAATAGGAAATGTATGATGTAAGGAACATAATATTGTCATATTCTTGTGAAATTCTATGTCATATTCTTATGTATTTACTAGCTTTCCACCCGCAGCTTCGCCCGCGCAGTCAAAGAAAAACCCGTATAGTTCCCGTTCCCGCGGGATTTCCGGGATAAAATCTATCCTATTTCCCGGGATAACAAGTAGCCTATGTCCTTTCTCGGGTATCAAAATATCTCTATACCAAATTTCATGCAAATTTGTTAAGTAGTTAAGGCGTGATTGAGTAACAGACAGACAGACAGAGTTACTTTCGCATTTATAATATGAGTATGGATTTGAAATGCAAGTAAGTATATCTACCACATCCATGAATTAAATATGTTGTTAGCTTAGGCCTTAGAGTATATATTACAGTAGGTTGTTAGTGTTAAGAAAAGGATAATTACTGGTATGTAATAAATATTGCATAATAATGGACAGTTGAGGAAGGTTTAAACTACTCAATGGTGAATCATTGACTTTCTGGGGTCATCTATAACACGGCTTATCCATGGGGGATTATGCGAATTATTTCTGCAAGCTTTAACATGTAAATAATAGAGCTGTCTGACATAGTTCTCTGGATGTCACCATGGTTGAAATTATTAATCCATACTAATATTATAAATGCGAAAGTAACACTGTCTGTCTGTTACTCAATCACGCCTTAACTACTGATCCAATTTGCATGAAAATTGGTATATTTACCCCGAGACATAGGATAGGTTTTATCCCGGAAATCCCACGGGAACGGGAACTATGCGGGTTTTTCTTTGACTGCACGGACGAAGCCGCGGGTGGAAAGCTAGTGATTTATAAACAAGCAAGGAGAACTTACTCACAATGAAAACTAAAAGAGATCTTGCATTGAATGAACTTATTAGTTACTAAAGCTTAGCTAAGAACTTAAATGTATTTGTATAATATTAAGATTAACCCTAATATGCATAATGTATATTATAGACAGTAAATATGATATTAACATTTCTGTATTCCAATAGTACAAATGATATTTTTTCAAATCTAATTTACATTCTGCCGTTTCTTGGTAGGAATTACCAGTGCACAGATACGAGCCAACCCACTAAGACATATTGTTATCGTACTACCTTTTTATATTAAATGAAAAATAAACCATGCCAAGATTCTAACTCTTAATATTACGAGGATCTACAGGAGGAAACTCATAACAATTTTAAATGCAGGAGTGGAAAATGATTGAAATTGTTGGTTAAAGGAAACAGTTGTAATATTATTAAGATTTTCATGATTACGTTTTTCTTTTTCAGAATAATATGATGATACAGCATAACATACATCTATTCATTATGAATTCCCAAATTATGTCCATTATCTAATCTGAGTATTATTTAAAAAGACGTTAAGAAGACGATTATTATATAGTACATATAATAATATACACATAGTTACTCTACTTGTTTGCTATCTTGACCGTTAAATATATTTGACTCAATTTATATTCTAATTGAAGAGAGAGAAACAGACAATAGGAAGAAGAAAGCTAGTAAGTATAATTAAAGTTTCACATGCACATAATTTATTTGTTTTTAGTGTTTGGCTTGTTGGTCAAAGATGTTGGTTCCTTAAAATAGCAGGTCAATAAATTCTTCCCAGTCAGCCGGTTATATAGGACTGCAAGTATTTATGTTGCCCATTTGGGCACACAGGTCACCAGATCTCCAGGTTCATTACTTCTGATAATAGTAAATTATCAACTGGCAATTAACTAGAATATTTTATTACATTATAGTCATGATTATATCTGAATTAAATCTTAATCTCATCTTTATTGAAATTCAATTGAAATGAAATTCCTATTTATTAATAAAATTTGAAATAAGCTATATGAATTATTTTTTTAGACATATTTATTAGCATTTTTTTCATGTAATCAAAACATATTTAACAGCTGTTCATACACAATGTTTTCTATTAAGTTGATAACTATGTAGAAATAATCAAATTTTACTACCTGCTGTTAGCTATAATAGCCAAATAATTAATGGGAATCTCTTTAATTCATGACAGTACGGTAGAAAATTACGTCATTAATATGTAACCTCACGAAGATCTGTCTTAATTAAGATATAACATGCCTGGGAATCGATGTAAAATACGACGTACGTAAAAGATAAGCTAGCTTTTCCCTAAAATTTCACATTTTGACAATATGATATCTGTCAGGCATCGGACCAAGGCCTATGTGGCAAGTACGATCTATATCCTATAGCCTATAGTCGTTATTGCTTCACACAAAATGAACCTTTCTGCCAATATCGATTTAATCTAAAAATGACTTAGGTTATATGAATTCTACGCAGATACGTTAATTCCTATCTTTACAAAAGTGTAGTATCAGGAAACGTCACAGCGTAGGAAATCACGATGGCCGACAAAGAATGGTTAAGTGGTACTCACTACTAATTTTTACTCCTCCTAGAGGTGGTTTAGGTGGTTGATTTTCAAATGTCTTTCGAACGGATTTGCTGCCCTCGGCGAATGACGTGGTCCTAGGGCGCCCGCTCATTATTAAAGGTATAAAATAATCGGCCCAATCCTGAACTTCATAGATACTACTTCACATTTCTCGTTACCACCCTTGCTTGCACTCGCACTGAACTTTCTCACTTTACTGATGAAATACAAAATTGTACATACGATAGTCAAAATATATCACAAGAACAGTATTTAAAACAAAACAGGATAGTCTTTGAAAAATTTACAATATCATTTTGTTAGTTTTTTCAAATTTACATCAATGTAATGAACGACAAATTTTTAGTTTCTTCGGACTAATCGGACTTCACGTTCACAGCACAGAATTGTTCGCTCATTCATTCGGTTGCTTTCGGCTTTCATTCGGATCTCGTTCGGGAATTCGATCAGTGACGTGATGCTTTTCAATATACGCACGCGTCTTGCTTTTCCATTTTTGTTTTTCTCTTCTTATCAGTATAAACTTAGAAAAAGGCTCAAATAATAATAAATTTCTTATTATTACATTTTATTTACAGATTCTTTAACTCGACTGAATTAAAAATATAAGTTTAGTTTTATTATTATTTTATATTTATATTGAAATTTTTTTTAAATTTTAAATTACAAATTGTGAAAATTAAGGTACAAATATTTTTTGTAAACCTACATACGTCTATATACCATATACGTCTTCCTTACTCCTATTAATGAAAATTTGTAACTTTAGCTTTAAACGGAATGTAGCTCTACAACTAAATAACGTGACGTCATAAATCTAAAAAAAGACAACGTTTACGTTGAGGTATCTAGCGCCATCTCTTGTGAGAAATATTAATCTAAATTTATGTCGGTAAAGCAGTACGCCTTCAGTACGCGTATAATAATTTACAGATAATAAAATTATTAATCCCTTTCATTTTTTTGTTGGAGGAGAGATATTTTTTTATAATTGTAATTACTCTTTTTATCATAACTAATTATGTAGACTACAGACAATATACAGGACTAGTGACTACACACCCAGTATAGGTCGCCCCGGCTAGGCCTCCGCGTCCGTTCCGCCGTTTTTGTAATTTTTTAATAATATTTAAGTAATTAGAGTTACAGAATTACTAATTGAGGGACTGACTGCTAGCGATGAAAAATCAAAAGAAACAAGTAACAAACTAGGCATGACAAAAATTAATACGAGTTACTTAAAAATATATAAAATGCTTGCTCAAAATAATTCATACCGCTAAGTTATTAAAACAGTCTTATCATCAGTAGCTCAATTTTTTTAGTCGTTCGATTTCTTATTCTCTTTATGAAATTGTCGCTAAGTAATAATGCCATCTATTGGAATTTATCACAGGTTACGAGGCGCCCGTGCAGTGCAACCACTCGTAATGTTCATGAAATTCTCAAACCAACTCATGAATTTGATAATAAAAGAATAACAATTAATAATTATTAATACCTTCCTTTACCCCTCGTTTTCACCAAAGTATAATACATGTATTTTACAAATTTGATGCAATGTTTTCGTTTCTCATAGACATGTGTAAAACATGTTGTATACAAAATTTGATACATGTAGGATAACAGCTTAAATGAAACTTGTTGGTTGAAAACTTCTAGTTGCCTGATCTAAGTTGCTTACATGTTTATGATCTCTTGTTTTTGTTGTAGCAATACTTGTAGAATTCGAGACAAATTCAGTCGTACCTACTTTTATAATTTCTATTTAAAAAAAACTTGTGATATGTATGTATGTTGAAAACTTTATCCAACAAACATGGATAAAGTTTAAAACTTGTTTGTTACTAATATTATACAGAAATTGCAATAAAATAAACAATACATAACTAAACCACGACTGTGTTTTGTAGGTGAGAACGCTATCAATGGATCAGACAAGTTCTACCATGTCACAGACTTCAGTGTAAACTGTGGTGTAAACGCAAATGTGTTTTATACTTGTATAAATACTTGTTGGCTACAAAGTGTGAACGAAAGAATGTTTGAGACAGTCTCAATACATGTGTAAAATAAATAATTATGTTTTGAAAAGTATTCTACAAGTTTTGTATCAAACTAGTATTTAACTTGTTTCTTGGTGAAAACGAGGGGTTACAATAATGAATTGTGTAAACATCAATGAATCGTTTTATAACTATCAATTATTTTTTAAAGTAGGTAGGTAGTAGGTAGGTACCTATTACAATCAAGTTTTTGGTGTTTGTTTAATGTTATGATTGTTATCCATAGCCTTTCCATAGCATACCTAGAAAGATAGACATATGCAAACATATGCCACCTCAGACTTTTCTGTATATCTACTACCTACATTATTTTGTTATAGGTACCTACCTACCTTGATCCACTATGTACCTATGTATTAAAAAAGCTTTACAATTTATTTAAAACATCAAAATAAGTTGATTAGTTTCAAAGATGTAAGCATCCTACATGACAGAGAGAAGGACTGTTTTATTATGTACCTACAGTCCACGTATATTCTGTGTTTTATACTATTTAGGTATACATACCGAAAGGTAGATATATTATGTACCTACTACAGTAGGCGCGCGATAATCCGGCGCTCGCCAATCCGGCACGCTCAGTAGTCCGGCACTTCGGGACTCAGGCAGCCCGCTCTATAATCCGGCATTTTACATAGCTGAACGCCGGATTACTGAACGAAAACGTCACAAATGATGAACCTAATATGTAATTTTAATAGATACTTATTTAATTAATATTTTAATTAATTTATGTATTTTTTTTATAATAAATTCAACTTAGGTACCATTTTAAATATGAAGTCTTATTTCCTATACTAATTCGATAATCCGGCATTTCCGACAATCCGGCATAGAGGAAAAATTGCCGGTGCCGGATTAGCAAGCGCCTACTGTAACTAGTTTCTAGTTTTCCGCCCGCGACTTTGCTGGCGAATTTAAGCAAAAACCCAGTACCCACATTACACATACCTAGTTCCCGTTTCCGTAAGATTTCCGTGATAAAACCTATTTTATGTCCTTTCTCGGGTCTCAATTTTCAAACTATCTTTGTAATAAATTTCATTCACATCGGTTCAGTAGGTAGGTATGGCGTGAAGAAGAAACAGACAGAAGACGGTTCAAAACTCAAAAGATAAGGGCGACTTAAGACTAATGGCTGGTTCACACTTTGATTAGTGCGAGTGCAGTTTGTAGTGCGAGTAGTGTCCAATTCAACTGCGAGTGCAGGTGATTAGTGCGAGTGCAGGTCAATGGTGCAATTCGCGACGCTACACACTACGCTAAACACTAAACACTCCTGTCCAGACTCCAGACGTGTTTAGGCAGGCACACTGCGAGAGGGGGAAGGGAGGGCGCGCGGGACGTGGCTACTCGCAGTCCACTCGCAAAAAAATAGAACACGCTTCTATTCACTTTACTACACAGCCTACTAAACACTTGCACTAAACAGTCGCTGTCCACACGTAGTTACTAAACACCTGCACTCATCACCTGCACTCGCACTAATCAAAGTGTGAACCAGCCATAAGGGGTCGGTGAAGGAGTAGGTAGGTAATATTATGATGAAGCGATTCTCAAGAAATATCGCATTCATCACCCATGTTTACCTAAAATTATACAATGATTTTGCATTAATTTTAATAACACTATGTTCACAGAGCATTATCAAATGACATAAAACTTTTATCATTTGCATATGTTAGTAAACGTTTCGTAGATGTGTGTAATAAAATAAACTGGTAAACGTCTGACGAATACGATGTCACATCAGTAGCGCGTGCGCCGCGGAAAAGGCAACCGGTTTGCCTGCGGCTTTCCGTTCCAAATATAATGCACACCAAAGAGTTTAATCTATAGATGTAGTTTATTTTCAAGACAGTGCACAGTTCGAACGAAGATGGAGTACTACACATCAGACAGTTGCGACAGTGATAGCAGAGAACAAAAAACTTTAGACCTCTCCCATAGGTTGTTGGACTGCGAATCAATATCATCGGAATTGGACAGCATTATCGATGAACACAATGGTGCCTATAATATCGAGACGATGCTTTTATACAATAATAGGATCAAGGCATTGCCGAGTGCTATCAATAAATTTAGTAATTTGAAATTTCTTGATATCAGCAACAACAGGCTAACTGTTCTTCCAGATGTACTCAAAAACTGTGCGCTAACATCACTTATTGCAAAACACAATTACCTCACAAATGAATCGCTACCAAAGTCATTCTATGAGGCCAAAAATACACTGAAAGAATTGAATTTGAGTGGGAATAAACTCAATTTCTTCCCAGAACAAGTACTTGAATTATCTTCGCTGCGATACCTTTATCTTGGTGGAAATAATATAGTAAACATACCAAAAGATATTTGGAAATTGAACAGGTCAGTATAATATATAATTATACGTATACATATATATAGTTACTGATACCCATAATTGTACGATTAATAATTCATTAAGCAATATTTAACCGTTTATCTTAAAACAATTAGACGATTGCTGCAACTGTATGTGTATCGCTAGCAATAAGGATAGTGTTACTTAACTCAAATGTCATGCTGTGTGCTTGTTTAATGTAAACATCTTTGTTCTCTAAAGTAAACTATACAAGCACTAGGTATATTACATCCTAATAAACATTTATAATAATTATAATATCTACATTGACAATCATATTGGAACGTCCAATAAGTACCTACGTAACTTGTATCAACTTTCCGTGCACGTATTATTCCTGCGGAAAAACTGCCACAAGTGACTAGCTCCACTAAAATGTACAGTAGTTAGTTAGATAATAAATTAAGTTTAAACATACACACATAAAACTTTGTGTACCTTTAAATTATTTGATCTAATCAATGATATCGATCTTAATTTAAATCATTGAACTGGCCGTGAAGGTTACTTATACACGTATAAATTCGGCGATAGAACGCAATAGCCTCATAGACTTTGAAGGTAAACTTTGCAAGCTTTTTTTTTGCTGGCAACTGGTTTAATCAGCCGTTTCATGAACAGCTCTATTTTATTGAAGTGAAACTTCTATAACGGGGTAGGAAAAAAATTTAGTGTAACATTTTTTCGTTACGCGCCATCTTGTTTTTATCCCTACCACGCGTGATAGACGTATTTCTGTCAAGTTGCATATAGTAAATTATTTTTTGAAAAATAACGTCATAAAGAAGTTTCACTTCTTACGTGTGTACACTAGTACACGCACACATTTTTTTTTTCAAATAAACAACGGTTAGCGGAAATCCCTTGATATATAAAAATAAGGCTATCATCTAATTACTAATATTTATCAACTGAACGATAAAGTTAATAATAAAAATATCGATTCTAAATATCATGTAACATCATCAAAATAATATTGTGCAACCTGATAAACTTCACATACAATTGGGTGTAGTAGAGGTAATGGAGGTTGTACTACTACAACTTACAAGGCGAGGGCCTTGCGGCGGTAAAGTAAAATAGTATCTACAATTATTATTGTAGATACTTGATATTATGTTCCCTTCATAAGCCTTTAAAAAATATACTAGAAATACTACATAATCTTATAGATTACTATTTCTAGTTAGTTACATATTTTTTTGGTATGGTAAAGATTTTTTACCATTCTAGTATCTTTTTTGTTGCGTTCTAGTTGAAGCGTAGTAGCCACACATTTAGTAATATGTCATTGATGTTTTAAAAAACTACTTATAAAATATAAGGGCACGGCACCTTAGGGCGCCACCGTCCTCGTAAGCATCTTTGTCACATATTTTCCACTTAACTCTTTAGGTACTATCAAACAGTTTACGCTTTTTTAACCATATAGGATATAGCTTCAAAAATTTAAAATTATGAACTCATGTAGGTACAGTTTATCAACAAAATGAACTTAGGAAAGCTCTCCATTTTAAATAATACTGTATAAAGAACCATAAAAAACTCAAAATAAAGTCAAAATTTCTACCGAGACCTCCGCACTTATTTATTAAAATAACGCATATAATAAAAAATCGATATTCTTTTATCTCTTTGTGCGTACAGAATAGGTACTTAATGCGCCACTATTTTAAATTTAAGGGCGCGTATAAAGTCAAATCACCAATCAACTTTTAGTTGATACGTGTAATATTCAAGACCAAATATAAAAAATAAAATATATGTAAAACTTGATGATATTTTCGATTATATTGTCAGATCAAAAACATAAAATATTGAAATTGACTCGATAGAAAAAATTCACGAAGTTACCTCTAAATTTCACACTTTTACGTTTTTTACTGGACATGGTAATACTTATTATGATTTTTTTTTCATAAACAATTATATTAAAACATTTGCAATATATTTGTCAGAGCATTTTGTGTAATTACTTTTAGTTTTGGTTTAATCACGATAAAACACTTTTGGCGCTTACTATATTTTTAATTACGCAAGAAATCATCTTCCATCGCACGTTCCGGGAGCTAAAAACATAATTCTATTTCATACATCAGACGCTATCGCTCCGTTGAGACGAGTAGACCACGCTAAAATTGCTGCGCCGTGTTTTATAATTACGCCGAATATTGATTTGTTGAAAATGGTAAACAACAAAATGAAAAGACTTAAGAAACGAGAACTAAAGAAGATTCAAATTGAAAAGATAACTAAATGTCGAAGGTAATAATGTATATAATGTATAATATAATAGTATTGTTATAATATTAATAAATAATAATTATAATATAAAAAGATAAGTCTTGATTTACCTATTTGAGAAAGTTTAGTTAGGTAAATAAAATTCATAGTGGTACCTAATTCTTACAGTCGCGGTGCAATCAATCAAGTCAAGAAAGATTAATTATTATTATTACTATAGGCAGATCCTATGTTCGCTCCAGTAAATAATAATATCAATAATATGTAAACCGGTTGTGAATAGTACATATATATTATATTTACAATCTGTATTAGATAATCATACATAACATCTATACATAGGTATAACAAATTCGTACGAAAGTCAAAATTGTACTTACATTGAATAGGTATTTTTTTTATAATATACATATGTATATGTATATATATAATATATTCATAATCTGTATTACATAGTAATATGTAGTACATATCTATACATAAATATAGTTTTTAGAATTTTTGTATGTGTGTCTGTATGTAGGTATGTCTGGGCTCTAATTTTGGTGCAGATATAGCTTGAGACCTGAGAAAGGTCATAGGATGAGTTTTATCCCGTAAATAAAAAAAACTGTCTGTGTTTGTCTGTTTGTTTGTACACGCTAATCTCCGGAACTACTGGACGGATTTGAATGAAAGTTATTTTGTTGTGTAGGTACTATTATATTATCCGGGAAATATAAAATAATAATTTATTTTGAAAACTGAAACACCTGATGCAGAACCGCAACAGACCACCTAAACTATAGATTCATTTGAGAAAGTTTATCCAGGCGAGTTTGGATATTATTATTTGTGTAAATTCTGTAAATTCGTTTCCGCGAGTTGAGTATTCATGCGACGATATTTATAGATACCTACATTCATAGTGCAACACACTGCCTTGCCTACAATTTACAAAGACACTTTTTATACTTAGTTACGTAGGTACCTAATTCCTACGGTCGCCTTGCAAATGCAATCAATCAAATTGACCCTGTTTGAAAGTAATTTACTAATTTCACAGAACAATTTTAAATTTGGAAAATGTGGACCCTCACTCTCAACCTGTGTCTACTGACTATTGCCACGCAGAAAAAAATACTCCAGAAAGGTACCTGCTAAAGTTACCAGCTGTCGATAAAATAATACGTAAATTTCGAAGAACTTTGTAATATTTTATAAAGGATAATTTTTATTTTTATTTTTAGAATAATTGCTGAGTCGAAAAATGTCGTACAATCTAATAGTCCATTGAATAAAAAGTTCTAGAGTGCGTGAGTTAGTAACGTAAGATGTTTCTTCGGAAACATGTCAAGAGTCCCTAGGTAATAAACATACTAAAACCCCGGGCCACTAGGAGGAGCCCCGGAGTGGGGGGAGGGGGAAAATGGGTCCATTTTTTCATTTTTCGCTTAAATCTCAAAAACGGTACATGTTAGAGAAAAACTTTCAAGGAAAAGTTGAAAGGCCATAAAATTATCTACAAGTTGTACCTGAATCATTTTTTCCTATATCCTACCGTTTCTGAGTTATACGCAGTAAAACATGATTTTGGCTCAAACAATTTCCACATCAATCGATCAAAAAATATTTCTTTCTTCCAAAAAACTCAAAAGTGCTACTTGTGACCGGTACTGATAGATTGCTCTTAATTAGGTCTATAATTGGTAAAATAAACACATTCCTCCATGGAAGCCTTTAGGAGGAATCGATTGTCAAAATATTATATTATGGTAGTTTGAGTTACTGAACTTGATCTTTTTATTTTTTTCTTCCAAAAAACTCATAAGTGCAACTTGTGACCGGTACAGATAGATTGCTCATAATTGGGTCTATCATTGATAAAAATACCAGATTCCACCATGGAGGCCTTTAGGAGGTATTGAATTTTATTAGGGTAGTTACGATACATGAACTTTTTAACTAACTACCCTAATAAAATTCAATTCCCCGTAAACGCCTCCATGGTGGAATCTGGTATTTTTATCAATGATAGACCTAATTATGAGCAATCTATCTGTACCGGTCACAAGTTGCACTTTTGAGCTTTTTGGAAGAAAAAAAATAAAAAGTTCATGTATCGTAACTACCCTGATAAAATTCAATTCCCCGTAAACGCCTCCGTGGTGGAATCTGGTATTTTTAGCAATGATAGACCTAATTATGAGCAATCTATCTGTACCGGTCACAAGTTGCACTTTTGAGTTTTTTGGAAGAAAAAAATAAAAAGATCAAGTTCAGTAACTCAAACTGCCCTAATATAATATTTTGACAATCGATTCCTCCTAAAGGCTTCCATGGAGGAATGTGTTTATTTTACCAATTATAGACCTAATTAAGAGCAATCTATCAGTACTGGTCACAAGTTGCACATTTGAGTTTTTTGGAAGAAAGAAATATTTTTTGATCGATTGATGTTGAAATTGTTTGAGCCAAAATCATGTTTTACTGCGTATAACTCAGAAACGGTAGGATATAGGAAAAAATGATTCAGGTACAACTTGTAGATAATTTTATGGCCTTTCAATTTTTCCTTGAAAGTTTTTCTCTAACATGTACCGTTTTTGAGATTTAAGCGAAAAATGAAAAAATGGACCCATTTCCCCCCTCCCCCCACTCCGGGGCTCCTCCTAGTGGCCCGGGGTTTTAGTATGTTTATTACCTAGGGACTCTTGACATGTTTCCGAAGAAACATCTTACGTTACTAACTCACGCACTCTAGACCCCCCTTGGAGGGACTCATTCAATGGACTATAACCAAATTAATCAAAATAAAGTTCTGGAGGAATGTGTGTCGTCGACTGCGTATGTTTATTTAAAAATAGTATCTATACTCGCTATTTCGACAGACTTTTTTTACGGATTCGTGCTCTATACTGTTTCCCTAATATTGTTTTTTTTTTATATATTACATACAGACAGTTTTTACTTTTTTTATTGTTTTATAATATGTATAGATTATCTTATCTTAATCTTAATACTATTATAAAGGCGAAAGTTTGTTTGGATGTATGGATGTATGGATGTATGGATGTATGGATGTATGGATGTTTGTTACTCTTTCACGTAAAAACTACTGAACCGATTACAATGAAATTTAGCACACATATAGAGGGTAACTTGGATTAACACATAGGATAGGTTTTATCCCGGAAATCCCACAGGAACGGGAACTATGCGGGTTTTCCTTTGAAAACGCGGGCGAAGCCGCGGGCGGAAATCTAGTCATTAATAATTATAAACAAATAATAATAAAAAGACATATTACATAATTTGTGATGATTTCAACTTCACTGTTTTATACAATTATTTTAGACAACATACCTACTAACTACCGAAAATACGCGTTGAACGAGCGAAGAATATTGTGTATAATTTAGCGTGCGATGAACTTTACGTACGTTGGATGAGCCGGGTGTATGAGGGTATTGTGAGGGCGCGCGGCATGGCGCGTAATGTGCGGGGCTTAATCGTAGAATTATCTGGCTTTATACGCCTTCTTAACGTAAACATATTGTTATCTTATCTTTGCTAGACATATTGAATACACATACCTACATAAGAATTATTTAGATTATCAAAACGGTATCATATAAATTTTGTTTGTCTCGTCTGTTTGTTACGACTAATCTCCGAAAATAATGTTAAATAAAAGCGTAGCACAGAGCACAGACTTTCGAGCGGGTCCCCGCGCGCGCTTGGATGAAAATATTAAAATTCAAAACCCATTTTACGTAATCTAACTACTTGTGATTTCGTAAAAGGTTTTTAACAAAAACATTTTAAAACAAGTATGTGTAAGCCACTTGACACTTTTTTTTTATATTTTGTCGCGGACACTTCTCTACCAAGTGGTCGCCACCAGCTTCACGTTTGCGGTAGTCTATACAAAATATGTGTAGGAAACAATTTGTCAAGTGGCATATTTTGCTGGTCACCAGTGGTGGGTGGACCGTTATCGCCGACCTAAACAGTCTGACCGTGCAGCTGTTTTTGATTTATTTATAATTTTTGCAGGAGTAAATTCCGCGTCCGATCATACGCGCAGTCATGTTCGTTGCATATTCAATATCAAGAACAAAAAATTGTAGATAGTTTGATGATATTGAAGCACTAAGTAGTATTAAAAATAAAACACCATTCGATCAATGACAACAGCAATCTTTCTCGTAAAATCTATAGGTTATACATAATTTCTGCCTACGCGTATGCTACGTGAGAAACGGACGTGATGCATCTTCGCCACAAGTATATATTTTCTTTTTGTTGGGAAATAACCTTTTTATTATACTTTATTTTGCAGTTTACGAATTTTGTCTATCGGCGGTAATAATATCGCCGAGGTACCAGATTCCGTGGGTGCTCTCAAGGCTCTTCAAGCATTAGTTTTGAGCGACAATCAAATAGAACAGTTACCAGCCAGCATCGCAAATTTAAACCAACTCCGTTCGTTGTTAATCCATAAGAACAAGTTGAAAACTCTCCCGACACAGATAATCAAATTGAAATGTTTAACTGAAGTAAGTGTATGATTCTATTTTCTAAGTTAACCATTATCCACTTTTAAATCATCCTATTTTAAAACCTTTTTCATTTCAGTTGAGTCTACGTGACAATCCTTTAGTTGTGAGATTCGTACGTGATATGGCAATACAACCTGCTACGCTTCTCGAGCTTGCAGGGCGAACAATAAAGCTACACGAAATTCCAGTCCGGGTTGGAGAAGTTCCTATTACTTTGATTAAATATCTCAAGTCGGCACAATGTTGTGTCAATCCAAAGTGCAGAGGTATGAATAATTAATAAAAAAGACGGGTTGCACTCCGGGAGTGCCGGCAGAAGTGAAAACTTGATTATTAACGTTGAGCATGTTTGATATTTTGGAATGGTATCCGTCTTACGCTTTTTCGATCAGGTCACGTGTCCTGACGCGAGTTTAAGATTGTATACCCAATGAAAAGGTGCTCAACGCCGCTAAAGAACTTTCACTTCAAAAATATCATCATAGCAGAAAAATGTGTAAAGTTAAAAACTAACTATAAATTCCGTATAACATTAGAAAAATAAAGCTTTTCTTTTATTATCAATACATAAGGATTTGATAATTCAATTTTTATTTTATACTCTGTCATTAAAACGCTATAATTCTATACAATAAATGAAATACTACCCTCAAAACTCAGATAATAATTCATGTAGCCCATAAGGCTTCAAATGGAACTGACTTCCCACAGTATTACTTTACTCACTGGAATTGACCTTTCCATCTTTGCCGAATGTCCGAGGAATTATGACGAAAACTACTGATTGGATAAAGATAAAGAAGTTTCTAGGCAGACACAGATAATTAGAAAAATGATTTCAATACATTATAGTGATAGATGTGGACGTACCTAATATAATACAACCATAACTGGAATGGTCCAATTTGGTGAATTTTATTTCATTGCGCGAAAGCTTCGACTTTGCGGCTTGCGCTACGACTTTGCATAAAGGAAGAATCTATTACAATTTCATTTTATATTATTATTTTGATTTCAGGTGTCTTTTTCGACAACCATGTTGAACACATAAAGTTCGTCGATTTCTGCGGTCGATATCGGATTCCACTACTACAATACTTGTGCAGTTCTAAATGCATTACAGGCAGTTGGGAGAACCGCGAAGCGGATAATAATGCGCCAAGTCATATGATGCGAAAAGTGCTTTTGGGATAAAAAGATTTTTCGAGTAGAAATACACCTAGCATGTTACAATCTTCATAAATATATCTTAAACATCCATTATACTTATCATCCTCTTCTTGGTGTACAATAAAATACCTTGAAGGCCGATTAACATTAAGTTGTACGCATATTTTATAAGGTTTACATTTGAATAACTTTGTAAAAGATGCAGTCCAAAATGAATAAAATATTTTTTTTTCGTTTGCATTAAAATTTAAAATGTATACAGTATATTTTATGTTATGCAATGTTTATGTTACATATTATATAATTTTGAGTGACATTACATTCCTGTTTACAAAAACAATTGATTAAAATTTTACAATCATTGTTATTAAAGTTATTTTGTGTTTATCATTGTATTTCATTTGCATTAGTATCAGTTATTTACATATTTATTAGTGCATTAAAATCACATTTTACTTTGCAACCTACTACTAGAGAAAATAATAAGGAAGAATATATTTTTAGAACAAATATATTGTCACCTATTTTACCTTAGACTAACTTGTATGAACATAATCGGTATTGAATTATATAATAAACTATTGTATGGTTTCATTTTGATCATTCTCTTGCATAAATTTCATCCTTGCTTCTTTGCCCCTTTGAATGGCAGCTTTGAACATTTTACAGTAGAATTCAATTGCAACGGGGGTGTCATCATTGCCCGGTACAGGATAAGTGATTAAATTGGGGTTGCAATTTGTATCAACTATTCCAACAGTTGGTATAAGCATTTTAGCACTATCTCTCACAGCTGTATGCTGATTTAATATATTATTTTGTGTTTTCAGGAATATACATAAGTCAGGTAATCTAGTGATTGCACCAAACTGATGATTTGCATTTGTAAATATACCTCCTTTCCAAAACCTTGTATGAGCGTATTCCCCACACTCTAATGCAGTTTTTTCAACAATATGAGCATTCATGGCATTTCTGTTGAAGAAACATATAATTCCTCCCCTATATGCTATGTGTGCAGTGAAGTTTAGTGCTTTACGCAAATGTTCAGCTGTAATGTCTAAATCAAATATGAGATGTCCCTGTCTTGAACCATAAACATAAGGTGCCATCAGTTCATTGAGCGAACCTTCTTTATGACCAAAGTGCACTCTTGCATCAAATAGATCTTTAACTGTGAATAAATTGTGTACTTGAAAGAAATCTGGGTGGTCTAATGGATTTTGTTTATTCACAACAGCACCTGAAATGAAAGATTTATGAAATAAGATAATTAAATATTGAAGTTAGAGAAGCCCTAACAAAAATGGAAGATAAGTCTCACTTGTCTGTGCCTTGATTTGTGACATTGTGTCTTAACATTAGAACAAATTATTTACAGATCTTTTTTTTAATTTAAACTCTTGTTTGCCAAGAGTTTTCTAATTTTATTATATTCTTCTAAGTTTGGTTGGAATATGAGCATTTGTATGTACTTGTGATAGGTCTGTGTGGCAGGATGTTTTTTTCTTTTTATAAATATCACAATGAATCAAAATTGAATGTTAAATTGATAAGACTTAAATCAAAAAAGGAGGTAAAGAAATATTATGTGACATCTTTATAAGTACAACCACCTACAATAATTTTATATCCAATTTTTTCTATAAGTAGTATGTATTAATGTTTTTTGCTTCTTACTAACTTACCTTCTGGTTTTTTATCAACATTTTCAACAGGTTGTGTTCCTGCAGAGTTACAGCGATAAAGAATTGATCCATTTTTCAATGAATTTCCTGAAAAAGCAACAATATATTTAACTGACATCACATACCTACATATAGGAAATAAAATATGATTAAAACATGACGTACTTATTATTCTGGGGTACATTGTGTAGTTGACGAAGTTCAATTTCTTTACCAAATACCAATAACAAATTTTAGTCAATATGTAAGTTTTATGGTGGCAGTACACATGGGCCCAACGTGTTGGGCCAACGGGTTGGGCCAACGTGTAGAGAGCTACTTGGCGGTATGTTGGCTTCATTAGCCTAGTTGGCGCCAATATTGGCAGGCCAACCGAATGTTGTCGGTTTTTTGTGCACACTTCAAAGGATCTTGGCGCGCTCCGCAAACAGCGTTCACACGTTGGTGTCTTGTTCAGATTGTTGTTACTCGTCAGCGGAGACAGTATCGTTGCGCGTCAATGAAATTTACGTTTTACAATTCGTAGAATTGTATCGACATGAAGGAATTTAATTATTTGGAATCCACGGCATGAACTACACAAAAATAAAAACCTTATGACTCAATAAATTAGATGTTTTATTTTCTATTTATTATATTATATTATTCTAGATGTTTTTCATAACTCACTTTCATACATTTTTGAAAAAAAAATGAATATATTTATAAAATGAGTAAAATAGTAGGTATAAAACAGTTACTTGTTCTTAAAAATTAAATAACAATATACAATGAGCATGATTTTGATCAAATTGTGCTAATTGATCAAATATCACCAATCAATACATCCGTCCGTAATATTTCAAGTTTCGTTTTATAGGCAATTAAAATTAAATTAAATGTAAAATGTACACTTTTTAAGCATTTGAAAAAATCTAAACATATTTTTTAATAATGTTTTATTTATACAGAAATAAAAAAAAGGAAAATAGAGATTGGAAAATGATATCATCGCAGACGGCAGAGTACACTCATTGTTATTGGTGCACATGATTGCCGCGGCTGCAAGAACTTCTACGGACTACGTCCATCTTTGAAGCGCCAATGCAGAATGATCAGTACGCCAATGTGTGAACAGGAATCTTGGTATCCTTCATTTTTGCTCAACACGTTGGCCCAACACGTTGGCCCCATGTGTACTGCCGCTATTAAAATAACCTCTATCATTTCACATACCAAAAATAATTAGAAATGTCAAATTTCAAATTTCAAATTTGACAATTGCCAATTAATGTATCTACAGACGCTCCGATTTGGTTGGTGCCAACCATATCGGAACCGACAAGGCAACCATTCCAACATTGCTACAGGTCAATTAGGGAAAGCTGGCATGTTCACAGTACTCACACTTATGCAATTTCACTTACAGTATGTTCAAAAATAAATGCGACTAGTTTCATTTTAGACTTGAATTGTAAAATGGGTGCGTTGTAGATATGTATATGCAAATATAATTACTTATGAAAGCTCTCATAATTTACCTGTAAAATTATAATTTAAAAGTAAATCAATTGATGAAGTTAATTATTTATTCTAATAATAATCAATTGGATAAAAGTATTAATAATCATTCAATTATCAAATAATAATTAAATTCCTGACTTTGGTCGAGTAAAGATATCTAAGAAATATTATATTTGTAGTAAGTACGTAATACCTACCAATACGCGCTAACAAATATGTGTTACATGTTTATTGTATAATTTTCACACTATTGGTTTTAAACTCAAACTCAAACATTTATACAATTAGACTTCTTCTAGAAGCACTTTTGAATCGTCATAACAGTTTAACAGTTTTAACATTTACCACCAATTCAGAAAGCAGTATCTATAGAGAAGAAGAAGAATCTATTTTAATCATAATCGTAATCTTCTACTTCACTGTAACTTTCATCGCTCGAAGAACTCGATGTTTCGTTGTCGGAATTTCTTAATGTTATTAAGTATAAATGAGTCAGTGTAATTATCTACTTTTGGTTCTAATTGAATATATTTTTCCTCGTGTTCTCGCGTCTTTCTCCAAACGTCACTAAACATATCCAGACTAATAGCATTTGCTTCCTTTCTAAATAATTCAGTTAAGTTCACATTTTGTGATGCTACTTTCCCTTTAATTATGCCCCATAGTAACTCTATTGGGTTGAGATCTTTGAGGATTGCATCAAGTAGGTAAAAATTGTGTATAGTTTGGCTTATTTTTTTTAATAATGTGATAACTCTGATTATTAATTAGTTATTTCATTTTTGAAAAAAAAAAATGCCGATTTTAGTCAAAATTTATATTTTTCTAACAAGATCCTTATCATCCAAATTTCCACCTTGGTGAGAAAAATTGACATTTCTAATGAAAATGAACAAAAAATTAAATGATTTTATTAAATACTGTAAAATAGTCTATAATTCTTCCATTTACTGTATCACAAAATTCTTCATAGATTTTTAGATATTCGTACTACACCAATTACATCACCCTGTATTTATAAACAATTGCAAAATATGACACATACATAGGCCGGGAGATACTGACACAAAATTTCGGGTCATTTGTAACAGAATGGCGGTTCTACAGAGGTCTTATTACGCAATGACTAAAAGAAAAATGATGGTCAGAACTCAGAACGCTGGTACCGGTGGACTAGTCGCGTGGGCGTTAGTCGAACTCGTCGGATAAATAGCGAAAGTTTTCCGCGGTATGGCGACCATTTGGAATCGTCCGAAAAGTATGGCATGGCAATTTTAGTAAATGGCTGCACGACGATGGTTACCTGTGCAAAAGTGAGCTCGGTACAAATGGTTGAATTGTTTTTTTTTAAATCAACGCATTCACGTCGGTATGGCGGACTGTAAGTCACATCGTAACTGTATGGCATGACACTACCGCCTACATCTTTTTTAAGGGCTATCGGTAAATTCTAAAATTTTTGTGTTACAAATCGTTGGACTTTCGCTATTTATCCGACGAGTGTGACTAACGCCCACGCGACTAGTCCGCCGGTACCAGCGTTCTGACCATCATTTTTCTTTTTGTCATTGCGTACTAAGACCCCTCTAGACCGCCATCCTGTTACAAATGGCCCGAAATTTTGTGTCAGTATCTCCCGGCCTAACATGTGCAATGTGTAAATGTGTTGACGTTCCAGCTCTTCTTAATATACCTATACAGATTGTCCGACGGTTGGCCTTCCAGCTGTCAGTTGACCATAGAGTAATATGTCAGTTGACCATAGTACGAAGAGAATGGGCTAAATTCTACTATAGAAATAGAGAAAATTACAGTCATATGCGGCTCTTACAACTTATTTTTTAAGGTTTTTAATGTAGCCGCACTGTCAATTTTTTTTAATACTTCTAACATAATAAAATACGCTTGATTTCTGGCATCTCTATTTGCGTAATCTTTGTTACTTAAGTCCCACAAACAGGGAAAGTCTTTATATAGTTCCAGCAATTTTATTAATATGTCACGTTCGGTGACCGTAACTCCCTCGGCGTTCATGTTGACGTCCTACACCGGCGGCGTTGCGAATGTGAATGAGCCAATTACCTATATTACTCTATGGAATGAGCCGATTTGGTCGGAACAAAGCTTCCAGACGTTCCAATTTGGTTGGATCGGATAGGAAGTTGGTTTGGTCGGTACCGCCGGCGCATCCGACCACGTCAAACCAATATTAATAATAATTATGTCGGACCGACCGCTCTCTACACTTTCCGATTTGGTCGTGGTCGGATGGTTGGCACCAACCAAATCGGAGCGTCTGTAGATGCTTTTAGTGTTGCAATAGCTAAATTGGCTCTAAATTCAGATAAGGTCATATGTCCTATTTTATCTTTATATAACTAAGGCCACTCGGCTTAGATTGCTATGTAATTTGTATGTAATACATACACAGAATACATACATACTCTAGTTACTAGTACTCACATAAGTACTAAAAGTACGTGACAAGTACACACATCAACAAAGTCTAGTAACATAATAATTCAATAAACATTTATTTGAAACTAAATTAAATATTATTTAAATTATTAAATATCAAACACGTTCACAAACACATATTATAATAAACTCAATAAAGTATGTAGAATACATAAATATATATGGTTATAGTATTTAAGACGCATTTTTCCACGCAAGTTTCCATACTACTCGAACCTCTTCGTCGATAAAAAAAAATTAATATTTACTATGACATTCATGATTCATCAGTGTAATTGAATCAAAATTGAACTAATTATAAAATATTCGCCTGTTGCCGCCATCTTCACACATATAAACACAGCGCTTGCAGCGCCTCTACCAATAATTACTGCAACTACTTTACTTGATGATTACTTGATATGATTAAATAATTTTGAACATTTCTTGAAAAACGATTAGTTGCACGATTAGTTGCCCATATCGAGAAACGATTTCTTATCTACACTAATATTATAAAGAGGAAAACTTTGTTTATTTGCTTGTTTGATTGTTTTTTCGTCGTCTCCACCGGGAATCGAACCCATGACCCTCGTGAGGGTTCTACGCTCACGCATTAACGCGTTAACCAGCAGTGGTTACAAGAGTTGAGACTGCCCGCTTGGTACGGACCAAAGAGTTAGTCTCGTGCTTAAAGCGTCTTATTCACGGTCCATCTTGACGTACGTCCCGCCAAGGTCATACACGATGCACGACGCAAAACGACAGTGAATAGTGTTGACGTACGTCAATAATTATTATTATTATCTTGCTGGATGTGCACGACCAACTTTTCATCCAGCGAGCACCCCCACTACCGCGAACGTCGTGCACAGATGGACAGTGAATAGCGCGGACGTACAGCAGATCAGTGTTGCCAACAGAAATTAATGTAAATACTTGGAAACTTGGCCTTTTGATATGATTTTTTTGTGATAACTTAGTGAGTAGTGAGTACATGAACAAGCAAGAAACAGTTATTTTATATTTTTATTTACACAGGAAATACCCAATTATCATTACTTTTGGATCAACCTAGTACACATGGACAGTTTATATTCAGAAGTTATTATTTTAAAAGAACTCCAAGGCGAATTGTTGAATAACACAGATTTTATGCAAAAGTCCACTGCAGAAAAATGGCAATTTATTTAAAAAAAATGTCTTGACGAATTTGTTTGTTTAAAAAAAATGATTAGCTATAATATACTCTCTGTTCCCGCCACTTCAGCATTTACTGAAAGAGTCTTTTCGGTCATGAATGTGAAGTGGCGGGAAGAGAGAAACCGAGCTTCATTAAAAATTAATTAAAAATGAGCTCTTGAAATATATAAATTTAGATTTGGAATGTTTGGATTCATATAATTCATTTAAAAATAATGAAAAAAATTTTAGGTACTGCTAAAAGTACAAAAAAAATACATTTAAAAAAATATTTATTTACTCTTTATTTACCTCCTTTAAAATCAGATATACTCTATTTCTTCAAATAAATGTTGGCAACCCTAGCCATGCTTGATGCGCACACGATCGTCAGTAGGATACATCCAGCACCGCGACCTTGAGCTGACGTACGTCGGGGATGGACCGTGAATAAGACGCTTTACAGATCAATGAAATTCTTTTCTTTCGGAAAACTAAAGATATAAAAGAATACACATATTTTGGTGTAATATTGACATACTTACAGGGAATAAAATAATTGTACGTTTTTAATAATATTAAGAATACGTAGTTTATCATATGTATATTTTACTTACGAATGACCGTAATTATATTTTTATGTAATATTATAATCTGTGATATAATTTACCGTATATTTACTCTGTGATATTCGTCCGTGTCTGTGATCCGTCAAAACTCAAAAGTCAAAATTCATAACATCAAATTGCATCAAGCAAATTAAATATTTAAAATTCATTTGTAATTTGTATAACTTATCCACGAATAATCAAATAATAATCATTACGTTTTGATAGCTGTAAGATTTTGTGTTTTGAATATGGCTAAAAAAAGTATTGAAGAGCTTGATTTGTATACAATTCTTGATGTTAAGTTAACAGCTACTGAATCTGAAGTGAGTAAAATTTGTATTTAGTTTATTTCATGTGTTGTAATATTATTATATAGTTTTATTATAAATTCAAAAAATAATAAATAATAAGAATTCAAAATGCTATGAATATTTATTATTTCAGATCAAAAAGGCTTACCGTAAAAAAGCCCTTTTATGTCACCCAGACAAAAATCCTGACAACCCTAAAGCAGCTGAGACTTTTCATGAATTATCCCGTGCCCTAGAAATTTTAACTGATAAAGCAGCACGCGATGCATACGATAAAGTTTTAAGAGCGAAAGAAGCCGCAAAGTTGAGGCATAGAGAGTTAGATAGTAAACGGCAGAAACTCAAAGAGGACTTGGAAAGACGTGAACGAGAAGCCAATATTAGTAGTACCAAAGTTCTAACAGATGAACAGAAGCTAGCTGCTGAAATAGCAAGATTACAAAAAGAAGGCAGCAAATTGCTTCAAGAAGAACAACAAAGAGTTAAGGAAGAGATCCAGAGGACTTTAGGTCGCCTTAGTCAACCAGTATGGGATTCAAATTTAAATAGAATTAAGATAAAATGGAATGTTGATAAAAATGATGCAAATAATGGTGGATATGATGAAAATAATTTAAGAAGATTTTTAAAGAAATATGGAGAGATTGTGGCTTTAATTGTGTCACCTAAGAAAAAGGGCAGTGCTCTTGTAGAATTTGCAACTAAAGAAGCATCTGAAATGGCGGTTGAATTTGAAAAAGGTAACAGATGAAATTTATTATTCTTAAAAAACAAGATTGCTTTAAGATTTCCACAAGGTTTCTGTAATAATTGCTTTATAAATCATTTGTACTCAATGTTAAACAGTTCCCTTTGTATTGTATTAATCACCTTTTGTTTATTCCAGGTTTACCAGATAATCCACTCACATTAAAGTGGGTTAATGACCGACCAATACTAACAACAAAGAAAAAAGTCACAGAAGCTAGCTTAATATCAGATAGAGATTATGAATCTGTAGTTCTAACAAAAATGAGACAAGCAGCAGAACGACAAAGACTAATAGAAGAAATGATGAAAGAGGAAGAAGGAAAATAAAACAATATAATTTTATATAACATGATTTTTATTTACATGCCAATTGGAAAGTCTTACAAAATTAATTTTCCACAACACAAATACTTATGAGAATTATTTGCGATTAAGATCTCAATTTTTAAGACTTTTCTCAAATGGCTTCCAATCATTAACAAATTCTATTACTTTCTTTCTTTGTACATCACCATATTCTCTTTGAGGGTTTCTCCATGAACTGTGATCTAAGTCTAACATGCCTGCAATTATTTCCTGAAAAAAGATAAGGTATGTAATAACACAAATAATAAAAGATAAATTAATTAGTTTAAGATTGTAAAGAAATACATACTTCACCAAATGTTTTAGGAAATAGTTGTTGGTCTTCAATGACATGAGCAAAACCTGGATCCATGCCAAAATCCACCCAAAAGTAGGGCAAGCCCTTAGGTATGCCTTTTCTAATGTTTTTGCCTTTTAGGTCAACTACTTTTTTATTCATAGACCATTCCGCCTCACATTCTAGCAAAGCTTTTTTGAAATAAATGGATGCCATGTCACCAACATCCCTGGGCAGTGGCACACAATTTATAACAAAGTGTGGGTATCTATGGAGTCTTGTAGCTGTCTCATAAAATACAACATCTTGATTTTGCAAGTTGAAAAATTGTGTTACCATTTTCCTGTAATTCTAAAAATAAAAACCAATTTTTACTTTATAAGGTACATTAAAATGAAAAAGTACTGTATTGACTATTGAATTTAAAGGTAAGTTATTCATTGATTTATGTAAAAAAATGGTTTTAAAATCATTTGCTTTTGGGGACTAATTATTATCTAAAGGATTTGTCTATTTGTATGTTGTATAATTGGTATATGTATGGGTCAATATTAAATGATAACTTTGAAATTTAACTACTGCTTTAAAAGTATTATATCGTAGTAGTATTAAATCTTTGTGCTTTGGAAATGTTTCCATAATGTTATTTTGAAGTAACATTTTTAATAGCTTACCATTATTTCTTCCCATATATCTTCATCCAAGGCTGTTACACAGGTGTTATGTTGAATAGTTGTTAAAATACAATGACCTTTTACCAAAGATTTTCTACCAGGAAGTGCCAAGTATACTTTGTTACCGCAACTTATTACAAGATGTTTTATCATATTCTTTGAGTCAAAACAATGTTCACAACCATCTAATGATCTTTCTAATTTCTGACTTTGTTTTATGGCTTGTGCTTTTTCCCGTTCACTGTCTCTGGCAGCATTTCTATTCTTAGAAATTTCATCCACAAATATATCCTCCAGATCGTCATTGGGATTTTTACTTTTACTTGCAATTTGGGCTAGTTCAGCATCAGCATCATAATTTGAACCATACTTTTCTTGTTGGAACTAAAAATATTTTATAGAATTAAATAAATACATAAAAAAATCAAAGTAATTGAAAACAGCAAACAATCAAATAAGTCTAAGTATAATTTAAAAGCTTACCATATCTGCAAGGTTGTAGTTATCATCATTGCCAAAGTATTTAACTCTGCCTGTAGGATCATGTGTTTCTGCCTTCCGTTTACTACTTCTACTTTTTGCATCACCATCATGAGAATTTTTCATTAAAGGACGACTATTACCACTACTACTTGTAGACATTAACAAAATACCATCTTCATCATTTGCTGCATCTGAATTATTCTTTCTGTATTCCCTTGCAGCCTCTAATTTAGCCTTTAACTTTGTTACTAGGGCATTATCACCCATTATTTCTGCTTTAACAATTTTTGCAGCCAATTTATTCATCTTTTCATCACTTAAATATGCATCATCAGGTTTGTCTTTGACTGATAAATTTTGAGGTTCAGACACCTTATCTTTTTCAGCTGGTTTATATTTTGGCTCTGATATAATATCTAACGATTTGTTATCGTCATCATTATCCTTTCGCCATTTGTATGATTTTCTGTAATTATTTCCTTGTTCTTCTCTTTTGCTAGTACTTTCAGAATGACTTGATCTATCATGAGAATTTGAAAACTTTCTTGAATAATAATCATCGTCGTTTGAAGGTTTCATAAATGGTTTAGATTTTCGATATTGTTCAGCAGTTTGTGGTAATCCTGTCCCCCCATCTTTCCAATATGGGTTAAGTTCCCTACTACTTGTTGAAGGATTATATGAATCGATGTGTTTCTTAGTATCCTCTCGTTTAGGTCTAATATCATCTTTTGTGTATGTTTTGATCATTCCACTCATTGACATCCATTCATCACGGTCTGCGTCTTTATTGGAAGTTTTTTCTACCCATTCTTCCGAACCTGATGTGCTCGAAGAGTCTGAATCCTGAAATTAATATTATGAAATGGATATAACCGAAACATTATAATATGACAAATTTTACTACAAATGAATTTTTATTACTGTATAGCGCCTTTTGCTTTTTTTGGGAACTTTGCTATCTTTGTTTTTCTTGTGATTTTTGTGTCGCTTTTCCTTCATTGTTAAAATAACTTTTATATTAAATATACAATAGCACTTCCACTGCTTTATTTAAATGAGTTTATAGAACGTGTTCGCTAAGTTTTTGGTGGTTTTTTGTAGTTTCGTGGTAGTTTCAAGTTTGTTGACAATAATTTTATTGACAAATTTGAAATTTCATTCACTCATCACTGCGAGCATCACTGTAATGTCAATATGTCATATTGTAGGACAGATTAAATATTAAAAAAATATTCATAATCAAATTCATGTCTGTGGTTTATAACCTTAGATCATTAAGTAAGTTTATAACTAGGTACTATATTACTTGCTCTGTGTTTATAATACAGTGGAAGCGAATAGTTATAGACATTCGTATTCGCCAGTATTCGCTATTCGTCGCGTGACTCGACGATGGACATCATGGACATAGATAGGTAATGGATGTTTCTCTGTCTACGTAATGGATATACCACGTATATACATTTACATAATATATTTGTCCATGCTTTTACGGACGATCATGGACGATACATTCCCACTGTTTACTGATTCATCCAGAGTGAGGTTTGAGCGAGTTCTAAATTGAAAAAAAATGCAAACCCCCAGTGCCATTACTGGGGTTCGCTTCAGTTTGAACGAAGTATAATAAATCGTAGTATCGTATCACAGATTATACGTCCCATACTCATGATTCAATCACTCTGATTCACTCAGTAAAAACTAAAACTGTCATTCCATCACTAGTGCACCCACAAGTGCACCGTGCAACGACCGTGCAAAACAGAGTATATTGCGGTTGTGGAGTATAGAATATATATTATATATATTCTGTGGTGCAAAACGATCCAACTGACGGAACTTCTGTGATCTGTCATAAATCATTAATTATTAATTTTGAAAAAACTATTAAAATGTTCATTGTAATTTCGACGAATATGTAATTATTATTATCAAGTGATTGTGTTTAATTACGCGTTCAATGTAGGTATGTTTTCAATGTCTCAACTTTCACTCATCTTTCACTATAGTTTTGTGAATTGTGTGAATCGAATGCTATGTTGAATGTTGACTGTCAATTTAAACGCATACCTACCTACTATTCAATTTTAAGTACCGAGGCATTACCGAGTAGTGAGTAGGGCATGGCTACGACGAATTACATGGAAGTGAAATTAGATTAACATTAGCCCCTATTACTAGAAGAGATTTCATTTAAAATTGGTATGTATTTACGTTAACTGAAAAGCTAGCTTAATATTATTTCTTGAAATTGCAGTCTCTAATTATCGTAACGTAACGAAAATTGATTGTTATCGACATTTCGCTTTCTTTTTTATACTGTATTGACTGTGTTTAGTGTTTTTGTGTGATTAATTGTATTTATATATCGTTAATTGAGTTTGAAGAAAATTAAACAAAAAATTGTGTTGCAGTGAATTTAATACATTAAAATGTTTTCGAAGAAAAAGAAGAAGCCTTTGATTTCACCTCCCAGTAACTTCGAGCATAGAGTTCATACTGGGTTTGATAGAAGAGAGGGCAAATTTGTTGGCCTTCCATTACAATGGGCCTCACTAGTTGGAAACAATCAGGTATGTTTAAAATAAATACTAAATTACGATATTTGTTTACCAAATCCATATTTGACACTTTTGTTATTCAAATGCTATTAGTACACAAATTACATTATGAGTTTTTTTTTAAATTTAAATATATTTTACAGATATTGAAGTCTACCAATAGGCCACTACCCTTAGTGGATCCATCCGAAATAACACCTACTGAGATATTAGATTTAAAGACTGTAGTGAGGGGTGATCACAGAACAAGTTCAGTAGCAGCAATATCACGTCCCACATCTACCAATCCTACGTCTCAGCCAATACAGAATGGTGTTGTTTTACCAAAAACATCAAATGTTGCCAGATCAAACTCTTTAAGGAGTTCTAGTCCACCAAGAATAAGACGTGACTTACGTAGTCAGGCTAACATCCCGCCAGTTGTACCTGAAGAATCCCCGCCAAATGTACCTGCCCCTGCTCAATATCCAAGCTTACGCCGTGAACAAAGTAACTACACTCTTAATCAACCAATAAGAGAATCCCCAGTTGAATGGTCACAGCACGCTCATGAAGCAACAATAAGATCAACAAATGATGTGAATGACAATCAGCAATCAAATATGACATATCAGAACATACAAAATGCGAATATACCTTATCAACATAATCATCCACCTCCACAGCCTGTGATGCATCAACAACCGCTTGGTATGAACGGAAATAATATGAATTTAGGTATGTATAATTTAATTATTGAAGAATTCTTGTGCTTGAATTTGTATAAGGAATTTTAAATTGATGAGGCCTATAAAATGATGAGGAGGATTATGAAATTGCAATAATATAGTAACATAAACAATAATCCATATATAATTTAATTATTGAAGAATTCTTGTGCTTGAATTTGTATAAGGAATTTTAAATTGATGAGGCCTATAAAATGATGAGGAGGATTATAAAATTGCAATAATGATAGTAACATAAACAATAATCCATTGTAACTTGACAAATAAGGTCAAGAGTTGTTGTTGCGCATGTGCCTTGAATAATAAGCTACAATAATATGTAAATTTTAGGTGATTCATACCCTAGTGGTGTTCGACACCCAGGGCCTCCGCCCCCCGCCACGCAGTTGCCCCTCGCTGCCTCTAAACATGAGTTACGGTTGACCCATGAACAGGTAATACATACTATACCAATAAAATTATACAAATGATGTTAGTCAATTTATTTATTGATTCTTTACTTTGCGATGGAATAGATAATTTTTTAATTAGTGCAGGATATTCATATTTTTCTGTCTTACTTTTTTGTCTCACTAAAAATATATCTAATGAATCCTACAATCATTTACAAAATGTATAGTATCAGTGTCTTCTTTTTATGTTGATAAGAAGATAATGTTATTGATAATAAATTCAAAAGTTTTTTTTTTTGATAAAAAGATGTGTCAGTATTGTTTAAAATAGATAAGAATGGATAAATTATATCTAGCTGATTATATTTTACCGTGTACATTTTAGTGTACATGCATGTTTTTATCACAAATACGTAATGCAGTTTGTATTTACAGTAGCCTTTTAAAAAGTCATTAAACCAATTACCAGGCAATGTAGCATAACTTATTAGAATTATGCTATTATTTAACATGTTTATCACATACTATGTAATCATGCAAGACTGCCAGTTTTTATCAGCGAAATTGTAATAAATTAATTTGATTTATTACCTAGGTTTTGGCAAATATTGCAACACATGACATTTTCATCTATTTTTAACAATGATTGAAGACATCAATTAATGCAAATTTTATGTACATTAAATTATGTTATAATTTAACTAAGTATATTAAATTTTTAATTCCAATTTATAAGTTTAAAAAATCACAATGTTCTGCATCAATTAAGCTAACATTTTTACGAGACATATATTACGTCGTGCTTTCTTTTTTATAATCTTTTTCATTTGCATAACATTCATGCACTTCAGTAATGTTGCAAATATTGCATTTACATCAAACAAGTGAATGCTCATACAAATAGCATTGAGTATTCTTTCGTTGTTTGAATAGATTGTATGGAATGTTCTTATGCTGAACAAAACTGAATATCAGTTTACGTTTACACTCAAACACACATCTCATTGGCATTTCTTTGAATTTAATTATAAACAATTATCATTAAATTTAAGTTCCGCGCCGCATTACGCCTGGTAGTAAGCGAGGGTGATCCCAGAGAAACGTTGACGGGATTCAGTAAGATCGGCAAAGGTAGTACGGGCGTGGTGTGCGTGGCTACGGACACGAGGACGCGACGCCGCGTTGCCGTCAAAATGATGAACTTGCTTAACCAGCAGAGACGGGAGCTGTTGTTTAATGAAGTGGTGAGTTGAATTTTTGAAGTGAAAACTTCTTTAGCGGCGTTGGGTATAAAATCTTAAACTCGCGTCAGGACACGTGACCTGATCGAAAAAGCGTAAGACGGATAGATATCAAACATGCTCAACGTAAATAATCAAGTTTTCACTTCTGCCGGCACTCCCGGAGTGCAACCCGTCTTTTTAACGTGATAACGTTTTTAAAATCGTTTTAGTCGGGTGACATGTTCAGAAACTTGTGTCACACCAAAACCTCACGAGCGCGATCGCAGGTATATCGAGAGAGAGACGGACCGATCTCCCGTCTCATCTCGAGCGCTGCCACCAATAAGACGTTATCACGTTAACATCTCGATCGTTAACCTACTTTACAAACATCCAATTTTTTAATGAGTAATTGTTATAGTAGATGTGAAGTTGGAAGAGTAGATGCTTGTGTTAAAATGTAAAGTATGGAGTTGGTATAATATTTCTTAAATTACACAATGAAAGGGGCGATGAGTATGTTTCTAAATAAATTTATGTAAAAATACGATTTTTTGTTAAATTTTCAATATAAATTTCTAATAACCAAAACTATATTCAGTCATTACTTATAATAATCGTTTTAACTAATACAATAATTGTTCTTACAGGTGATAATGCGTGACTACCCTCACCCAAATATAGTGGAGATGTATGCTTCATACTTAGTGGGCAATGAATTATGGGTTGTGATGGAATACATGGCAGGCGCCTCTCTCACCCAAATAGTCACTAGAGCGAGAATGGACCCAGAACAAATTGCTACTGTTTGTAAACAGTGCTTGAAGGTATGCTTTATTTTTATATTAAGTACTAGCGATCCGCCCCGGCTTCGCCCGTGGTACATATTTCGCAATAAAAGGTAGCCTATGTTCTTTCACAGGGTCTAAAGATTATCAGTGCCGAATTTCATCAAAATCGGTCCAGTAGTTTATGCGTGAAAACCATACATACATACATTCAAACCTTTCCTCTTTATAATATTAGTATAGATTATTATCAATGAAGAAACTGTTTTATAATTTTTTGTATCTTTTTTCATTCAAGAGGTTGTGGTAGTAGTGGTAATCAAATATTGTCTATATTGAATTGTGTGGTTATAAAAACTTATATACTTATTAATTACTTTCAATAATATTAGATGTAAACATTTAAATAGTGTGCCAAATTATTCATAGCATCTATTCCTAAAGAATTATAAAAGCTTTTAATTGATCATAAGACTGAAACAAAACTTTATATTGAAATCTAACTTTGTCAACAGGCTTTAGCATTCTTACATGGGCAAGGAGTAATCCATCGGGATATAAAATCGGACTCTATTCTTATGACTGCTGATGGACGCGTCAAATTATCTGACTTTGGTTTTTGTGCTCAAGTATCACAGGTAAGAATTTAAGATGTATAAGTATATGTAATAAGTGAAAGAAATTTGTGTATATTTTTTTGGTGGTCACAAATATGTTTTAATGCATAAAAAATGCTGCATAATACTTACCTCTTTATTATTGAAATAAACGATACAATTCAATCCCAGCAATCCTTTAATCACTATTTTTGATATTGATTCATTAGATAACTTATACTGCCCTTTTTTATTAAATTTAAATATAGATTTACTTTTTCTTTTTTGTCCAAAAGTCAAATCCAATGTTATTTTTTTTTAATTGCTTCCTCATAGAAAATAAGTACTACAAACAACAAAAGTTAATATGCATTAATTCTTTGTGTCAAAAAGTTAATTAATACTAATTTATTGTACACAGGAACTGCCAAAGCGCAAATCTCTCGTCGGCACGCCATATTGGATGTCGCCGGAAGTTGTGTCGCGTCTGCCGTACGGACCGGAAGTAGACGTATGGTCGCTCGGTATCATGGTCATCGAGATGATCGACGGGGAACCGCCATTCTTCAATGAACCACCGTTGCAGGTGAGCTTTATGGACTTGTACACAAAAGTATGTCAAATAAACTATCGTATTTTCAAGAAATTTGTATACATAATAATTTTATTACTAAATTTTACACTTATTCGTATGTGCGTGCGTGGAAAGTACACATGTCAGAAGTGAAACTTCTTTTTCGCCTTTTCTCAGCATCTTTCAATTTGAAGTTCAACTAGCGAGATTATCCATTTGAAGAATATACAATATACATGTATATTTTATTTCATCCTACTATCCTACTAATATTATAAATGCGAAAGTATGTGAGGATGGATGTGTATGTTTGTTACTCTTTCACGCAAACACTACTGAACCGATTACAATGAAATTTAGCACACATATAGAGGGTAACTAGGATTAACACATAGAATAGGTTTTATCCCGGAAATTCCATTTCAACGGGAACTATGCGGGTTTTTCTTTGAAAACGCGGGCGAAGCCGCGGGTGGAAAGCTAGTCTATTTTTTTTATTGGTAATAGGGAAGCGCTTGACCACAATCTCGCCTGATGTTAAGCTGAGATGTAGTCTAAGATGGAACGCGCTTCCCTAGAAGGTACCTGTTCACTCTACGCTTGAATAATCACTAATAAATATGTCACGTATGCGTGCAGGCGATGCGGCGCATCCGCGACATGCCGCCCCCCAGACCGCGCGGTCTCGCGCGCTGCCCGAGCGACGTGGGCGCGTTCCTTGAGTGCGCGCTGGTGCGCGACCCGGCGCAGCGGCACTCGGCGGCGCGCCTGCTGCACCACCCGTTCCTGCGCCGCGCCGGCCCGCCCGCGCTGCTCGTGCCGCTGCAGCCGCCGCCGCCCTCTTGACCGCCCCACTATGTATAAGGCAGTTCAATAAAGAAACGAATCTTCGATGGCGGCGCTTAACATTCCCTCTCGCTAACACACGGCCGTACGGCAAGCAAAAAAAAAAAAATGGAAAAATAAAATCACTAAAATGTATTTTCCCTATAATAGTTTTTATCATAAATTTACAATAGCAATTATGCATTTGCGAAAGTAAATAATGTTTTATTGGAATTTGACAAAATATGTTCTTTGGAAAAAGTTGTTCAGTTTTATGGGCTCACCGCTCATTACAAATATTATGGGGATTTTGTTACATTCTGTATACGTAAATATGATAATTCATATAAATACACAAATACCATAACAAAAAAGTATGTCAACAAACAATTTGAAATAATTAATAAAATAATTATCCATTGACGTTATTTTTTTTTCTTTTTTGCTGACCCTACCATACGTCAGTGTCAGCTTTGGCCGCCATTGAAGATTCGTTTCTTTAATGAACTGCGTAATACCCGGTAAATATGGACTTGTCCCCGCATCTCGACAACGAGATCTTGCGTGAAAAAGAATAACAGAAATAATTTAACCACCCCGTAGCGCCTTCATGAAGTTTAGCAGCTTATTAGGCCTGCAGGAAACATCAGGAGGGACGTAAAGAAACCTAGGTGTCTTAGCTGGTACTCCGCCACCGGTATCCAGTCATTAAGCCCAAAAATTAAATGCAAACATTGACAGATTGACAGAAAAAAAAAGTCTTAAATTTTAAATAAATTTGCTTATTTTTAAACAGCGAGCAACGCATTCATCGACAAACCATGTATTTATAAAGGTTTTTTATTTACAGGATCACAAGACATACAAGTTACGAAGTCGAACGCTCTCCGAGTGAACCAATGACGAAATCAGCTTTTGCTGACAACAATTATCATGACATTGTTTCCACCTCTCCTTAACAGCATTTAAAATAATATACACGTTTTATGATGACAGCTTTATTGGCGACTAATTTTTTTAAGTGTCATCACTATGTTTCAGAAATCCAGTGAATCATTCCACTATAATAGTAATTTATAATATACTAAGTATTAACGACTCATTCCTTATGTTATGCATGCGTGTAGTATATAAATCAACTCTTCTATTTTTCTGCAAAGTTATTTATATTGTTGACGATATTATTGTTTTGCCATAGATTGTTGGTTATAATATACAATTTTCCTAGGTTATAACGATGCCTTAAATGTTAGTTAAGATTTTTTCGCCCCGTCCATTGGCCTTTTAATATTTCATTAGTTATATTATTGAAAAAAAATCACGTTGAGGCCTTTGTTATTGTATAATTAGTAATATATTTGGTATAAATTTATTTCTTACAAGTGGGTAAAGTGATTAGACATTAGTGCCAGGTTCAGTGCCTCAATTTAAAATTAATCAGTATTATTAAATCAATTTAATGACTATTGTAATTTTTATATGTATTTTGTATTTGTAGCTCATAAAACGTTTATGCGAATAAATTATAATTGGTCGAATATTTGATTTTTGGATTGAATATATTTTTATAGGTGTGGCCTAATTTGTTATGGACAAATTGATATAATGTCTCAATAATCAATATTATAATAATGTTTGTGTCACTAATTTCTTTAACTATTTTTCTTCACATTCCAATAATAATCATGTTAATTTATTTATTTACTAATGAACTGTGTTACAAAGATTTTGCACGTGAAGTGTTTACTTAAATTGTTGGACAATGCTAGCATATTAGAATATATATTTAGACTGAACATTTTATCTTGTAGCAGCTAGTTTACTTAATTATTCAGTACTTACGAAAGGCATATTCATGTTTGTTCCGCCTTCCCTAAAATAGAATTTTGCTATTGACTATTTTCGATGTTGTGACGTTTAGACAGATTATAAATTGTGTACTCAATATTTTTGAGTAGTATCAAATGACGTTTTGTCAATTACTAAATAAGTGCAATCGTCACTTTTGTTTAAACGGCTATAAGCCTCACATAAGATTATTGCCAGTGCCTGCACATATTGTAGATGTTTGCTGCCTTATAGATTAAGTGCCTTAACGGTTTGCATTGTTTGATTTTGCACATCGCACTCGACTGTTTCATCACAAACTTTCACTCATCCTCGAGAAGCAATAGAAGTATAGATGTGTAATTTATTGTGACTCAATTTTTAAGGTATATGCCAAATATATTGTAATATTGTCACGTTGTTAAGAACTGTTATGATATATAGATTTTTGAAAGAAAACAAGTGTTTTATTTTATAACCTACCTGATATTAGAAAACTCGGATATACAAAGTGTAAGATTTTGAGAGGTCACATAGCTGAATGTTGATAGAAATGGTCATTTCATACAATATTAACTAGCTTTCCGCCCGTGGCTTCATCTCGTTTTCGAAGAAAAACCCGCGTTCCCGTTGGATTTCCGGGATAAAAGCTATCCTATGTGTTAATCCTAGTTACCCTCTATATGTGTGCAAAATTTCATTGTACTCGGTTCAGTAGTATTTGTGTGAAAGAGTAACAAACATACACACCCATCCTGACAAACTTTCGCAGTTATAGGTAATATTATAGTAGGATAGGATAGAATTAGTAGGAAGGATAGGATTTGTAGATAACACCGGTGTGTTCCGCGCAGCTAGCGATCCTTAAGGCGTTAGTACACCTACGCATTCGTATGCGGCAGCGAAATAACGAAAAATCTGTAAGTAGTGTGGCAGATTTTTGCATATGATATGTCTCACTCTAGCACATAGATAGATGAAATAGTTGCGTCCTTGTCAGTATTGTTTCGCAAGGACCTGCGAAATGGCCGTTACACAGACGCATACGTTTCGCTAGTGATGTTTCGCATCGCAATGCGTCAGCTCGTGATCTGTCGGTGAGGACAGATTTTCGCACCATGGATGCCGAAAATACTAAATTGTTTTTGCATTCTATTCGAGATTATCCCGTATTATACGCAATTGGACACGCAGATTATAAAAATACGTACAAAAATTACGTCTGCACCTGCAGTCGTCGAAAATTACAATGGCATATCATTGCGAAAAAGTTGCGAAAACATTGCTGTGTACTAACGTTCCGCAGATATTTCGCTACGCAGTAGTTCCGCAGAGACTCGCTGCCGCATACGAATGCGTAGGTGTACTAAAGGCGTTATTAGAAGTCCAATAACTGGCCGCACATATCGATAAATCATGCAAGACCTTTGATATAATGAAAATAACTTTAGTGTAGAGTCCATATACCATGGTAAAGTATAGAAGATAGTAATTTAGTTTCGGGCAACAATATAAATATGTAAAATGAAAGCTCCATTGATATTAATCATTTATTACTTCAATACAATTACAAAGATGGATACAACTAAAATCTATTTGTAGAATTCATATTCACTCTCGTCCTTTTTGATGTTGTTCTTGTAGCCTTTCTCGAAATCTTTGGGCAGGACAATGTATCTGTAACGAAATAGTAGATATTAATAATGCATTGATTATTACAAGCATCATAAGTTACTAACCGGGGAGCGTGGCGTCACTCGGGTAAATAGTCGTTTGCCTGGTTTATAGACAAAAAAAGCCGCCAATAATTGTATATACAAAACTCTTGTACACGTACACACCCACTCAAAGATATTTATTGATAGTATGAAAATATGTATACAAGTTTGACAATAATATTATTGATATTTTTTAAGCAATCAATTAAATGTTAATTTTACAATAATTAATTGCCGTAGTTGACATTCACTGCTGCAAAGCCAAGTACTTCAAACCATAATCGTATAGGAGCTAGCAACGTTGACAAGAGAGAATTTTAGTATAGTTGGGTTTTTGATATACTGTTTCTCTTGCTATTTCGGTTAGAGTCCGGGCTGTCTGGTTGCGTTTATTAGTGCGCACAGGAAATATACTTAACTTTAAAGTCATTTATTAACGCGTAATTTTTATTCTTTTGTCTTTAGATAGATCCATCAGACATAATTTTTTTGAAAACGTTACTAGCTCCCGTACCATAATTACAAAAGCTTTATCATTAACTCACCGGTTCTCCCTAACCGCGTGCATGCCGGCCTCCTGGCAGATCGCGTTGATGTCTGCGCCGGACACGCGGTCGGGCCGCGCCACAAACTCCTCCAAGTCGACCTCCTCAGAGAGATTCATCTTCGCCGTGATTGTCGAGAAGATCAGACGTTTTTGGCGTCTGCAATTTTTTATGTTATTATAAATTAATTTCGTTTCATTTGTATGGCAGAAATTTTAATAAAATATTAATTATATTATATATATATAAATTTATAATATTATAAAGCATTTGAATGCCATAAAACCAAAAATATAAATTCAACATTTAATAAAATTTATTTATTTCTCACAAACCCTTATAATTTTTGAAGTTAAGGTTGGAGATTCGACAAAATACAATTCAGAATAGTTATTATAGTTTACTAGTTGCCAAATGTATGATATATGTATGATAAACGCAACACTACAGTTACAGTCTATATTACCTGTCTGGCAGTGGGAATTCAATTTTTCTGTCAAGACGTCCAGGCCTCAGCAGAGCGGGGTCTAATGTGTCAGCACGATTTGTGGCCATGATTACCTATAATAGAATTTAGTAAATATTTATTGGTATACAAGAAAGAAAATTGTTATTTAATCATTTAATTGAGAACATAAGCATTTTAATTTTAATGAAGGAATTTCATTCACTATTAATATTAGGTAAACATTCAAATTATTAATTTTACATGTAATATGATACTAACTTTAACATTAGTTGTCTGGTCGAAACCATCCATTTGATTCAGAAGTTCCAACAAAATTCTTTGTACCTCCCTATCTGCACCAGTTTGCGCATCAAATCTAAAATAAATAGAAAGTTATTATAACATAATATAATTTATAAACCTACGGAGATAACATTGAATGATAATAATAATTGAATGATAAGTCTAATTACAAGATATCTGATTCTTTTAATTTTAGAAAGTGTAATTTTACAGAATGCAAGAAATTTTTGAATAATATAAATTGGAATAATGAATTTAAAGGTTTTATCGATGTGGACGAACATGTAAATAAATTTTATGAGCTACTTTATATTGTAATTAAAAATAATACACCTTATAAAAGATGCAATGTTCACGGAAACGCACAAACTCCTGTTTGGTTCAGTAACGCCCTTAAGAAATGTCTGAGAGAAAAAGAAAAATATCACACAAAATTTAGAATATTCGGTAATCCACGGGACTATGATACTTTTTCTCTTTTACGCAAGCGAGCAAAACGCCTTATCAGAACATGTGAACGTAACTATAAGAAATCAATAGAAGAATCTTTACCCCAATCTACAAAACTTTTTTGGTCTTACATTAAAAACAAAAAACGCGCTTCGTCCGTTCCTCCCACGCTTACTCTGGGTAATCGTTCAGCACGTACAGATATTGAAATAAGTAATATGTTCGCAGAGTTCTTTTCATCTGTCTGGGAAAAAGACTCATCAGGTAATCACATACTAGAAGTTGATAGTGTCGATAGGTCTAATTTTACATTGCACAATATTCAAATAGATAAACAAAGCATAAAACAACATCTTAAAAATGTCGATATTAATAAGGGTCCAGGTCCTGACCGTATATCCCCTTTATTTATAAAGGAGTGCATGCAAGGTCTTGTTGAACCTCTTTACATTATTTATAACCTCTCAATAAATCAAGGCAAATTTCCGACTATCTGGAAAACTGCTCACGTAGTACCTGTGCATAAGGATGGTGATGTAACTAACTGTGAAAATTATAGACCAATTAGCATTCTTTCATGTTTTTCAAAAATATTAGAGGCTTTAGTGTATGATCATTTATTCTTTTTTATTAAACCGGCTATTAGCACGAAACAACACGGCTTTGTGAAACAAAAATCTACAACGACGAATCTTTTAGAATATACAAATTTTATTCATGGGGCGTTAAATAGTCAAGTACAAGTCCATTCTATATATACAGACTTTAGGAAAGCCTTCGATAAGGTTAATCATAGGCGACTACTTGGTAAACTATTCTGCGAAGGAATCCGCGGTAATTTGCTGCGCTGGCTCTCTTCATATATATTAAATAGATCTCAGATAGTTAGAATACTTGGAAGTTATTCTCGTCCTATATCTGTATTATCGGGTGTTCCTCAGGGCTCAAATCTGGGCCCTTTATTATTTGTGATTTTTATAAATGATTTGTGCAATAATTTCTCATCAAATTGTTTACTTTATGCTGATGATTTAAAAATATTTAGAAAAATTTTCACTATAAATGACTGCATTGAACTGCAAAATGATTTGAATAAATTAAAAGATTGGTGTGATACAAATGATATGTTTCTTAATGTAGACAAATGCTATGTTATGGAATTTGGTAGTACGACAGTAAAAATAAAATATAATTACTCTATAAATGCTAAAAATCTGATATGGAAGTCAAACGTACGTGATTTAGGAATTATCCTTGATAGCAAACTCTCATTTTTGGAACATTATACACATATTTATAAATCATGTAACAGATTACTAGGGTTTATTTTACGTTCATGTAAGGGTTTCCGGAATCCTAAATCTTATATTTGTCTTTTTAACTCTCTCATTCGTAGCAAATTGGAATATGCAAGTATGATTTGGTCCCCCTTTTATTTGATTCATATAAAAAATATAGAAAAAATTCAAATCAAATTTATGAGAATACTTTCATATCGGTTTCATCTTAACAAAATGCTTCATACTTATGAGGAAAGATTATCTTATTTTAAACAAGTAAAACTGTCAGATCGTCGAAAAATATTGGAATTAATATTTCTAAATAAAATTATATGTGGCCAACTGTCCACTGCAGCTCTTTCCCAAATCTCCTTTCATATACCACTTAGAAGTAATCGAAATAATCGAACTTTCACATTACCAGTCCACCGCACCCAAAGAGCATATTATAGCACTCTAAACAGAATCTGCACAAATTACAATAAGTTGTGTGAGATAATACCAGATCTTGACATTATCGGGAGTAAACCTATTAGATTTCGGAAATGCCTATTTGACAACCTTACTATGCTGTCGCAAGTCCTTCAATAGATTAGAAATTTGTCTCTTGTAGTTTTAAACCATTTCCCATTTTAAATTACCTATTATCTATTAGTTAGTATATTGATAACTCTTTACAGGTAAATTAGCTTGGAGAAATTTTTGCGTTTGTAGTAGTGTATGGTCAGCAAATAAAATAAAACAACATTTTATTTTTAGTTTTTATTTTATATATATAAGGGATTTTAAATTAAACTATATGTGTTTCTCCTCTGAAAAAGATGAGACTTTATTTTAATATTTGCACATTTAACATACGTATAACTTTTACATTAACTAGACCGGGAGATATTGACACAAAATTTCGAGTCATTTGTAACAGGATGGCGGTTCTACAGGGGTCTTAGTACGCAATGACAAAAAGAAAAACGATGGTGTGAACGCTGGTACCGGCGGCTTAGTCGCGTAGGCGTTAGTCGAACTCGTCGGAAAAATAGCGAAGTCAAACAATTTGTAACACAAAAATTTTAGAATTTACCGATAGCCCATAAAAAAGAAGTAGGCGGTAGTGTCATGCCATACTTTTCCGGTGTGACTTACAGCCCGCCATACCGACGCGAATGTGTTGATTTAAAAAAAAAACCGGCCAAGTGCGAGTCGGGCTCGCGCACAAAGGGTTCCGTAGCAGCAAATATAATAAATTACAGTTAAATCAACCTATCTCAAAAACTATAAGAGATACTTTGATCAAACCAAAAATCGTTGAAAGAGTTAATTAGCATGCATCACCTCTATTTTTTTTAGAATTTTATACCCCGTAGTTATAAAAATAGAGGGGGGGGGACATACTTTTTACGACTTTGAGAGCTGATATCTCAAAAACCGTTCACTTTAAGAAAAATGTTTTTTAGAAAACTTTATATCATTTTAAAAGACCTTTCCATTGATACCCCACACGGGTATGTACATCGAAAAAAAAAATTTCATCCCTCAGTTACATGTATGGGGGGCCCCACCCCCAATTCTTTTTTTTACTATTTAGTGTCATATTTTTGTAGCGGTTCATACAACACATATTCCCATCAAATTTCATCACTGTAGTACTTATAGTTTCCGAGTAAATCGGCTGTGACAGACGGACAGACGGACAGACGGACAGACGGACATGACGAAACTATAAGGGTTCCGTTTTTGCCATTTTGGCTACGGAACCCTAAAAAACAATTCAACCATTTGTACCAGGCTAACTTTTGCACAGGTAACCATCGTCGTGCAGCCATTTACGAAAATCGCCATGCCATACTTTTCGGACGATTCCAAAAGGTCGCCATACCGCCGAAAATCTGCAAATTTTTTTTTCGCCGAACCATTTGTACCACCCTAAATTTTTTTTTCAACAACTCCTGAATGATTATAAATAGAAGTGTGATAATGCCATAGCTGTGGGAGGTGGCGAATGTGTTAAAGATTTTTTTTTATTGTAAGATTTTATTCGTATTTTGAACGATTAGTAACAGTATGGCACTAATTTTTCCTGTAAGTTTGAGGTTCAACGAATATAAATACAAAATTTCAAAGATCTAGGTGGTGGAAATCTTCACTTATATAAATTAATACTAAATTAATTTTTTAAGTATGGCAGCACTTTTTCCCCCTACTAGAAGTATGGTAAATATAATAATGGTCACATTTTATCAAATACTCTCCAAAAATCCAAATGCAATACTGGTACAAAAAGTTTGGCGAAAAAAAAAATTTTTGCAGATTTTCGGCGGTATGGCGACCATTTGGAATCGTCCGAAAAGTATGGCATGGCGATTTTCGTAAATAGCTGCACGACGATGGTTACCTGTGCAAAAGTTAGCCTGGTACAAATGGTTGAATTGTTTTTTTTTTTAATCAACACATTCGCGTCGGTATGGCGGGCTGTAAGTCACACCGGAAAAGTATGGCATGACACTACCGCCTACTTCTTTTTTATGGGCTATCGGTAAATTCTAAAATTTTTGTGTTACAAATCGTTTGACTTTCGCTATTTTTCCGACGAGTTCAACTAACGCCTACGCGACTAAGCCGCCGGTACCAGTGTTCACACCATCGTTTTGCACGCCTCATAAGCGAAGCGTTGAGGTGGGTACTACTGTCACTTCGCGCAAAACATCTGATTTTTCAAACTTAAAATGTCTTTATGTATCATACATTGCACTTGTAAGATAATACATACACACACATATTAAGAAAAAACACTATTTTTAACATTCATGATATTTTTGATGTCATTTTTGTTATTTAAACTAGTTAAAAAACAGTTTAAAAAAGTTCTGTCTTGGACGTCCGTGTGTCTGTATGTGCGGAGGATTTTCTTGTTAACACGATAGCGACCCAAATACTTTACTAATCGAGTCTTTTTTTTTCTCTTACGCTTGAGTATGCTCAGGAATAGAACCCTTTCATTTTTCAGGGTCTGATTCGATGTGGTTTAATTGTTATTAAATAAACAAAAATAATAATTAATAAATAATTATTAAAAAAAAATTATGAGGCGTGCACTTTTGGATTTTCCAAACTATTTCTTTTTGTCATTGCGTACTAAGACCCCTGTAGAACCGCCATCCTGTTACAAATGACTCGAAATTTTGTGTCAATATCTCCCGGTCTATACGTAATAATTATAATTTTTGAATGAAATGTGTGCTTTATGTTCACGGTACCAAACGACTGCACGTGGCACCAGCGGACAGCGTAAACTGGTTTATTCTGGTTTTGTGCGTGTTTCCACTTTCCACTATCAAGTGACGATTTATTTATTTGTTTTGTTTCGTAATTATTATGGTCAAATATTAATTATGAAACAAATTATTATGGACACGATATTTTATTGTTTCACGGTAGTCGCCTTGTCGTTTGCTCAAGGACGTGAAATTGAATGATATATTTTTTTTATAAAGTCAAAACCATTTTCTTTCAAATAAAAACTTGTTTTTATTGAAAACAAAAGTGTTGCTAGGAATAAGTATAAAATTAAATAGTAATGTTAGGATATCGAAACATTTTTGTATAGGCCAGAACGATATAGTGGAAACGCGCTCTAAGATCTGAGTAATATACACACCACTACATATGCAAAAATTTCTCCAAGCTAATTTACCTGTATTTATTTGTAAGCGATTGTAATTTATAGTCTAGTAGTCAACACATGTTATTGCAATAACAATTAGTCATTAAGGTTTAAAGTGTAATAAGTATTGTACCTATATTATTGTTATATGTGTTTGTGTTGCAAATAAAATAAAATAAAATAAGATACTATGAGAATTACAGATTCATACAGTATCCATCAATTCATAACAGTTAGTTTTGTTTTGTATATCAAATTTTGAAGTACAGCAGAGATCACATGACCACATGAATTTCAGGAATGAAAAAAGCTTTAAAATTATTAAAATTATACATATAAAATTTTAAATGCTATTTACCTTTTAGTAGCGATAGCGTCAATTTCATCGATAAATATGATAGCGGGGCTGTTCTCCTTGGCTAGACGGAACACATCGCGCACCATACGAGGCCCTTCGCCGAGGTACTTCTGTACGAACTCCGAACCCACGACGCGGATGAATGCAGCTATAAGAACATACAGTTATTTCATTTAATCGATTCTAATTTATTACAAATACCATTCATTATTTTGATAAGATGAGAGTACTTTACTTACTGCTTAATTTATGTCAATTTCCTTGTTATTATTGCTTTGCATATTAAAAATTCCTAAACTTTGAAATTGTGTTTTATTGAACAAAACAGAAAGCAAATTACTGGAAAATTTAATGTGATATTTCATGATTGATTGATGAGAAGTATGCGTGTTCAGTTTTTTTTTGTAAGAATACTAAACAAAGGTTTAGAGAAGTTTTGAGATTGATTAGAAAACAATAATAAAATAACAGCTAACCTGTGGTATGATGTGCAACAGCCTTGGCCAGCATATCATACTTACTGCTTAATTTATGTCAATTTCCTTGTTATTATTGCTTTGCACATTGAAAATTCCTAAACTTTGAAATAGTGTTTTATTGGATATAACATGAAAAGATTTAATGTGATATTTCATGATTGATTGATGAGAAGTATGTATGTTCAGTTTTTTATTGTTAGAATACTAAACAAAAGTAATAGGTTTAGAGAAGTTTTGAGATTGATTAGAAAACAATACTAGCCGCTAACCTGTGGTATGATGTGCAACAGCCTTGGCGAGCATAGTTTTGCCGCACCCTGGAGGTCCGTACATCAGCACACCCCTTGGAGGCTCAATACCAATCTGTCTGTACAACTCTACATGAGTGAGTGGCAGTTCAACTGCCTCTCGTATTTCCTGCTTCTGTGTGTCCATACCACCAATATCAGAGTATTGGACATCAGGTTTCTCGTCTGAAAACAGATTTACGAGTTTTATTGTGTTTAATAATAATTAATCTTAATAAAATTTGATTTTGCTTAAAGCAATCCACATTATAATAATATGTATTGGATGGCTATGCAAAAATTCTAAAATTACATAGTATTTATTGTGAGAATTTCAGCAAGATAGTCCAACAAAGATAAAGTGAAGATGTATGTAAATTATCATGGATGAGAGAATTTTAGCAGCAAGATAAAATTTATCGTTTACTAGCTGCTCCGTGCAGTTTCATCCCCGTGGCTCCACCCCTGTTGGTCGTAGTGTGATGATACATAGCCTATAACCTTCCTCGATAAATGGGCTATCTAACAGTGAAAGAATTTTTCAAATCGGACCAGTAGTTCCCGAGATTAGCGCGTTCAAACAAACAAACAAACTCCTCAGCTTTATAATATTATTTATCATTTATGTGCTAGTGTTCAATTACCTGCTTGCAACATAGATATAGAGCTATCTGCTTCCGGAGGTAGCACATCTACAAGTGCATTTGAATGCTTGTGTAAAGCAACAGACGCTGAAGGCTTCAACAGCTCTCTGTCAATCGTGGAGAGAATGCGCACATAGTAGTTTGATCCTGTGGTGCTGCCAACTGGAAATAAATTGTGTTTTAATTGCAGTAATAGTATAGACTTCATGTTATACTTGTATACTACATAATAATTTTGTGCATTGGATTATTAATAGAATTTTCTTTACAGCTTCAGCATGACATATTGTTGGTACCAATGTGTCCAATGTCTGAAGCATGTTTCACATAACATAATAACATTTTAAACTCTTAACTTATTTTATAGCAGTTTTGTCTTAATTTGCAGATGGATAAACAATGATTCATGTATTTAGGCACAAAGCTTTCAGTAAAAATAGAATTAACATTACCTATTCCAGTATTTTGATCAACAGCTTCAAGAAATTGACCAATAACCAATGGTACAGATTGTATTCTTTTCACTTCTTCCTGAGCATGAAGATATTCCTTCTTAAGATTTCTTTGTTCATCTTTAATGTATTCTTCTTGGACTTCCAGAAATTCTAACATACGCTGTAGTTTCTATTGGAATATAAAAAGAAAATTTTAGAAAACATTGCCATTATTTGGCGAATAAGGTATATGTTTAATTAAACTTACTTATACATATTCATAAGCATTAAGCATATATTGTATTGTATTGTATTATATTAGTTCAATAAAATACCTTATATTTAGTGTATAAATCTTCAGATTCCAGTTCTTCAAACGATTGCGGTCCAGCAAAAGCGAGCCCCTTTGTATCGGTAACTTGGTCATCCTATAATAATTGAATATAATATTAAAAAATAAGCAGAATATGAAGAAAAACTAAATTATACTTATAAATTATATAAATATTACTTTGGTATTTCTTTAGAAATTTGCGGCACGAATTAAGGGGGGGGAGGGGAGGGAAAGGGAGGGGGGAGGTAAGGAGAGACCCCCTATAAAGTGGGGGGGTGCGGAAACCCCCCCTTCTATTTTTTTTTATTTTTTTTTGAGATTATATTTATACTAGCTTTCCGCCCGCGGCTTCGCCCGCTTCGTCTAAAACATAATAAATTATATACTAAAACTTTCCTCTTGAATCACTCTATCTATTAAAAAAAACCGCATCAAGATCCGTTGCATAGTTTTAAAGATTTAAGCATACATAGGGACATAGGGACACAGAAAGCGACTTTGTTTTATACCATGTATGTAGTGATGTAGTTAGAAATGTATCGAATATTATGGGCTTTCTTGACTGCTCCGACGCTGCAGAACGTGGCGCTTGCCCCCGTGTACCTCGTTGCAGGCAGGAGTCTTCACTCGCCTTCGTAGCTTCGGCTTTTTGGTCGACCGACTTGACCGACCGACTTTGGCGACCAGCCTCAGCCACTATGGCTCGCTTGACTCTGCCTGCTCCTCAGCACACGCGGGCGCCACGCTCCTCCGCGCCTCCGACTTTTTTAATACACTCTAGTGTATGACAGACAAGTACCACGTGGAATCGGGGTGGACAGATTCGGTTCTGTGATTAACAATTTGTGTGCAATATACATACAATAAAAACATTTTTTTTAATAATTATTTATTCAAATCTTGTATACATGTTTGATACAATTTACAATGGCAATGAATGGATCCATTTTATTTTTTCCACCGAGCGTCTCCACATCTTATATATAAAAATGAATCGCAAAATGTGTTGGTAAGCGTATAACTCGAGAACGGCTGAACCGATTTCGATAATTCTTTTTTTATTATATTCCTTGAAGTACGAGGATGGTTTTTATGTAGAGAAAACGTATATATGTACCACGGGCGAAGCCGGGGCGGACCGCTAGTATTCTATAATATTTTCACCGAAGTTTGCTGGGTGGTTATAGTTATCTTTTTTTAAAAATCTTTTTACATCATGCCACTGGGACTCAAATGGGTCAGGGGCAACAAATAGGTTGTCTGGGTCTGAGTGATTAACTTTTTTATGAGCATATCCATATCCCCAAACAATCATATGCTCGCCAATAATCCATATGAATTGTTGTCCACTCAGCAACATGCTTTTGAATGAACTATGGTTTTTAATATGTACATTAAGACATTTGTTATCTCTTTCAAACACAATTCTTGTAGTTTTGTCAATGTAACTCAAACAATTTTGAACATAATCTCGAAAATAAAAAAAAAAGATTTCTCTGTAATTACACGTTTCCTCACGTAAAGCCGCTAATGTATGTTTCGGGGCATCATTATCGATCGATAAAAATTAAAATCGCGCCGAAATTCGTGCCGCACGTTTCTAAAGTCAACCCATTACTTTTTCTGGTAATATAATTCCAATTTCTTCCATTTTAATAACTATCACAACACTAGAAATAACAAAATTACAATGCAATCGACGAGTGGATGAAACAAGATTTTGACCTGTCAAAATAATACTCCGTCATGCTGTCACTGTATTTAATACCACAGATAAATAATAAAAACCATAGATAAAAATTGCTTAGTATTTAATTTTATCGTCAAAAACAAGAATAATATTTTTACACGTTTTTTACCACATTATTTAGATTTAAAAAACACACAAATCTTAAGTGCCTGTGGTACACTGTCGAAGATTCGTCGTACCAACACAGAAACCATCGTGGGCTAATATTATTATCTTTAGGCTAATATGCATGACACTTTGCTGCAAATCATCTCATGATCAAATGCATACTTTACGATTCTTTAAAGCACATATACAAACATTTATTTTAAGGCCCATTAGGCCTATAATTTACACTGATCTTCGCCGCAAGTTTAAGCATCTTTTTAATTTTGCTGCCCTAACAATTCGATTAGGTTCAATATAGTCATCGTTACATATTATTATATAATATATAGTAATTTACATTTATTATTTATATATAAAAGTAGGAATATAATCTGCCCTATAGGTATTACACACAGAACAGATATTAGATATCGCCAATCTATACGAATTCAGATTAAGAAACAACGATTTGTTTTATAATATTATGAGATATTATATGAACGTATACTAACAATAATAAATTTATCGGCTTAATAAGATTAAATAAGAAGCATTATAGTTTAAATTCCAAGAAGATAAGCACAACTTTGTACTAAATAATGATTTCAAACTTATAAGGGCCCTATTTACGACAATCTTAATTTTAAACAGATTAAACGTTCATAATATTATGTTTCAAACTTTGCAAGGTAGGCGCAGATAGAAAATAATTTGGAAAATCCAAAAGTGCACGCCTCATAATTTTTTTTTAATAAATATTTAATTTATTATTTTTGTTTATTTAATAACAATTAAACCACATCGAATCAGACCCTGAAAAATGAAAGGGTTCTATTCCTGAGCATACTCAAGCGTAAGAGAAAAAAAAAAAGACTCGATTAGTAAAGTATTTCGGTCGCTATCGTGTTAACAAGAAAAAGGATCCGCACATACAGACACACGGACGTCCAAGACAGAACTTTTTTAAACTGTTTTTTAACTAGTTTAAATAACAAAAATGACATCAAAAATATCATGAACGTTAAAAATAGTGTTTTTTCTTAATATGTGTGTGTATGTATTATCTTACAAGTGCAATGTATGATACATAAAGACATTTTAAGTTTGAAAAATCAGATTCTTTGCGCGAAGTGACAGTAGTACCCACCTCAACGCTTCGCTTATGAGGCGTGCAATAAGCGCTAGAAATTTAAGTAGGTAAGCACATTAGTAGTTCAAAAACGAAAAAAATAAAGTAGGATATTAATTAATATAGGCTCATATGAGACATTTTATCACATAATAGTCGTAATTAAATTTATATTAGGAGCTTTAATTAAATTTCAAGTTCAATTTTCAACAAACCACAAGAGTAGGTATCAACTAGTGCGGTTTGTTGAAATTTCAAATAACTAAACTCGGTGAATCGATGACTTTATGTGTATTAAATGAACATTTGAACAACAGAGTAAAGTTTATAATTATTTAAAATGTTTCATGTTTCATGTTTATAACTTTAAAGTAAATAATATGTTTTTACCAATAAATACATATAGTTATGTGAATTTAGAAAACAAAATAAAATTATAAAGTGTTGTCACTAATGAAATCTAAATATGACGATACTCTTGTAAAGACCGCGGGAAGTCCAAATTCGCACCCGATTGCAGATCCAAATGATGTTATTCCGATCTAAAAACAAAAAACGAATTAATTATTTATACATGTACACTAGAATAATTTAAATACTTAGATATACCTAATTAGTTATGTGGTTATAACCATTGAAATCATAGATGTTAAAAAAAATACCTGTATCCTTTACTGAATATTTTCAGGTTTATGCATTGGTTTATGTTTTATCTCACCAAGATGCGTCCGTTGTTAGTATCAATGACGAGTGGCCCACCAGAGTCCCCTCTACATGTGCTGGATCCTCCGAAGCTGTTGGTGCAAATATTGGAGTCTCTGATGAGGAACGGGTAGGCCAAAGAGCATATAAAATTTGTCATGATGTTTAAGCGCACGTGTTGGAGGGATTGATTTTCAGTAACGTTTTCACCTGAAACAAATATAATAAATATTTTGTTTTTACAATGGTGTTGAGAATGCAAGAATAAATTTAAGTTTTGGTCATACTCACGATCAAATGTTATTCCAAAGCCAGTTGCAATGGCTGATAATCCATCATAATCCACCGAGTCTCCCTTAGTAGGTAAAGCAATTGGTGATATGGTATCTGTTATTAGAAAGAAATCATTATTACTTACCTACCTACCTATACCTTATGTATATATAGTATGTATGTTATCTATTTATAGTGAAGTATTTATATATTGTAATCTTATGTATAATTATGTTTATGCATTTTATATGTATATAAATATAAGTAATTTTTATATATAAATTTATGTTGTATTTATAAATTATGTGTGACGTTGTGCTTTATTTTTATTTTATTATTATTATTTTTTTTTTTCTTCAAATTAATTATTTTAAATTTATTAGTTATTTGGCTTCCTAGCCTTTGGTATAATATTATGCTCTGTCCTCTACCTGAAGGTTGCCTGGCAGAGATGGCTTAGAGCCATAAGGCCGCCTTTTGTACATTTAAATCCATTAAGATATTATAAAATAAGATTAAACCTAATGTACAATAAAGAATAAATAAATAAATAAATAAATTATTATAAATATTTTAGTTCTTTTTGTTTCGTGCTACGAAAAGTATAAAGGTAAGTCTTGAAATTAAATTTAATTAGGAATTGCGTCGCTATATATTTTGTGATTTTAAGGAAGTAGAGACTAGAGAATGAAGAACTTCTTTACCCCAAAATATTATTTAATCCCTCAGTCCCGGAATCACAGACACAATAGAAAATCTATTGTGTCGCGGCCCGATCGGGCCGCTCGGTGGTCAATGGGTTAATATACATAAATATTATATATACTAACCAGAAAATTGAAGAGCTTTTGGCAAGAAAATAACAGCGATATCATTTCGAATCAAGTAAGGTACCCACAAAGGATGTACTTGAACGGCACTACTTTTGATTCTAGTACCGTCTTTGAAAAGGTAAGTGGAGCCAAGAACGACAGTGAACCTCCATGCTTGTTGCTTTCCATCATACCAGCAGTGTGCAGCTGTAAGCACTCTGTTTGCGCTGATAAGGGAACCACCACAGATTGCATTGTCGGTAGTATCAATTATTTCAGTTATTAGTCCAACCTGAAAAACGTTTAGTATGCTTGTAAATTTTAAAGATATACTTTTATGTTAATTTTAATAATAAAGAATTATTATCTATCTAAAAGATTTTCCATTTGTATTCTAAGTACTTATCTCAATAGTATGTTAATAACATGAATAATTAGAACAAAATTAAAATTCGTTTTATATGAATCAAACGAGTTTTCATGGTATGATCTAGAGATCATGTATACATTGAAAAATGACATTGTTTGTAAATAAATATAGAAGCTAATTAATGATCTTTTCATGATGTTTATATTAAAATATAAGCCCTTTTTTAACTGCGGTGATTAGCAATTCGCAGCCTCGATTAATTTTATGGTAACAGACGAACTCCTTTACAATTTTACTGTGTGTACTATATTATTTTATAGTATACACATAACTATATAAATAATGTGAATAGGAATTTTTACACACCTGATAAGGGTATTGTCCAATAGCAGCAGGAACACCTCCAGTGATTCTAGAGCTCTTATTATTTACGATTGCATCTTCAGCTTTATGAATTCTTTCATATTCGGGGATCCCGAATCTTTTTAAATAACCATATGCAGTATATGATAAAGGGTTTATTTCGTGTGCATATACAATCGAAATACAAACAGAAATTATTATTAAAACCTGCATCATTGTACCTGGTAGGTAATATTGTGCACAAGATTATTAGAGAATAGGTACAAAAGAGATAAGTGATGAGTAAATAATATAAATCACAATATTATATTGATATAGGAGCAGTAAATATTTATTTAAAACAATTATTATTGATGATTAGATTTTCGAATATACACTGACAAAGTTTTTCTGCACAAAACACACAACTAGTTAGACAAAACTGAGTTTAAAATTATTTAACTCGCATATCTGATAGACTACAGCTGATAGTATGAGATGATAACTATTTTTGTGAAAATACTGATAAATCCATTATGTCACCAAACAAATTTGAACTGCATTATCAACAGTCGATAAATCTATAAAATAAAAACGAATTACCAATTCACTAAATGTGTTGCTAAGCGTAAAACTGGAGAACGGCTCGACCAATTTGGCTCATATGTAACATTTTTTGTTAAGGAAGAAGGTTCTTATAGAAAGAAAACACGAAAAAGAGACCATAGGACGGAAATGTCTGCCAGGGCGGCTATAGTTAGTAAACAATTTATATTTACTATGGTGTTTAGGTGTAGATATTGATATCTCATTTCATGATTAATAATTGATTTGAGCGCTTATCCTTGTTCTGCCATAAAAAAAGGAATAGTTATCTAGAAATACATGGAAACTTTAACACTTAGTAAGGTACAAAGTAAAAACGTACAACATCAAAACATCACATGCACATTAAAAACTATGGGTTGGAAGAAAACTATGTTTTTATATCAACAGCGAACATTTTTATTGACTTATAATTATTTATCCATTTACAAATTTTCATTGATGAAGTCCATGTAAGATGTGACTCTGACAAAAGCAGCAGGGAATCCGATCTGGCAGCCAAGAGCAATTCCAAATGATGTGACACCGACCTGGAACAATATTTAAATTTAGTTTAAAAATAAAATATTATGTTATAGAAATTTGGTTTAAGAGATGTCCTCCGACAGCTGCACTGGAGATGGGCAAATGTTTGACAGTTGGGTTAATGGCATTTATATATATGCTTTAATATTTATAACTATAAAAAAATGCATTTGCAATTGAAGCTTTCGGGTTTTGAATTTTCTATCAAACTTTCGCTTATTTAATAAAGCACTGAATATACGCACCAGAACTGGTCTGTTGTTCCTCTCAACGACGAGTGGGCCACCAGAGTCTCCACGGCAGGTGCTAGTTCCTCCAAGGCCGCTGGTGCAAATGTTGGAATCACTAAGAACCAGGGGGAAGGCAAGCTGGCAGACCGAGTTTGAAATGATGTTGAGGCGCACGTGGCTCAAGAATTGGTCGTTAGAGATACCGGTACCTATAACAAAATAAAGTAAGGGCTTATTCATGGTAAATTATGATAATTTATAACAATACCAAAATCATACTTTTATATTCAAGTATCCATGGGGTGCTGTTCGTCAAGAAATAGATGTTAGAATACAGAAATTTAGGGTAAAACGTGTAAAATAATGCACTTAACAACGTTGTTAAGCTTGTCATGTATTTTTTTAACTCAGTGTAATTTCATATTATAGTGGAAAAGCAATTAACTGTACAAAAATCAGTCTATTTACCATCAGCAGTAATACCGAATCCAGAAGCGATAGCCTGATCACCAGCGAAGCTCTCTTGTAATTCAGCGTTACTTGGGAGGGAGACAGGAGCAATGTTAGCTGGAATAAATAATTTCTCATTAATTCTATATACCGATCATAGCTTACTTCTTTGTTTTTTGAAAGAAATACATATTTTAAAACTTATCAATCAATTTCAAATTTGAAATAACATATAACTTTAATAGCATTAAAAAACAACTTCTATGATAAACAAAATAGGTAATTTTCCAAAAAAAAAAATCAAATAATTCAATTAAGAATCTTGTGAAAGTCGGTTTAAATTACCTGAGAACTGCACGGCTTGCGGCAAATAAATCACAGCAATGTCGTTGCGGACCAGCAGAGGGAACCAGGAAGGATGCACCTGAACACTGCTCGATTGGACCCTGGTACCGCCGTGAAACAGGTACACGGAGCCGAGGACAACGGTGAACCTCCAGGCTTGGTTTTGTCCATCGAACCAGCAGTGAGCTGCAGTAAGTACTCTATTTTCTGATATCAGGGAGCCCCCGCAAACTCCATTCCCATTAATACCAATAATGTCGGAGATTAAGCCAGCCTATTGAAAATAATAACAATATTTGTTTTATCGTCGGATTAGTTTGTATCACAAAATCAATCACGTCACGTACAAGATAAATAATAATATAATACGCTACCTATATACAAAAAAAAATCTTTAGATAATATAATTTACTATCGTATTTATGAATAAAATAATTATTTATATTATAAAACAAAAATGCCAAAAGTTGTGTTATGGGACACAAAAATTAAACTTCTAAGTACGAATAATGTATCAAATAATGGTCTATTACCTACATAGGTAAAAATGATTTTCATTTTGTTTATCACTATGGTATGATATGGTATGGATTCAAGGCCTATGGAAATCATTGAAAACTCTACAAATCTATTATTCTCGACGTTTGAATACTGAAGCGTATGGTAGAATTTTATAATGATTAGAAGTTAACGACTAACGATTTAGGGTTTGGGTTATGTAAATCTATAAAAAATGCACCTTACACTGCCAAAGGGATATAAAAATATATTAACTTACTTGGTAAGGGTATTGTCCAGGAGCGGCAGGGACGCCACCGACGATTCTAGAAGCTAATGCAGCATTTTCAGCCTTGCGAATTCTCTCTGCCTCAGGGATACCGAACCTCGTCAAGTACCCATATGCAGTGTTTGAGAGAGGGTCTACGTCCGCGTAAGCGACGGATAAAAGACCGACCAATAGAACTGCTAGCACCTGCATATTGCTGTTTGTGTTTAATGAACTAGCTCGCAAATCCCGCTTTTATAGTAATCTAGGACTAACGTAAGAAGTAATCAATTAAAAAGATTAAACACGATAAACAAAGATAGACCAGCGAAAATAATAGAACGACACAATTATTGTAAGTAAATATACGAAAGATTTGTGCAATTATTGGCTAATTACTTTAGTATTGATTAGATAGATAGGTGGGTAATCCCTATCGTAGGTTGATTCAGTATAACATTATGAAATGATAATAGTAATAGTTATATAAAACAAAAACGTAGTTCTAGTTTTCTTTCATTTTCTAAAGTTTCATTATAATAACAAGTATTTATTAGTTGCTTTAGGTATTATGCAGTAAGTCGTTGTTTCTTCTTATGTCGAAATCCTTAATGTCGAGTACCTGATTATTTTACAAGAGTTACTTTAGCTTCAGGTACCTACGCTAGTTTCTAGATAATATGTCTGGGCATTCCTTCCACTTTACCTTAATTTTTCCCTTCTTCAAAGTAATGTGACAGAAGTAAGCTTTTTTTCGTAGTAGATGATATCTATTGATATATTTATATGATGATGATATATTTTTAAGTAATGTTAAGCTTAGGTACTTATGAGAGATGATCTCGCGAGTCCGACTTGCACTTGGCCGGTTTTATTTTTATTTATAATTATGTTCAGAAATGTGGTTGGTATGAGGTGTGTTTCAAAGACTGTTAACATAATCAAAATTTAAAAAATTAAAGTTACCATTTGATTGATGATGATTGTGCAAGTGATTCAGCATTATACAAGTTATCAACAAATTATTATTATAAGATGGTTTAAAAAATTTGTTTGGGGAATTACAATAAAGCAAAGTTCTATGGATAAGAAAGGAAACGTAAATTTGTTAAAAATATGCATTTAAACAAACATTAGATACTTTACGAATAAAGAAGAGATAACGTCGTACTTGTAAATGTATTTAGTAATCTGTGTGTATTGCTAAAAATGAGTTTTGGTCACAATTTGCGACAAAGAGCCAACTAACGGGCTCAGCAACGTGGAGTAGGAGGGGCCTATGTTCCGTATCAATGATGATGATGATTATACTAACTAAAGATCATTTACGATTTTATCCTCATTCTTCATTTATTTATATATTTTTTATTCAACTATATTTAATATCTAGGTGAAATATGGATGCCACTGCAATATCTAAATCCTGCTATACCACTCAATGATTTTGGTGAGTAGGTATACCCGCCTGATGAAAGAAATTGGAACATTAGTTAGGTATCATTTGCGTCATCTAAGTTTTAATAATTATCATACCATGTTAAAGAATATCATAGTACACAATCATTTCACGTACGAGATAATATTAGATAAATCGCAAAAGAAAAACCTAAAAAATATACGTGATTTGAACAATAAGTGTAATTTCCCATCCATTTTTGTGTTTAATGAATTACGAATTTAGTTGTTAACTTTTCGTTAATCTAGAGACACCCGTCGTGGTCGTTTGTCACGTAGGTTCAGTTGCTCTTAAAAAAAACAAATTAAGTGATCTAGGTACATAATATTATTGTATTGTTTTCGTAATTAAACGAATAATTTATCAACCATGCATGTATCATCATATTTACAACATTGTATTTTTAATATCGACCAGCGTCCTAGAGCAAAATGTAGTGAAGGATACTGCTGTAGGTGGAAGATATTATGTATGAAATTTTGAATGTTCAAGTATTTCTAATGAATAAAGTATATAAGTAATTTATCCCAGAGCCTAGAGGTTTCATTTTAGAATCTGGGGTGGAAGTTTCCTTCGCAAGGATACCCTCCAAAAACAAAAAATACGTGTGCCACTCCTCGATTGCCTCGGTAAAGTTATTGTGTGGGGGTGTTAGGTTTTTTCATTACGGAATTTTTACATTCGGTCGCCGCGCTCAAAGTCTGAGATAAAAGCTACGCAAAAAATATCTGTTTACAAGATATTGTTTAATAAGTCTCACTTACGTAAATGTTAAATTTTAGATAAGGTGGATGAAAGTAGAAATGACGTTTGCACGCTCTACGCGTAAAAGCTCAAACTTTGCGATTTGAGATTTATGATTCTAATATAATGAATTCTAATTTTAAGTAGGAGATGAAAAATGTTTTCTTCATGTGGGTTGTTGTGCTTAGGAGTATAAAAAATTTTTGGGAACATACACAATTAAATTGCTTGGAAGCGCCAACTAGCTTTCTATATTTCTTCCAGAATCATTATATATTATATTCTAATGAAAAATATTATGTCAACTAAATCTGCAATATAAAACATAGATTCAAACACAAGCTAATTGTCTTCGATCAACAAGATATTGTAACAATAATTAACGTTGATTTTTACTCTTTTTCGTAATTTCAAATAACACTTTCCTATCAGATGTCTAACACACGTAGATAATATTGATGAGAATATAATATATAGTTTGCGAAAAAATGTTCATGAAAAGATTGTTCTTATTTATATTTAAAAATTAATGCAGTCTGCATTTGGTGCGTTACAATTTATAAGATAATTGTATTCACAATTGTATTAGAACTATTTGAAATTCAATCCATTCAATCAGTTTTCTTCATTTAATTTTCAGAATGACAGACTAGGACGGACGGACTGAACGATCTTATAAGGGTTCCATAGTCGGAGGAAAATAAAATATTTTTTATGTCTGTTGCACGACTCATAATGCGAAACATTAGAGACTGCTCTACGATAAAAAATAAAAAAAGCAATGTCATTTATTTATTAAATCTTTTATCTAAAAAAACATAATATTTATAGACTTTGGTTGATGAAATTTAAAAATGATGTTACTCTTGAATACACAGCCGGCACACCACTTGCGCATCCCGCCGTAGATCCGAATGATGTTACTCCAATCTGTAATGAAAACGTTGATTCGTATATAGCAATTGTATTTCATAATATTTATTTATTATCTACTAGCGGTCCGCCCCGGCTTCGCCCGTGGTACATATGAAAAATAGATGTTGGCCGATTCTCAGACTTACCCGATATGCACAGAAAATTTCATGAGAATCGGTCCACCCGTTTCGGAGGAGTATGCAGACATTGTGACACGAGAATTTCATATATAAGATATAATAATTTGCTTCTCTGGTAGCTAGTACATCCAATTATAATGTGAGTCATGTTAGTAGTAAATCTGATAGGAAATTCCACACTTTTTCCCTTTTACACAGTTTTCAACCGACATGTTTTTTTTTCGTTAGGTTTGTTACTTCAGAACTTTGGATTAGGAGAACCGATATTGATGATTATTTTTTTACAAGAAACCTGGTTCCGGTTGGTCCTATTTAAATTGCCTAGTTCTGACAATTAGAAAACGATTAGGTGTTTTGTTAATTAATTATAGACTTACCAAAACTCGTTGACCATTTCTTTCAATGACTAGAGGACCGCCAGAGTCACCACGACAGACGCTGTTACCTCCAATGCTGCTCGTACAGATATGATTATCTTGGATAACGAAGGGATATCCAATGGAACACAATTGGTTGGTAATCACGTTGAGTCGCACGTGGTTCAAGGATTGGCTTTGGGTAATACTTCCACCTAATTAAAAACAAAAAAAATATTTTCAATTCGATTATCAAGTACAAATGGTTAGTTTTTATCTTCAGACAACCAATTTACGCTAATTAAGAGATATTGTACATCCTGTCTTATCTCGAAATGGAGCATTGTTATTTTTTTAATATTCTTAGAGAAGTTTAACGACATAATTTTACAGGAAAAGTTGTTTGTACTTATTACTATAGTAGTACTAGTTGTAGTTATTAGGTTCTTATAGATTCTATGTATTAGATGTATCTTTACCATCAGACGTAAGTCCAAAGCCGGAAGCAATAGCAGATGATCCAGCGAATGAGTTCGCACCGTCAGCTGAAGTTGGTAATGCCACAGGGGCGATGTTAGCTGAAATATATAATCAGTGTTTATATAAATTGAATTTGTTTACTTTTGGGTTTTCGTGCTTGATTAGTCTTTCTTAATGACGTAGTTACGATATGATGTATGTCTGAACACCGAGTTAGGAAGTCATAAATTAAAAATTACAACATAGGATATCTTACAATATTCTCCCATTATTTAGAATCGGGATTGATTGAATCATATTTACCACCTTTACCAACATTATTTTACATTATTTAGATACTACGTTTACGAACAATAACCAACTCACCAGAAAATTGGACTGATTGCGGCAGATACAGAACAGCGACATCATTACGTGCTAATGCAGGGATCCATTGAGGATGCACCAAAATAACACTAGTTTGCAGCCTAGTGCCACCACTGAACAAGAATACAGAGCCAAGGACGACCTCGACTCTCCATGCCTGGTTGGTGCCATCGTTCCAGCAATGCGCAGCTGTCAAAACTCTATTAGCGTTTAAAAGGGTACCGCCACATACTCCTCTTGCGGTCAAACCAATGATGTCAGAAATTAGTCCAGCCTGTAACGTACATAAAATGCTTTGGTCACGTCATACTTATTAATTAGATACCTACGAATATTATGTACAAAATATTTGAAAAGTTGAATAATTTTTTATTTTAGTTACTTGCTAGATTGGTGGTGGATTATCATTTAATTTTAGTCTATCGTCGACACAATAATGATAGGTTTCGTACACACCTGGTAAGGATACTGTCCTAGTGCAGCGGGGACGCCTCCCACAATTCTAGAATCGGGGTCATTGAGGATTGCTTCTTCAGCTTTTCGAATCCTCTCGGCCTCTGGGATACCGAATCTAGTTATGTATCCATAGGCAGGATTATCAAAGGGACTAATTTGTCTCGCAGAAGCGAAAGCAAGAACAGCAACCAACAACGCCACGTGTATATGCATTGTCTCTTTTCGTATAAAACAAAATTTGGTGCAAAATTATTCTTTTATTATTTTAGATAAGAAGAGGCTATCAATTATGAAGATTATGATTATGAAAATTTCTAGATACGAATATGTGCATTATTTAATAATATATAAGATACGGTAATTAATTTATTTGAGTGCGTATTACATTAATAAATATGTAATACGAACTCAAATAAATTAATTATCTATTTAAATATTATTGAATGAAATTTTTTGTAAAAATTATTTACGACATTTAAGTTTCTTTAGATGCGTTGAGAGTAAAATTTCAAGGTCATGGCAACAACGTCACGTCATGGAGTAAGACGACGATTTTGGTATCTTTGAATCATGCCAAAGAAGTCTCACTTCTGACACGTGTGCTCGACACACACGATCTTTTAGTTAAACGTATAATAGCCAAAAATTCAAACGAAATCATTAAAAGAAATATTTTTGGAAATTAAATCCTTGAATTAAGTTACAATCAGTTTTTTAGCTCTATACAATATTTGTTTGTGTATTGGGCACACATTTAAAATAAGTTTCGCCTTTTGGTAACGTCGTTTAAAATTAATTTTTATATTTCAAAATTTCGTGCGCCTGCCTCTTTTTTATTTCAAAATCAAAAGTTATTCAACTGCTTACCAGTAGAAACTATATTTCTTTTGATAAAACATGTCTCAATAATATAAATTTTAGTATAGTAATAACTAGCAACCCGCCCCGGCTTCGCACGGGTGCATTGCTGATACTAAATACACTACAGAAAAACTGTGAACGTTGTATATAAAAATATAGCGGCCCGCTCCGGCTTCGCACATGTATAAAATATATAGCCGAGCGGCCGGCCGGTACCGCCGCAAACGCTACGTCCCGCAATTGCACGCCTCATAAGCGAAGCGTTGAGGTGGGTACTACTGTCACTTCGCGCAAAACATCTGATTTTTCAAACTTAAAATGTCTTTATGTATCATACATTGCACTTGTAAGATAATACATACACACACATATTAAGAAAAAACACTATTTTTAACGTTCATGATATTTTTGATGTCATTTTTGTTATTTAAACTAGTTAAAAAACAGTTTAAAAAAGTTCTGTCTTGGACGTCCGTGTGTCTGTATGTGCGGATCCTTTTTCTTGTTAACACGATAGCGACCGAAATACTTTACTAATCGAGTCTTTTTTTTTCTCTTACGCTTGAGTATGCTCAGGAATAGAACCCTTTCATTTTTCAGGGTCTGATTTGATGTGGTTTAATTGTTATTAAATAAACAAAAATAATAATTAATAAATATTTATTAAAAAAAAATTATGAGGCGTGCACTTTTGGATTTTCCAAATTATTTTTAAATCTGTAATATCTTCGAAAATATTCACTTAAATCATACGGTGTAAAGGGCCATATAGATCTATATTAAATGAACAATGTATTCAAGATATTTAATTGGTTAAGGATTAATGCTGTATTGGTTAAAATCGCTTCGAAAATTAGCCATTATTTGTCGTAAAAAGTAAAGACCAAAAAAAGTTATTCTGGGTTATCCATAAGAGATAGACATATACCGTCGCGGACTTTTCTGTAGACCTTTTCAATGTGTATAATACTTAGTACATTATTTTGATAAAACTCGCAGGGTTCAGCCTGCGTTTGCAATGTAAGCGGAAAAAATGTAATTTTTTACGACATCACATTAGAAACCTCAAAAATAACAGTACTTCTCCACTATTTAATCCGCAAATATACCATCGAAATATTTAAATAATAACATTACATAAATTTACTGTATTCCAGGAATAATTAGCTAGAGTGTATACTTGTACGACTATATTTAGCTAATTATGATACGAAATACTGACCTCCTTTTACTCTACATAATATCATACAATCTACTAAAGTTTATTATATTTTTGAAGAATGTGTAAATAAAAAATATAATATTTCAAGCATCAGTGACCCCTGCCTGATTCTTTTTATGTTTTACATCCCATTTTCACAAATTAATTATGTGTGTCTATTGATTACGAAAAATAATACGTAACGCTAGATAAAGATTAATTTATTAATATTATCAAGAATTGATATGTAATAAAATTAGTTTTCTGTTTAAAGTAGACACCCATAAAGCACATAATTAAATAAATACTTCATAAAATAATCAATTTTTATGTAAATACGTTTCGCCTAATACTAATAAATAAATGGAAACTAAATTATTAGAATTTGGTAAAACGTATAATATAGGGGATGGAGGAGCAGGCAAACAAAATTCGTTGTAAAGTATCTTATAATTTATTATCCATTAAATAAAATAACAATAAATAAGCAAAAACATTCGTATTATTGATCCATAGATGCCATTTACAAGTTAGAGTTGATGAAGTCGATGAAAGACGTAACTCTGACGAAAGCAGCTGGGAATCCACGTGTGCAGCCCGAAGCTGAACCGAAGGAGGTGATACCGATCTGCAATAAAATATAGATTAGTATAGCAAATTCGTAATTATAAAGTTAATAAGGGACCGTAATTGATGAAATATTAATGTCAAAATATATAGTAATAAGTGACTTTAATAATTATAAAAGTTAAGAATAACCCTTTCATTATAAACGTAAGGACTAAAGCTAACGATCACAGCCTTTGATCAATGAAATACTTATATTATGTTCGTAAGGTTATGATAAAATGTATTGATAGTGCGATGTTAAAAAAAAACTCTGCGGACATTTGATGAATGCATTGTTCGTGCTGAAAACAACGTGCTTGAGGCAGTGTACTTTTCGGATAAGCATTAAAATGTTTCATAAAAACAATTACCAAGATCTTCCTGTTGTTCCTGGTAACAGCGAGAGGGCCACCGGAGTCTCCTCTGCAGGTGCTGGTGCCACCGGAGCCGCTGGTGCAAATGTTAGAGTCCTGCAGGTTGAAGGGGAAGGAGCGGCGGCACACGCTATTGGTGATCACGCTCAGTCTCACGCCACTCAAGAATTGGTTGTTGGAGATGTTGACGTCTAAAATACGGGTTATATTCAGTTATATTCAAAAAAGGAAAAGTGATTGTATAATCTTAAAAATGACAATTGTTTATAACAAAGACTAAGTGTGTTAGAGGCTAATTTTTCATAATTTAAATGATTAAAAAAAATATATCATAATTATCAAAACTTTCACCGCACTAACTTTCAAGTAACTTGTAATTTCAAGTAATTTTAAAAGTAGAAATAATAATTTTTAAGATTGAAGAACTGCATAATAACAAAAAGTTACTTACTGTCACCGGTTAATCCATATCCAGAAGCAACAGCGGTCTCTCCCGCGAAGTTCTCATTTAGTTGTGATCCAGAGGGAAGACCGATTGGGGAAATGAGGTCTGTAAACATGATAAATTAGTGTGATTTTAGTTTATAATTAAAAAAATAAATTATTTCGAAGCAGTCAAGATTTTTTAACTCTTGATATTATATCTGTTCCTCGCATGCAGTTCATAAAAGTGCACATTCAGTTTTTAGTTTTATAGCTTAAAAATGCATATAAATATGTCAAAAAAGGTACAGCGAAAACCGCGCCAATACAATTTTTTTATGTACTTTATAAAATTTTCATCGTTGATTTAATTATGTAACGTAGATTAAACTACAATCATTTCACAAGTGTATGCCTGGCAAAAAATGGAAAAATAACGTACTTGTAGAACCGACGTTGACTGAAAGACGGATCATGGCAATGTCGTTGCGGATGTTGCTTGGGTTCCATTGGGCGTGCATGATGACATTGTCAGCGAAGATCCTGGTGCCACCGTGGAACAGTGTGATGGATCCAAGGACGACTTCGAATCTCCAAGCACGGTTTCTACCGTCGAACCAGCAGTGGGCAGCTGTCACAACTCGGTTAGCGCTGAGGAGGGAACCACCGCACACACCACGGCCAGTTGTACCAGTAATGTCGGAGATCAGACCAGCCTATAACAGAAAAACTTATTGGCTTAAATGAATGAAAAATGGTGTGAGAGAGTTAAGGGGCTTACGCTGATCGGTTCTGTCTGATTCAGTATCCACAAAATTACTGACAAAAATAAAAAGTTTTATAATATTAGTTTTATTCACATACCTGGTAGGGGTATTCTCCTAAGTTAGCAGGGGAACCTCCAGCAATTCTTGAGTTCTTGAGGAATTCCTCTTCAGCTTTACGAATCCTCTCTGCTTCGGGGATACCGAATTTTTCCATGTAGTTGTAAGCTGTGTTCTGCTCTTCAATATCTAAGTCTAGATATTTCGCTGAAGCGAGAGCAGCTAGTGCTGCTAAAACAATGAGGACCTTCATTTTAGTTTTACAGTGTAGCGACCAAAGAGGATTGGCCCGTGCTCAGCACTCGTGCTTTTATATTTATTTATGGATAGATAAAATGACAATTATCATATTTTAATCGCTTAAAAGCGGATTAAAGATATGCGAATTTAAGAATAAATATAATTAAACAATATATTTTTTTGTTTAAATTTGAACAAATTATGTCCATATTTAAAACTATTTTGTTGATGACGTTATGTGTCTAAAATGCCTTGGCTCCTACCTTGGCTCCTACGAAAACGCTAGCATCTTTAGATTCAGGTAAAAAATGAAAAGTAAGTACAAATAAGTATGAGGGTTTTTTATTAAACACTTTTCATTTCCTATTTTATGACTCAAGAATGTATCTTACAATGTTGGGAAATGCTGGGAAAGTATAACAAATAGAGCATTTATAATGTCCCTCTGGATAACAAATTTTCTCTTCCATTAGTTACTTGGTAATCAGAGTAGGTACCTATTGAATTGTTTTTTATGATTAAAATTATATAGAGCGCATTGCGTTGATTATTATGCTTGTTACCAAGCGTTGGTAAATCTATCAAAAGCATATAATATACAAATAATAAAAACAGCACTTTGTCCCGCGGATAAATAATAATTGCTGCAAAATTCTAAAGTAGTCAAGAGCTTTTATCCCGTTACTTAACCCAACGATTTTATAAACCCGTGCGACAATTATCTCGCTTATTAAATTTACGCCGTTATGACTAATTTTCTGAAAGCAAATTTTTCAATCCATTCCTAAAGGTAGACACTCACTTTACATCCAAAAGGCTTTATCCAAATGGTCGGCTATGTAAATATACTGTCATTCATCATTTCAGATATTAAGTTCTATAATATCACAGACTACCTAATTATAATATAATACTGAGCCTGCAACTTTTGCTGAATATAATTTCTGTATTTAAATTCTATATATTATATCTAATAAACCAACATGTTTCTAGGAAATTATTGAATTTTTAATGATATATGTATTTAATTTTGATATATTGATTCATACTTTTAAATGATAATACAGTCTATCCGTTATCTACACGAATTAATTAATTCTACATGAGTTTTGTAGATTAGGATCCTTTTATTATTTAGAGTTTTAATTAATTGGTTTCGTCGAATTACGAAGCCTCATCATTAGCAGCCTATTCTTTATGGAATGCTAAGTGTAATTGGCGTTGCTATTGGGCGATAACCCGTACGTGACTTTCCAATACGTCATTAATTAGTGCTTAGTTCTCTTTATGAACCTCCCCTAGCTACCTCTATATAGGTATGTGTAGATTATTATTTTTCATTGGATGTGCCCTTATAAATTAAAGTCGTTGGAGAGATCGACGACTGGAAGTAATGAGTGATGATTGCTTGTTCTTAGCTGGTGTCGCGTTTGTCGAGTTTTATCACTTGCAGTTTTACTGGGATTTTAATTTAGAGAATGTTGGGAATGTAGGCATACGATGAAGATCCTCCTACTTTGAGAATCTAATTGACAAGTTGAGACTAAACTTATCATTCAATAATTAATGACGTGCTTTTTTTAAATTTAGCTAAGTAATCAATATTTTCATCGACAGATTTTATTTAGCGTGACAAGTACTTTAAAAGATTTAAAAATAACTGAAAATCACTGATAAAATTTGTGTCGTTTAGAACGTTTGGTACTATTATAGAATTCAAATTAAAAAGAGGATTAAATTCTCATTTACTGATAATAAAATTCATTTTTATCTTAATCCGTCTCTGTAATTACCAAATTACATATCGCATTATACCTATAACCATATTAAATGTATGAAGTGTCTTTAATCCGTCTGTTAATCTATTTTTAGTGACGACTAATATAATTTCCGAAATGCCGAATGCATATTATCGTTTTTTGTAAAATCCTTAGTGAAAGAAAAATGGTAAAGCAAAATAATGTGGGATAATTAATTTAAAATAATTTTTTTTATGTACTTTTACTATCGTTAAAAGTTACAAAAAATTAATGCATGTTTCTAAGTACTCACTCACATACGTACTATTTTTCACATTCTTGCAAGAAATTCGTTTCTACCTAAATAATAATAATACTTATGTGTGGTAATATTATAATTTATAATTCCGTAAATCGTTATAATAATAAAGCTACTACAATGTTACAACGTTAAATAACTTGTCTTTTTAAACAAAAGACATACACGCAGAGGCACTTATCTTTCCCCGTAATCGTTTTCAATCGGCGATCATAGTTCGTGTATCCGAACATGATTCGAACAGTGGTAGCTCTCGAGCCTTAACACGCTGCAATCGAAGGATCTCAAGTTGCTATCAAACATCGAACAACCCAGTTACAAGTATCGGAATTCTGGGCAAAATCAAGCGTGCCCGTAATGTGAACTAACGGCTCCGTCTACTGGAGACCGAATTCGATTAATGTTTGAAACCTCTCCGCCGTGCTACGAGTGACGTCTAATCGAATTACAATGCACGTTTTGCGCTACTGAAAAACTTGCGTCTTTAATGCTTTTATAAAATCAACATTTTGTATGCTGCTGTTTTCTCAGCCAGATGTGAAGGGAGCTTGAATGGAGCCATATTAAGACCAGTTAAGAGTATTTAATTATATACAAGTATTTTATTTTTGCATTTTAGTAAAATGTTTTAATCTTTAATAAATTCAAAGTATTAATTGGGAGAAGAATTTTGATATACATTAATACAAAATAATGTGTTCGCTCCAGCTATTCACTGCTATACACAATCTTCATATTTTACGGTAGTCGTTTCAAGTGTTGAATGAAATTAATATTCACATAAAAACATAATTACATTCAAAAATTTAATTACATTAACTGTCCTTTGACCTAAAGATCTGAATAAATCACCATCATCTTTATTTAATTTGAAATAAACGTTGCTAATATAAATAATTGTGCAAATAATTACCTACTTTAAATAAAACTGAATTAACGTATAGTTATTTTTTTCTGTAACTCGCGACTAAGCGTATATATTATGTACCTACCATATATACGCTTAGTCGCGAATTATTAATTGTGCAAATAATTACCTACTTTAAATAAAACTGAATTAACGTATAGTTATTTTTTTCTGTAACTCGCGACTAAGCGTATATATGTACCTACCATATATACGCTTAGTCGCGAGTTACAGAAAAGTAAGTAGTACCCTCTTTGGATGATTTTTATTCCTCATGTTTTAACAGACGTCTTAACAACGCTCTGAATATTAACTGACGTTTCTGACAATATTTGCTTCTGGCTGTTTACTGTATTGTTTGGAGGGTTGCATCTCCCGACACGCTTTGCGAATTCTGTTTTCGATTCGCGCAAGGGACTGTCACTCAAACGGATATTCCATTCTCCATGCAATTTGCCCTTTTAACCATGATCTCACCAATATACGATGTTTAATGTGAACTCTGCGGGAATTTAGTTGTATGAAATCCCAGAGATGTCTAAGTAAATTGGCGTTTTCAGTTTCGACTAGACGCCAAACTCCAACTTTTGCGTTCAGCTGACGTATTCTAATTTAATTTTCAGTTCATAGCTTAACGTAAAATAAATTACGTTGCATCTCTTGATAATATCGGTCGATGGGTAATTAATGCTTGAATTATAATAATTGGAGATAAAGCGATTAGCCGTCGATAACGGAGAACGGATGTTGTATAACGTATTTAATATGTATTATTAGAGGTTATATTTTAAAATGTACAAAGTTATAAATTGAGAAATTTTAACGGTATTAACGTGTTAAAAAGGGTGTCCATTAGGCACGTTAAATTCTCTCACCTCATCCATTACGGCCCCGTGAGACTGAGAGAGGCTGCACTTTGTACCAAAAGAGTTAATAGCATGTTCGTTCTTGTTAACGAATTTATATGTAATAAAATAAATGTGTTTTTACATTTAAATATTGCCGTTGTTTGAATAAAGTTAAAACTCGAGTAAAATACATTTTAAGTAAAAATTTTGTGAAAGACAATATAATGAATTAATGAAAATATGTATTTAACAGATGAAGTCACAACATAAGAGAACATCTAGGCTCCTTTTAGTTTAGTATAGTCTAAATTATAGAAAAGTCTTGTGTGAAATAACTAGGTATATAGGTACGAACATCGCTCACTGTTATCTTTGAAAATACAACTAACACCTAATAGAAATCTATTCTTACAGACGCTTCGCTGACTGATACAACTCATATTAGTTCATCGTTTCATAGATTGCAAAATACCGCAATATCTCACAAAAGTTCGTACATAGCAAGCAATGTACATGAAAGTTTGATGTATAGACGTAAGTATTTGATCGCTGTAGATCCCGTGCGTGCTGATGTTGTAGTTTCAAAGATTATCGTTCGATGCCTCGGCTTACTCATGGTTTACACTTTACATCGTAGATTTACAACAAATTAGATTCAGCGACGGCGCCTGTTTCAAGGCAAAAATAATAATATTAACTAAAGAGTTGTGTACAGTGACTTTGTACTGTTATAGTTAAGTATTGGTATACGATAATACAGGACACATGACTACCATTTATATGTATTGTATCATAACTAAAAAAAACTCCAAAAGATGGAAATATTATAGTAGAGCCATTTTAAATTTACGAATGAGATCAGATCAGAATCGCCTGATGAATTTTAAAATTGACATGTGTTTCAAGTTCGATTGACAAATGTTTCCAGTCCGTATCGATTAATTCACTTTAATCGATGTTTTTAAGCAGGTTACCTCTCTTCAAAGATAAAATTGATAGACGTCAAATGTTGCCTAAAAAATCGACTATAGTTTTCCAAATCAACATTAAACCACTACAAAATAAATGGAGAGCATGCTATATTATTAGTAACATTTCAGTATCTACTGTTTACTATTGTATGTAGTGATATTATAGTCTACATTTCAAAATATCACCTTCGTAGTTAATTAACGTATTTAAATTTCAGTTCGCGAAATAAAGTCACTCCAACAAATTTAAATTAAATTAAAAAACTTTAGCTACCTACAACCGAGAGCTTATTTTCTCATTAAAATAATTCTCCCGTGAAACAAGGCGATTGAAAAATAATTATAATTAAATGTGGAGTGCGGCGAGTCGGCGGGGACGTTAACACCATCGGACTAAATAACGTTAGAGCACCCTTGTTACTGCAATTACGAGTCGCTGGCTATGTCCAGCCGCTTGCTGTAAGAGCTGCATGTATTAAAATATCATAAATATACTGTTTTTAGTGCTTTAACGATTATAATGAAGAATACACATCAGTAGAATCGATACGTGTTAGAACTATGATTCTACGCAGTCTATTGTTGAGTCTAATAAATGATGCCTGCCTATTGTCATCGATTCCTTTAGTAAGCAAATAGTTCGCGAACAATTGATGCTTGTAGACAGAGCTTGTTCTCGCCCTTGATCCCAATATATTTTCCTAATTGCCGTTTGCTATAGAAATTATGTAGAGCGAGTGTTTATATTCATAAAATTAAATAAATCTCTTTGGCTAGGTTTAAGCTTTTCACATGAATTTAGTGGCATCACGCGACAGTTTAAAACATCAATCAGGACCGCTCTTCGACGCTTGTGGATCGCGTCTGGTTGCTTTTTACATACATGAAAATGTTAATTAATTTATATAACCTTTTTCAATAAAACGTTTCCGTAATCTGGTATTTTTATTATGAGGAAATATTTTTATTACAGAGTGATTATTTATGTATACTAACCTTAGATACTAATATACGATAAGAAAACTATTCTGTAAATATAATAGCAAAGTTGGATGTAGTAAATAAAATAATAAATAAGGCTAACGCGGAAGCATAAAATTTTAAATAATAAATCAAATATTTTATAACTCGCTATAAAAATATATGTGCATTCTGCATGAGGGTATTTAATATACCTTTGAAGTTGTTCGTACGTCCAACACATAAGTGTTTACTTCACAAGAACTTTGCACTTTCTGAACGGTAAGTAAATTTGTTGTTATCTTGTTGGTATAGTAAAATACAATAAAAACCCAGGTGCACGTTTTACAAGAAAAACTTTATTAAGTTGAAAAATATACGTGTTACACGAGCAATGTCCGCAGAGAAGAGGAAGTACATAAAAAATGTTGCCATTACATGAAAAGTGACCACAGATTATTGAAGGCGCAAATTTATTACAACACTCCTCCTAAATTAATGCCTTCAGAATGCAACAATTTTACAATTTTACAGAAATTTAACTTTTACTGTTAAAAACAAACACATTATAATTATTACACGGTACACAAAAGTTTACATTTACTGCATAGCTCTCATTTAACGTTTGCTACAATACTCAACAATCTTAACTTCATACAAAACAAATAAAAGAAACAACTTAACATTTTCAAAAAGAAAACTAATAACTTAACACTTGATATTTGTTAGAATTCTAACAGACAGTTTACAGAAACAGTTTTACCTTTTATACACAGAAATACATGAAATTAATAAAAATAAACAAAGTTTACATTGGCTTATACAATATAAATAATCAAGTGTTACTGGTTACAATATTGAATTCCAATTTTGTCTCTTAGATAACTAAATTTAACTTTAGACAGTGGTTTGGTAAAGATATCAGCAAGTTGCTCATCGCTACATACATAGTTTAAATCTATAACTTTACTATAATATTTCTCTTTAATAAAATGAAATTTAATATCTATATGCTTACATCTTTTATGAAAGTTTATGTTTTTTATTACACTTATGGCACTTTGGTTGTCTAAGTTCAAACATACTGATTTTTGATTAAATTCACCTATATCACATAACAATTGCTTAACCCACATAGCCTCTTTGGTCGCAGCGCAGGCTGCCATGAATTCAGCCTCGGTAGTGGAGAGGGCAACTGTCTGCTGCCTTTGAGAAGCCCATGTGACTGCTCCTCCATTCCTCATAAAGACATATCCCGTGACTGAACGTCTAGTGCTGGGGTCGTTTGCACAATCGGCATCACTATAGCCAATGATTGTGTTAGGTTCAGACATTGGAGTGTAACATAGACCGTAATCTTTAGTCTCTTTTAAATATTTAAAGATTTTCTTAACAGCGCTCCAATGGTCTTTGTCATAAGAATTTAAAAAACGGCTTACCAAACTCACAGCATATGAAATGTCAGGTCGGCTTACTGTAGCTAGATGCATCAATGAACCAACCGCCTCTCGATATGGAATGTTCCTTTCATTTTCCCCTTCTCTTTTTTCTAGTTTTAAATGTGGATCAACTGGAATGCTGTTGGGATTACAATTATATAAATTAAATTTGTTTAATAACTTTTCAATATAACTTGCCTGATGTATGAAAATATACTTGTCACATTTCTCTATTTCCATACCCACAAAGTTTCTGAGTGAGCAAGTTTTAATTTCAAATATTGATTGTAAATCATTAATCAACTCCTTTAATGTTGATTCATCTTTTGAAAATAATAATCCATCATCAACATACAGACATAGGTAACATTTTTCTCCATTGATAGTGCCAATATACACACATTGATCAGCTTTACTATTTACTAGTCCAAATTTCTTTAAAACAGTATCAAATTTAGAGTTCCAGCATCTGGGAGCCTGCTTTAAGCCATATAAAGATTTATTAAGCTTACATACCTTGTTTGCATCATAGGTTAAGCCCTCTGGTATGGTCATGTATATGTCTTCTTCAAGCTCACCATACAGGAATGCTGTTTTAACATCTAGCTGTATTATCTGAAGATTCTGTTGGACAGATTCTGAAAGTAAAATACGTATGGAATCATACCTGACTGTCGGAGAGAATGTTTCCTGGTAATCGATACCTTTTGTCTGTGAATATCCTTTGGCACAAAGCCTTGACTTAAATCTTGGACCTGTAGTTTCCTCTTTAATGCGAAATACCCATTTACAACCAATTATTTTCATATCAGGGGTTTTATCCACTAAAGTCCATGTGTTATTTTGTTGATGAGAATCAAGTTCTTCGTTAATTGACTTTATCCATTTAGCGGCATCAACAGAATTAATTGCTTTTTCATAATTATCAGGAACTTCATAATCTGGTTGATCTCCATAGCACAGGTAAGAGCTTTCACTTTTATTTTTAATATTTAAACAGATATATTATCATCCGACGAGTCATATTCAATTTCTTCTACATTCTGAGTTTTATTTAAACTTTTATTTGTGGCTGATTCAATAGGCACATAATCTCTTTTCACTGTTGATTCTAAGAATATAGCGTCTCTGCTTTTAATTGATTTTCTTGTATTAGACGCTATAAATCTGTATCCAGTACACATCTCTTCTGGTGTTTTATAAGATAGCGATCTTGTCGGAGAGCGATTAACCAGGTACTCAGCTGTGTACGTTTGGACAACTGTTGGTCTGCGGACAGCTGTAATTGGTCTACGGACAGCTGTTGGTCTACGGACAGCTGTTGGTCTACGGACAGCTGTTGGTCTACGGACAGCTGTTGATCTGCGGACAGCTGTTGGTCTTCGGACAGCTGTTGGTCTACGGACAGCTGTTGATCTGCGGACAGCTGTTGGTCTACGGACATCTGTTGATCTTCGGACAGCTGTTGGTCTGCGGACAGCTGTTGATCTACGGACATCTGTTGGTCTTCGGACAGATGTTGGTCTGCGGACATTACTCAGTGCAACACATATATTTTTCATCGTCTGAAAGTTCAACTGACCCATTCTCTGGTGCCACAGGTAAGTATCTTGCTTGATTACATCAGATATGCATGCATAGCCACCAGGCATATTTAGGCGATACATATTATTAATCAAATTTGCTGTAGCTATGATAACATTTTTATTGTTCAGTATAGCACAACCATTCTTATTAAATCTTACTTGGCCACCATTGTTAACAATTTGACTGACAGAAAGCAGGTTTGTAGTGAGTTCAGGTACATATAAAACATTTGTAAATATTATTTCATTTTCATGGCCTCTATCGTTAAAAACACTCAAGCTAATTTTTCCTGAGCTTTGAACAGGTAGTGTTTTGTTGTTTGCAACTTTAATTGATTTAATATTTGAAGTATATTCCTCTATGAATAAGTTTTTATGTTTTGTCATATGTGCAGAAGCGCCAGAATCAATATACCAGTAATCAGAGCACTCAGAAGATGCTATAAATACAGCAGCATATGATGACCTGCTAGTCGGTTTATAAGAAATCTTCCGATCATTATTTACTGTATTTGATTTACACTCAGGACTTTTATGACCATATTTGTTGCATGTATAGCAGCGGGGGCCTTTAGAATTTCTTTTACATTTATTATTAAATCTCTGACTTGAAGCAAAAGCTCTATCACTATTTGATTGTTTGACATCCTGTAATAATTTTGATTTGACGGAGTCTGATGAAATTTTCATGCCTGAACTTTCTATAGCTATAATCATTGGTTTATAAGTTTCAGGTAGACCGGAAAGCAGCATGGTGCCGAGCCACTCATCATCTACTTGAAAACCAATATTTCTTAATTTATGAGCAGTAGTCATAATTTTACTCACGTATTCCTCAACGTTCGGACATCCCTCAAGCGTTGTGTTACATAAGTCACGTAGAAGACCAACTCGCCGTGTCAGCCCGGAGTCATCGAAGACACGAGACAAATTTTCCCAGACTTCTTTCGCAGTTTTAGCTTCTTGTATGTGCACATAATTTACCGGATCAACTAAAAGAATGATCTTTGATCTTGCTTTTGTATCTTTTTTCTTGTCCAATGTCTGATCACCCACAATGCAGTCCCACAGTTCTTCGTGTTGAAGATATGTTTGGACAGCAAAACGCCATGTGGCGTAATTATCGCGGCCTGTTAATTTCTCAATTAATGCCAATGTGTTTGACGACATACTGATATTGTTGAAAGAACTTTAACCACGAACTTCAGAACACGTGGCGTGACCGGTACAATTATTGTTACTTTTTCTTCGAGGTTTTTATACTGATTGACTATATTTTGTTTCGTAGTCTGGGCCCATAACCTGTTGTTATCTTGTTGGTATAGTCAATAAAAACCCAGGTGCACGTTTTACAAGAAAAACTTTATTAAGATGAAAAATATACGTGTTACACGAGCAATGTCCGCAGAGAAGAGGAAGTACATAACAAAATGTTGCCATTACATGAAAAGTGACCACAGATTATTGAAGGCGCAAATTTATTACAACAAAATTAAATAGTTATCTCTTCAAACTGGGTTGTCACAAACAATTTTCTCGTGTGGATGAGGGTTAATTTCATATCTGTAAGGGTAAAAATGTTTAAAGAGCTCAAGTTAACACTTGAGGTAATTAAGGAAAGTGGTTGAAATGTTACAGTCTACGTAGCTAGCCGCACCTTGCCTAGACGGAGTGCTTGCAGTTTGTTCATTGTATTTCATTATTTTAGTTTTGATTTGCGATTGTGGTATAACGAAGAATACATTACTGAGAAATCTTTCAATATTGTTGAAGAACGTTATTTTTATTTAAGTCTTGTAATGTAATGGTAAAGTTCAAATTCTTGATTTCATCCTCTGGTGACCTTAAGCTCAAATTTGCTGTAAGAGTAATTTAATATAAATTCATAATATTTCTTCGACTTTTTTAACATACAATTCATTCCTGAAGCTAGACAGTGTTTATTGAATAAATATTGAAGTCTGCTATTCAGATTTATTAAAATACTAATTATAAGATTAACATTTATGAAATAACCTCAATCCTCATAATACAGATATCATGAATAGCACCCCTTGCCGTGATATACACTTCACTTTATAAAGTATACGTCTAAGGCAGTTATTCTTTGGTAAGAACCCTTCTCCCAGAGGAATTCTGCTTTTGGTTGATCCATAATGGCAGCAAGAGCTATTAGTGAAGTTTAACTTACGGCTTACCGAGTTACCAACTCATTGTATGAATCATTTATTATGGATTTTGTATTGATTACGTTGTAACTTGTAACAAACAGGGTTTTGGCGGATTTGTTTTACCGAACAACTACTATGTAAGAAAGTACTCTATCTCCTGTGGCCATTATCGTTAATTTATATTTCATCTATCTTTCATGAATATCATATTTTTTGCAATGACTTAGTATGTAAAATTGTAGATAGCATATCTATTATTTTCAAATACTTTTATATCTCATTGAAAATCATATACCTTTTAATTAAAGGTAACTAGCCAACTTTGTAACAAATATTAGCAAGTAACAAGAGGCATCGGTATTTAATAATTAATCGATAGCAGTTAGTCGATGGGGTTAACGACACGTCTTCCAAGTTAAACCCTTTCTAAGCCTGCTCTCACGAGACCAACTGATCTATCGAGGGTCCTAATGAATGATGATAAATGGCCTAACTGTTTATGATACATTTTGAACAGGTGGTTGGGCAATAGAACGCTATCTGTATTAATATACCCGAAATTATTTTCATTATTTGTTATCGAAAATCGTATTCGAATGTATTATCAACTACGATTTATTTTTCTAATCATTTAATGATAGGAAGTTGTGTGATTTGTTATATTGTTAAATAGTACATATACACAAAATAATCAAAAACCATTGTGATAAGATTACAAAATAATATGTTTCTAATATCTAATAATGTGGACTATGCGCTATACCGGTCAGTCGCCCTCTATCTAGGTATATATTTGCAAAAGGATTATTATCCTTTTGCAAATAAACATATCCATATTATATTGTCTGTATTTTCTCCCGACAGATTAAAAAACTTTCAAATGTAGTAAGTAGGTAATGTCGATGAAAAACTATTATCTACTACATAGTTACGCATACTTTATTGCGCACTCATCTAAAGTATAAAACGATTTTAACGTTTTTATTTATATACATTTTGTGTACGCACAGGGAGCACACATCACTGGATACTACGCGAAATGCCACTTAGGGCAGGATAATTTTCAATGAGTAATGGTCACCCTAAGATCTATCAGTAAAAATTGAAGGTGGTATCGTCCGATTTATGCGTATATATATTCCACATGTGTGTTTGTGTCATTTATTATATTCAACGTAATGCACACGCTTTTATTGTGATAAATTGTATATCAAAATGATTCGGTCCAAAATAGTATTTACAGCGACCAAAAAAGTATTACCCGAATAGCGTTTTTACATTATTAAAACAGGAGTGTTAGATCAAAAAGGAATTTACTTTTAATCCATACTTATACTTATACTTATTATACTTATATACTTATAATATTATAAATGCGAAAGTAACTCTGTCTGTCTGTCTGTTACTCAATCGCGCCTTAACCACTGAACCAATTAGCATGAAATTTGGTATAGAGATATTTTGATACCCGAGAAAGGACATAGGCTACTTTTTACCCCGGGACATAGGATAGGTTTTATCCCGGAAATCCCTCGGACACGGGAACTATACGGGTTTTTCTTTGACTGCGCGGGCGAAGCCGCGGTTGGAAAGCTAGTTTATTCATATTTGCGTAGGTAGGTACATCAATACTTGACCCAATATTAAAATTTGCGTTTCACTTGAAATTTCTGAGTTAAAGGCCTCATATAAGTGAAGCTATGTACGAATGACAACCAAATAAATAGCTGTTCCGTATATGATTTTATCTTCACGATCGATGGTACTTCCGATATGAGGGTGGCAGCAATCACGGTTATCTCGCATTGTAAACAGCGACGGATGACCAGACATAGGGGATGATTTGCCGACGCCTCAGTGATCGTGACAGCGCTTTTCTGCAAAGGAAATTCTATTCGTGATGGCATTGGTAAAATGTACTTTCGTTACTCAATTTTACTAGTTCGCACCAGTGATTAAGACTACTTCTAGGTTCTGGGTAATTACTAACTAGTAATTGAAGTGAGAATAAAAAAGAGAATTCTAATTGAAATGTATTTGAAGAACTATTACTATGTCATAGTAAAATAATTCGAAAAAAATGTAAAGAAGAAACTAAGTATTAGGTATATTTGATCACAATTTTTATATTGCACTACTTCAAACTCATACAGAATTACCTGAATAATTTTAAATATACTTCTTAAAGATAATGTGGAGTACTACACTCCTCTAAACCGAGGGCACTTAAACTAAAATTTAGCATGCACTAAGGTTCTAACGCACTACCCGTACAAACGGCAATTCACTAAAAGAATATGTAATAAAATAAAACATTCGTGTCTTTAAACGCAGGTGTATAGAGGAAGTTAATAATGGACAAAGCTGTAGTGGAAAGCCCGGCTCATGTTTGTATAGCTAGTAGTCTCTTCTCTCTAATCTCTATTGTACAATTGTTTTGGTCCAAAGAATAACATTTTTGTGCGCTAATAATGTGTGAACATATTGTGGCTTATCGTTAGATTAATTGTAAATACTATCTACAATAATATTTTGTGTAGAGGAAATCTTAAGCGTTCGTTTTCACTGCCTTGTAATGACGTAAGTAATAGAAGCATTGTTACATTCATAGTTATCATTTTGAGTTTACGTAATAATAGTACGTATAATGTACATTCATGTATGTATACTACAACGTTAATAGATAAAGTATCGAATTATCTATAGCAATAATAATTAATTATGCTTAATCTGAGTCTAGATTACAGTAATATGATATTATGTTCATAAATTGTTACCATTCCTTGTTTTTGTTTCCAAGGACAATAAATAGATTATATATCCTAGACTCGTATAAAAAGACTAGTTGCTTATCTCGATTTCACCCTAGTTGACCAGGAATATAAAAATGAAATATAGTTATGTTACTGGGAAAATAAGCATTCTAATGGCAGTTTTGTATCGATCTGGTAATAATAATGATACTTACGATAATATTACACGATTATTTTAAAGTATTACTAATCTACCTGATATATAGTTACTTTAAAATACTATCTACTGTCTGCTTATTTGAGTAGCATTTTGCCAAATCTTTCACATTTACAATATGAGTTTAGAAAACGCTAGAAGTACGACTCTTGCGGCACGATATAGCGGTAATGCACAACACATAGCACTCACACCGCGATTGTTCTTTTCTGTCGGAGAATTAGCAAACATTTCCAAATGCTTTTTAATACCCCGCTCAAAATGTAGCCTATGCACAAGCTTTTAGTGCAGATCAAATTTTATTTCCTTTTTCCGAGCACCTATCATATTGTATTCATATTTTATTTATTTCTGCTAGTGGCTTTACGCGTTTCTTGTTTTGTTAACTAAAATATTAGGTTAACGTTGGGTGTAAAGCTATGTGTCATTTGTAAGGACATTTATACGTCTTTATCAACTTTATTCTACCTGGATAAAGATCTCAATTTAATCCGTATTAAAATGTAAGTATGCTCTTTCAAGATATTTTTAATAATTTTCAGTTGATAAGATAGTAAGTAAATTATACTAATACATTTGCTATCGATCCGGCACGTTCCATCTAATCGTGTTATATCAATATATTATTTACAAATTTATCGCTAGGTGTAAAAGCGCATTAATTGCATATGTAACAATATAATATATGTTGTTCTTTAACTGATCGCATGAGGGCCACCAACTGGCATTGATTCAGAATAGGTTACAATAGCATAGAAGTTCAAAGAATTTCACGTTTTACAATATGCGATACGATAATTCTGCACGATTGTTTAAATCTTTGTATATGCAAGCATTACGAAAAAAATATGAAACTTGTAATAAAATGCGTATAAAGTTTCATGTCCCATGAAAACGGACACTGAAATTAAAAATACGTAACACAGTGAAGTAGCATTACAATCGCATTGTAGTCATCTATCTTGCAGTCTGTTTACCATTATTAGAGTCCTATGATCAAAGTGAATAGTCTACGACACGATAAAATGTCGCGACAGGAAAATAGGATTTTGAAGACACGTTAGTGCGGTTTGTGACCGACCATCGCTCAGTGACCGCAATCGTAACCAAACACCTGTCTGGATGCATCTCTTGCAAGCCATGCATGCCGTGTGATATTAGCGGTTTCATTGTGTTTTCTATACTTATAAAAATTGCAACTGAATATGTACGGTCTCTGGAACTTCTTCTTCTGGTCTCTAAACGAAAAGTAACCACAGCACAGAAGTAACGTAGGTCTTTAAAAATGATATCAATTTTGAGATATTCTTTGCAAATGCCATTTTCACACAACAACTTCTAATGCTCGACTTTCCAATAGTTGTTATTTGTTAATATTCTACACTCCATACGAAATCACGCGCATTATTCTGCCGTTTCATTAGTTCATTTAAATATACAATCAGTGGATTGATCATAAATTGTCCTTCGGTGTATAACTGGTAGCGAATTGTGACCGCAGGCGCGTATGGCACATTAGGCGCAATTCAACTGTGGCGATAATATGGGCTTACGATTGTATGCGGGTAAAGGATTGAATCCAGATATTAGATTATACGCGGTTACATAGAAATATTCGATGTGTAAACGCGTAATCTTTATGAGGTCCAATTGCTCTATCACTGTTGATTTTCAACACATTATCTCCAGTGTATCCTTTTCTTCTCAATTATAGAACGCAATTCTGTTGACTCTACACTAATATTATCTCAAACGTTTGAAATTTAAAGGAAAAAATTAATTCTATACGAGATATGGTATTGCAGAATTATTTTATTACAAATAGGGCATTATAAATAAACGAAATTCATACATATCATAACTGAAAATCGATAAGAAAACATTTCATGTAGGTAGTTTTCCTTCCTCAAGTTTGATTGTATCTGTTAATTTAACTAGTTGATTAACACATTACTAATTTATAGCATTATGTTTAAACACCCCAAAAACATTACACAAAAGCTCAAAACACTCACAAACAGTACACAGTTGGCAGACGCTTCAAATGTGTTACCATGGTCTGCTACAGGAATTCAGTCAATTATATATCGTATAATAATATATACGGGCTAATCAAGTTCCCTCAGACACGGTCCGTGCCCACCGCATTGTAAATCGGTGTGAACGTACCGACGAAATAAAATTGAACCCTCCCGTTTCGGTGGGCTGATTAACAAATTCCATAGCACAATGTAAAATAATTGAATTACCGTATTCGGTTCTATTTGCATGCGTCTGTTTATGTTTGTGGATGATATTTTTGTTTAGTGTTTATTAGTCGATATAGCTAAATGTGCCAGGTGCCTATTCATATTCTGATCATTGCATTTTCTGAAATTGACGCAATCGGAAGGAGTGTTAAGTTGCAATACAAGACATTTTCTTTTAATTTATAGAGACATAGGCGATAGAAAAATAAAAGCATTCTCAAATGTAGATTATAAGTGAAGATGTGATATTTCATTACTTCAATAACAGTAACTACATACATCTGATACAAAATCATAGCTTAAATTAGTATTTTCTTTTATTTAGTAAATAAGCAATTTATAAAATATGCTCCACGAACTACAAGCGGCATATGAAGGGGACAAACCATATCCTTTAATAAGATTAAATTTATTTATAAGATCACGGTCTGTGCGAAAGAGAACAGTCAATAATATCCTAGAAACGACACGCACAGTGCACACACTACGTTGAATAAATTCGAACCTTGTTCGAATTCGAACCTCGAAGATTGTTTAGTTCAACAGTAATTCAGCAAATTAAATAACAAATAAGCTTCCCATTTCATATTCTATTAAACTTTTAATAATTTTCAATCAAGCAAAAAAGGAAAAATAATCGACCACCACTAAAATTCAAAAATATTTGCCACTTAAAAGGAAATTATTATTGCAAAAATATACACTGATTACATTTTCCATTAAAAGTTTTCTTGGAATTTCTTCAATACGCATGGTGATATTATATTCATGAAGATTATTTTATGATTTAAGTTTAACGTAAGCTAAACAAGGGATTTCATTTGAATAATCTATAAAAGCACAAAGAAAGCTTGAAATGAAACATAATATTAATCATTTATATCTACGTCACTTGTTCTAAGGCGTATTCGTGGTTACAGCTATCGAGTATGGTAATTGAAACCTCAGCATAGAGGTCGAAGGATATTTTTATGCAAAAAAAAGTTCAATACATTAGAAAGTCGTTAGGAATTGTGCTAAAATAGCGTTATTTTCATCGAGTAAGCGATCCGCCGTGATTAGCGGTCCGCCGCGATGCGTGACTGTTTATGGTCCGTGACTCGTTCACCCCTTCACCCTAAACGCAGACACGTGTATGGATTAATAGTGATTTTTTCCCCATTAATCCTCAGCACGCCAAATGTCCAATTTTCTATGTAACCCCTTTAATTACCATCTCTAAGACGTAGGCGAAAATTTTGCAAAGGCAAATTTAATTAGATTTATATAAATCGCAATTTAATTATTATATTCGTATTTGAGATTTATAAGCAACTTATTATTATTACCGTATATGTTTTTTATGAATTTTTGTACCTACAATATTAATCATCATTCACAGTTGCGCTTTCTTCTGTTTTATTAAAATTTTCCTCTGTGTACCTGTTCACACGTCGACCCCTAAAGAGGTTAAAAATTTTGTAATTACAAAACGTTATAACTGTAGGAATTCATTGGCTAATAAATTTCGTTATTATCTTGTTTAATGACTTCAGAATGTAGTAAAGTTTTAAGTATTTCACCTAATTCACATCTCGTGCCCAAAATTAAATTTGTCCTTAAACAAAGCAAAATACACGGGTGCACTCACGCGCCGTGTTTTTAAGGTTTTATGGAGCTTTCGAAGCGTATAATGACCGTACAGGTATAAAACTGTTGTTCAGCCTGTAATTCATAATTACGCAGAACGACGAAATTCACTCTCAGAGGGATGTACATTGCCCGAGATATTTTGACGATCTCGCATTCTTCATTATGCCGGCGCCGAGTTAACACGCTTTATAGCCGACAATACATGTTTATAAAATTTGCATACGTTCATTCGCACTCTTCCGCGACCATTACCTTTCCATTTGGTAAATAATTTAGGAGGCCTCTAGGACGCCGGCCAGATATTAAAAGTGATGGGTCCCCAAGGTTTAATATTATACTCCCCTCGTATTAAATTCTCTGTCACGCGAAATTCCCAAATGCATACGCGAGATATTTTTTGCACATGTTCATATTTTCACTTTTGTTGTCTCATTCGATACAGAATGTCACGTGATTGTACCGAATTATTTGGAATTTTCAATCGTTGAATTGTACTTAATTTTTATTGTGGAATTTAATTGAGACGCACCATTTGATTCAGCTTGGATAATGGAGAAACACGCTGGCAATGCGCTGCAAAAATTAGAAATTTCGATATTCGATTCCTGCTTCCAAATTACTCTAAGTTTTATATCTGTAGCATTGTAAAGGAACTCGGAAATTTTCTAATATTCTATGTGCATTTATACTAAGTAATGTATATTATTTCACATTATAGATTGTGTTCATTTTTCCTTATTATGCCTATTTAGTGCATTCGTAATTATAAACTGGTAAGGTAGGTAGGTACATGGTGTCATGGCATAAAATATTAATGCAACTTCATTTCAAATTCATATTACAATACTAAGCAAGTTGCGCAGGGCGTTGAATAATCGAGTTCATTTTATATGCATCAAATTCACAGAACAAAACTAATCCAGAGCCCGGGGGCAATAAAAATGTCCCACTTCCCGCCGCTACGTAAAAAAATAGATGAGCACAAGGTGTAATCTCGGCGATTCTTATTATAAAATTTTGCATCTCAAATATTTTACATTTTTCACCATTTGCCTCGACATCACCCCACTGAAAAGAGAATACATCAATTACTTTAAGCTAAGTGGCTTCACTACAACTTTACAACGCATTCAATATTCATTTATTACAGCAATTCTTCAATGTTTTAAGTAGCTTCTCCCAGTTTGATTTATTCAAGTAACGAATTATCGGGAAATAATAATTTAACTATAAAATATTCACTTCTTTAGAACTCAAAGGCCTCGCAGCAAATGAAATAAATCTCTATAACAATACAGTTGATTTATCAAAATTAAATCTCTTTGTCGAAATGAATAATCAAATTTATCAGTCACTCGAATCTTCTATTTGAAAGGGCTTGAAAGGTTCTCTGTTTACACTATTTTTGCAATTATGATGATTAAAATTGTTATTTTAAGTGAGTACCTAATCCTTTGCGCTCGTTATTTATTTACTACTTAGAATGTATGAGCAGTATCGTGGACCCTTACCTGAATTTGTTTTTGTAAAGATGTTGTCAAGGGCTCTTCCTAAGATGTAGGCAGACAAATACATCCCGACATCCCCCGTCTTATGATAGAAGCCCATTGTTTGTTCTATTTTATAAAGCCTTGCAATAAAACGTTTGCATTTTACATTTTTTTGGGGCCATAAATAAAAGACCTCTTGTAAAATTGCATTTTAAGCATTTCTCGATGCGAAAGCGTCACCTTTGGTTGGGACACTGTTGGGGTATGCGTATTAAGGGACGTTAAAGTTTTCGAATTATGTACGTTATTTGATATTTCAGATTTACGACATCGTTCCGTATTGATGTTTTTGTTATTTCGGACCTTACTACTTCCTTTATTCCTAAATTTATTGAACATATTACAAAAAAAAATCTATAGTTTTATAATAATCTATATTGATAATAAATTACCTATATTATATATAATTTTTTTTATTTTGAAAAATAAATATAACGGACGTATGTGCATGTTGTCGCAAAAAGATGATATTTGTAGAACCTAGCAAAGATATTACGATTCGTGGAAATCTAATTGTAATTCTCAGAATCCTCTGTTAATTTTAATTAATATTTCATTCCGGATGTTAACAGATAATAAATTAATAACTACATCATGTCCGGTGCCTCGAGGAAGGTTCGCATGAAGTCGTAGGGGTTCAAGTGAAATTAAATTACGAGTTGACAAAATGAGTTACGCCCTTTTCTGTAGATTAACAAACAAAAACTGATGGTATGGGGGTCACGGAGGCATTAATGTTGTTAGAGGCAAATGAGTCTATTCTTCGCGGACGTGTCGCCAATCGCACACAATGCTACAATTATTTAAGCTGGCCATTGTTCTTGTTCATTCGTCTCTCGATTTAGTTTTGAGCTTTTATCGCTGCCCATTTGAATGGTGGGCGCGACGCCGCCTGCTCGCTCCGATGATTTTTCCACGGTTATACATTTATGTACGTATACGTTTTCCATATATTCCATTTTATTTTATTTATATTAAAACGGACTCGGTTAATGAAAAGGAAAATTGTATGATGCGGCAGATTGTACGGTGCATTAACTGACAATAAAAATATATAATTATATGAGTTGATACCACAGAACAGTAAGAACCACGTTGATACATTCATTTAAAGAGTAGGTAGTTGTTCAATATTTTCTAACAGTATTAATCCCAATAATGGAAAACATTAACGCTTTTGTCAATGTTTACTTTAACATTATTAATAGCATAAAGAATCGAACAAATTTTATAAGCATACAAAATTATATCCATAATTTCAATTACTTGCTTGACTTAAAATCGACTTACGCAACGCGTGGCATAACTGACCACAAAGGGGAGGACAATTTTGTACGCTTCGAGATCCAATTAATTTAAAAAAATCACCATAACCCAACGCCGATATTCGAAAGGGCTTATTGTCATGTAAATTTGTGCAAACTTGCTAGCTAGTCGTAGGCATGGCTAATTGTTAATTCGTATAATACGCTTACAGGGATGCGGCTCGACCGTACCAATGGAAAGATTATACGCACCACATACCACACTCCTACCACATTTGTCCAATATTGCGGGACAAAGCTTTTAAGTCATTGTGTCAAATTATAAAATGTGCTTATCTATTTGTTATATTATATATATTTATCTCTTCAGAATATGTTTTGATCAATCAGGATGTTATTCGTACATTTCTAAATGTTCAAACATAATTTCAGAAACTTACGATCGCTTCTGAGGTATTTTTATTATTAGTTAAATAATTGGAAAATCTGTGTAGTTCGGGAAAAAATCTATTACACCATATTTATTAATAATCAATCATCATATTTATTAAAATAAATACTAATACATTAATCGTAGTAACTGAGAAATTATATAAAACGATGTAAAAATGGAGGTTGAGATTTATTATTACCTCTCTCATTGCTCTCCAACTATAAGAATAAACATCAAAATATGGACCCCTTGGAACCCTTGGAAATTTAGTAAAAGTTGAAATTCAATTATGATAGAGTATGTTCAATGTAGTAGAAAACCAGATCAATTGATATTTGCCCTTAATATTTTTATGGTAAATGAAGACGAAGCTTCACGCTTGGATAAGCTACGAAATGATTCTTCGTCTATAACTTACACTAGTGTGCAATCATAAACATCTTATGTAAGTAGAAAATTGTATTTTGTGTTATAACACAATAATATTATTCATATTATTTATTATTGCTTCGTGACATATTGTACTATAATTAATGGTTAAGATGATTTAAATAATTTCTGAGAAAATATTTTTTTTCAATGGAGTTCTCGAGCGGTTCTCAGTGTCCATGAAAGTAAAAAAAAAGTGAAAAGGCTACGTAAGTATTTTATAAAATATGACAAAAAACATTATAATACATGAATGACGCAGGAGCAAATGATAACATTAACATTATGATTGCATTAGATAATATCTTCTTTACACGACGTTGTTCATATTCTTAACAAAGTTGCATCATAAATCTTTTGTATGATACATAGTTCTTACCGTAAGCGATACAATTTAACACATGATACACGCTGTCTTCCAACTAGGACAGTGTTTTGTTACCGGGTTGTGATTCTCTTAAGTTTTGCGACATTATGTAGATTGTTAGCAAAATGTATGTTAGTTGGGAACTAGGTAACGTGTGACAAATTTCGCAACTCGGTGCGCTGGAATATCACGCGATCTAAAGTCTTATGCGGTTCACTATTTTGTTACATATGTACAATGGTAAATCACGAAGCACATATGTAACTAGAGAATATTACCTACTAGAGATACTCAATTAAGTCGGAGCGATACAATCAAATTAAATGCAGCTGTTTTAGTTATTATATTTTATTTATATGTTAAAACGTTCAGATACTTTCAGATGATAATAATAGCTCTGTCTCTATTTGCATTATATTTTGTATGAAATACCTATAATTTATATGAAAACTACTGTTATTTAAACTATTATGCGATACCCTTCCACACGGAATAGAATGAAGGTCAAAATTAAAGTCAGCTGCGCAGGACTAGACCAATTTTCGAACGTTGCCATTAGCAATTCATAGCAAATAACACGTAACAACGGTAATCAGTCTATAATAGAAAAATCGTATTTCGCTAGCAGGCAAGGCGGTGCCAAGCACAGATTTCGTCGGCAATGTATCGTGAAATTAGTTTAGTGGCACTATATAATTACGCGCCCTTACTTTTTATAGCCCTAGTCGCCGTAGGGTGCGTCCCTTGGTTGTTATGACGAAAATGTCAACCCGGCCTGCGACTTGATGAATTGACACTATTTTAAACATCTTTTTCCTCCTTACCCTTCTATAAGATTCGTATCATGACAACCGATAGGCACCCAATTGATTTTACACACCTGTCATGGTTAAGGTCAATGTACTTAACAGACGAATTGTTTTTATTATTATTATATAACATTACTAGCTGTTGCCCGCGACTTCGTCCGCGATTACGTCGTTTTTCGTCATTCGTCGTTTAAAAAAATACGTGACACTTTATTTTTGAATGTTCTTAATTGTCTCTTATAAAATTTAACTAAATTAAAATTGAACACTGATAAGAAAATCTTAAAATTGGAGGAAATCGAAAATCTGAGGAAAACATGAATGAATGTGATTTAAATTCTACATTACTTAGTATTTCAAATAATAATCTAAATTAAATGTAGATTAACAGTTTGAGCGCACCGTTATAGAATATATTGTACCTAAGTATTAAATTACGTTAGTTTACATAGTAACAAAACAAAAACACGATGACTTTCTTTCGCGCTCGGTACCACAAACTAAGCATGTTAATGGTACGTGGCCCGCGTCACTTGACCCCCCGCGAGTTCCCCTCCGTTGCTATGCGAAAATACATTCGTCGCCCTGCTGTAGAAAAAATTGCAATACTGTGGCCTGGGCGTTATAACACGCCCAGGAAGTTCCTGAGTGCCGATAGACGTCCGTCTATCGGCATTTATAACAATTTTATATTAATATCACCATTCACCATCTTGAGGAAAAGCTTCTTATGTATTAGCCACATAATATTGTAATTAAAAACATCTATAATTTGTAACTACATTCTTGCAAATAAATATAATTTGAATTTGAATTTGAATTTGAATTCTAATGTCGATTTAAAACTGCATACATACGAATTAACCTGATGAAACATGTTCTAAAATTGTCCTTACTCCACTTTAAAGCATTACAAAAATAACATACTACGTTAATATCGCCTATACAGAAGATGATCTGTAATCAATTGTGAGGTTATAAGCAAACCCACTTTTATATTTGTCGGACCCCACCACCGAATTCGTAGATTGATCTTCTATGTTAACCTCTAATCTAAGTCATTAAGACTATGTCGAAATCTGTCTGCAGTAACAGGGGCCTCTCGCTATTCATCCGTTTCCAGAGACCGAATAGTTTCAATTCTTAATCTTTCATTAAACAAACTTATTAATCGTTTTTGTCTCAATTAATTGTAATATTCGCGTCCTTACTCTAGTCATTGCTTATGCTCATTTTCATCTTCAAGAGATCGAATAATATTATGGTGCACCCTATCATTTGTCAAACGGTCTTCATATTGAGTAAAAGTTTCAGATTCTCGAGATAAAATATGACGGCCGTGATCAGCTGTGAGACATTATACCCTCTCAGTGAAGGTTTCGGTCTCACGGGATAGTACATGCCGTTCGCGGTCAGCTGTGAGCCGCAATTCTCGTTGTGAAGCGGTTTCAGGTTCTCGGCATAACACATGTTGTTTTCGGCCTATAGTAAGCCTCTTACCTCTAACGATTCTTGAGAACTCTTATTTCTCATTTTCTTAGCTTTGCTCGATTTTCGAGATAAAGATTTTTTAGGTGGCACTGATGCATGAAAATAAAAATTGAGTTGAAACGGACTGAGAGTGTTATAGACAAATATAATCAGAAAGCTTCGAACTCCTAAGCTATCGGAAGTTACCCGTGTTATTGTGAGTCAACTATAAAAGATATACATTTATGATGTCGGGAGATATTTTTTATATAATAAGGAGAACATTTCTTTCATACAATATGATTTCTGTGTAGCTTTAACTCTACTTTTACTGCTCTGCTCAGGAATATGTAAAATAATTGTACCAAGTTTCGTTTAAATCCGTCGAGTAGTTTTTGTTTCTATAACGGTTATACGGACAGACAGACGGACAAAAATTTTACTGTTTGCTTCGTTGGCATCAGTGTCGATCCCTAATCACCCCGTGATAGTTATTTAGGAAATATATTTCATGTACAGATTTAATATAAGTATACATAATATATTTAGATTCCAATTTCCATGTAACGTTAAATTCGACTATACAATAACTAACAGACAACGCAGGTTACTCTCGTTTCCGTAAGTTGAGGCGGCTACATATTCGGTCCTCATAACATCACTTTTAGTGAACGAAACGACAGCGCGGTTTAATTCGATGCCAACACCATCAGAAAAAAGGAAATATTTTTAATTGTGAAAAAATATTATGATTTACACTATTTTAATATAAAATATATGGCTGTGAGTGTGTAAAAATAAATCCAGCTAGTTTCACATCACACTTATGTTTATAATTAGCTATACGACATGAAAATATACATATTAATTACCAAGCAATAATCATACAGGTAAATACTGAACAAAAGTATTAACAGTCAAAGTTTATTTTTACTAACATTTAACAACATGTAAATGATGAAGAAATAATAATTATCAACGAACTAACCTTTTCTATAATACTTAACACAGCACATTTTTTAAATTATCTTGCTCAACTCTGCTCAAAAATTTAAGGGTTTTGTTGGAACTGTAATGTGTCAAAACTATATCTAAACTACGATACAACTTGCATGCGGAAATGCTCATTACAATCTGTGAATTTAAAGAATAACTAACAACATACTATTCACTTTTATTGAGCTGATGAATATCTTTTGCCTGGAAAATCACCGCCGCCTAATAAATATACTGTGTTCTTATAAAATCGTAACATAATTTCTTTTATCTACTAAATTTTAATAAATAAGTTCTCTTTGTTATTTTCATCTAAAAATGAGCTTGAGCTTATATTAGGCAAAAGTATACATTAAAATTTCAGGACTGCGCTTGGAAAATATGCCTACGGGTTATTAATAGAGAAATGATACACAATAAAGTTATGTTGGTTCCATTTTATTTATAAAATATAATGAAAATGGGCAAATATAAAACATATTATGTAAAATGATTTAAAATAAATAAATGAAGCAACTACGATTCAAAGAAAACATCTTTTTCAGTGTGAAAATGCTCTATGCAATCCTGGATGATGAGTATATCATGTACTCTCATCCCAGTACGGTCGATAGCCATAACGATAAATATTATAATCAGATAACAGCAAAGTCAGAATAAAAATCATAACTTGTACAGTTGTGAGTGCAAAATGTATGTTTCATTTGGCAATAACATTTTTTTCGGTACTAAAACGTAGTACTTTGATATGTGGTTGGCTGCCCCTTCTCTCCTCCTGAAAAATATCCTCCAAAATTACCCGAGATACTTCCAATGATTGAACCATACGTTGGACATTAACTTCAGTCAAAAATTGACGAAGCGGATGATTACTAATTTCCACTTAATCCTCGCTGCCACTATCTTCATCATCAAATCATCAATTTTCAAGTGGTGTTGTAAAATTTTCAGCAGAAATCGTCTTCCAAAGGCGATATAATTTTATGAACATTGAATCTGTAAATAAAAAATCAAAAGTTAACTGTAAATCTATAAAAAACCTACTTACAAATAAAATTTTATCAACAAACTACTGTTCCCAACGCACCTCAAAATCTTGTAAAAGTCAAAAAGAATTCATCATTTTATTATTTCATTCTAAAAGTGTAATATAAAACCTTTATAAAACCAATAAAAATGTTGTGTGGTTTTATGAAACCACGGTAAAAGTGAAACTTAGGCACAAAATTATCGTATTTGTACGATAATTATCGTACGGTTCGACCGTCACGCGACATGCGCTACACAGACCAAAAAGTTTGAGACGATGTAATAAAAGTTTCACTTTAAAAAACATGAATTGCTATCATTATCATTATAAATAATAAATACCTATAAAAGTAACAACTTACACTTTGTGGGAACGCATGGTGAAAATTCACAAAACACAAAGATTGAATTTGATATTTTTGGTTTTATGACATTCAAATGCTTTATAAATATAAATTTATAAATAATAAATTTATAAAGAATAGAAACATTCGATCACGAAATTATGTGGGTTGGAGTCCCGCCTCGTGATCGAATTTTTTCTATTCTTTATAAATTTATAAAACAGGAAGATTTTAAGAATGTAACCAATGAACACAATCAATATTAGATTAATTGTAATATTGCTCTGAGATTGTAATGGTGTCTAGTTTGACTTAAAATAATAAACATCTACCCTCACTTTTAAAAATGTAGTATATTCGCACGAAATATAAGCGCACCTTATAGGGAAGGGAAGATATGGGTTAAAGAGTTAAATAAATAACATGATTATATTTAAATTATTAATTTTCAACAGTATTTTCAGTAGTGTTAACATGTAAATTGATTTGATTTTTACGAAATCTCATAGATGGCGCTGTTTCAGATTTGTCTTTATACTACTAAATTCATTAAACTGTTTCTCTGCCCAAATTACGTAAATGACATAGTTTTTATTTTGTAAAGCTAGATAATAGCATGGCTTACTCGAAACCAACATTCAAACATGAGTCTTTAGATTGTACGCTGTCGTAGTACACGGAATATGAAAGAAAAATAAAGGTTCACAGCTCCTCCCGCGAAGGTGATATCATGATAATATGTTTAAACTATCCTCACCCGACCTCTCAGGAATATTCATGCAAAATTTGAAGTAAATCTATGCAGTACTTTTCGAGATTAGCTCGGTCAAACATACAGACAAACAGACAAACAGACAAACAGACAAACAGACAAAAATTCTAAAAACTATATTTTTGGCTTCTATATCGATTATAGATCATGGATTATGTATTCTTTTAAAAAAATATTCAATGTACAGTTTTGACTTTCCTACGATTTTATTATATGTATAGATAAATTTATAAAGAATAGAAACATTCGATCACGAAATTATGTGGGTTGGAGTCCCGCCTCGTGATCGAATTTTTTCTATTCTTTATAAATTTATAAAACAGGAAGATTTTAAGAATGTAACCAATGAACACAATCAATATTAGATTAATTGTAATATTGCTCTGAGATTGTAATGGTGTCTAGTTTGACTTAAAATAATAAACATCTACCCTCACTTTTAAAAATGTAGTATATTCGCACGAAATATAAGCGCACCTTATAGGGAAGGGAAGATATGGGTTAAAGAGTTAAATAAATAACATGATTATATTTAAATTATTAATTTTCAACAGTATTTTCAGTAGTGTTAACATGTAAATTGATTTGATTTTTACGAAATCTCATAGATGGCGCTGTTTCAGATTTGTCTTTATACTACTAAATTCATTAAACTGTTTCTCTGCCCAAATTACGTAAATGACATAGTTTTTATTTTGTAAAGCTAGATAATAGCATGGCTTACTCGAAACCAACATTCAAACATGAGTCTTTAGATTGTACGCTGTCGTAGTACACGGAATATGAAAGAAAAATAAAGGTTCACAGCTCCTCCCGCGAAGGTGATATCATGATAATATGTTTAAACTATCCTCACCCGACCTCTCAGGAATATTCATGCAAAATTTGAAGTAAATCTATGCAGTACTTTTCGAGATTAGCTCGGTCAAACATACAGACAAACAGACAAACAGACAAACAGACAAACAGACAAAAATTCTAAAAACTATATTTTTGGCTTCTATATCGATTATAGATCATGGATTATGTATTCTTTTAAAAAAATATTCAATGTACAGTTTTGACTTTCCTACGATTTTATTATATGTATAGATTACACAAATCGACCTAGTCCCACAGTAAGCTCAATTAGGGCTTGTACTAGGCGACGATAAATATAATATTTAATAAATACATATATAGATAACACCCAGACCCAAGAACAAATAATTGAGTTCATGACACAAATATTTGCCCTGACCGGGGTCGAACCCGGGACCGTCGGCTCAGTAGGTAGTTATTTTACCACTGCGCCAAACGCGTCGTCGTTTTGTAGCATATTTCTCACTATGTACTTAACTACATTATAATCTTGTACCCTTTACTCTCTTTTCTATAATTAATTTATGTGATTTTCAATTATCATATTTTATTAATATCAATAATGCATCATTGTAGGCTCTCGAAATGTTCTTTAGAGGGTTGACTCAGAAAATGTATTTATAGGTAATAAAGTAATAAGTTAGGTTACTTTTTTATGAACAAATTCGTTTACATAGATCAATCGTCATTGCTTGATTGAGTTAAAATCATATAATTCTATTAACCAAAATATATTCTATTAAATTAAAAATGTAAGTTAATAAGGTTTCATGCCTCAGATCACTCATATACTGCTATATGAAAATTAATATCTATTATCCTCTCTTTTTTCTTTCTTAAATAAATTGATTGCAGTATTTATTATATATATGAAGTTATTAGTAAACTCTAATTTGTTTTGATATTTATTTTTTAAGGTTGTCCTTACTTTTGGCGAACAGGAAGTTTTAAATAAAACTCAAACTGCAAGATACATTTCATAGATTTATTATATAAAATCTTAAACTACTTTTGAATTTTATCTTAATACAGTATAGTAACATGTGAAATTTACAGAACTATTCGATTAGTACAGATAGTAAGTATTTAGCTATAATTATTGCGCAAGATTATCCCTTTCGGAATATCTTTAGTTTTAAAATCACTAAAATACTTAAGTACCGAACCTTAAGTGATACATAATTTAAAAAGCTCAGATTTATTTCTATTATTACATCTATTTCGATCAATGTATGTACATTATGATATGAAAGATTTGAAAATATTATATTATAATGTATTTGCTAAAATAAAATAATATATTTTTAAGCACCTAATCACCTAACCTTAACGTCAATTATAATAGTTTCGGTACGAGAAACTAATTACTTTAATGAAAACGAGTACTGAATATTAAAATACATTTCAAAATGGCCGGTTTCAATGTTTGAGTTTTAAGAAAATGAGCTGTGAAGAGATGAAGGAAATGAGAGTAGATTTAGAAAGAACAATATTCATCTATGGCGTTCGTAATAAATCTCTAGAAAAAATATTTTTACAATTTTATAAAACGTTTTTGTCTTTCAAATTCAATAGCTATTTATAAATAGTAATGGTGTAAGTACAATAGTATAATACAAGCTCTTAATTAGTACTTTATGATATGGAATCGAAGTATCGAAAAGGTACCAGTGAGGATGATATTGTTATATTAATTACGAATCATCTAGGTCGACTTTAAGATCAAATTTCTTTGTACAAAAATATGCAGAATTATTCTCTAAAACACCGTCTACTTTCATATACTAACGTTTTATACATAAGTAAATATTTAGTAAAATTTTATACCGGGACATGCGTAGTTTAGGCGTAATTACCGGCTAAACAATCACAAAGAAGCGTTCACAATAGTGAAAATGTCACTAATCACGCTTTATATATTTTGAAGAAAGCTGGGCGCTAAATAATATTGTAATGAATAGCTACGCGTGCCCCGGTATACTATGTATCTATTCAGTGAGCAAGCCTTTATATTTAGTCACAATTTATTGCTGATGTGTTCATTTAGTTAAAACATGTTTGTTTAATACAGAATCCATACATTTTAACATAACATTCACTCGATTGGTTAAGAATAAAAAATGGAGAATGTTAGATTTTATAGGTTTTATTAAATCACAATAAAACAATGAAATACCTGAACAATATGTGGCAGTGGATGTTTTGAATTTAATGAGTTGTATTAAGTTTATTATTTAATATATAATTTCAATTTCTTATACGATACATATCTCCAAAACTTGGCATAGACTATGCAATATGCTCGCCAGAGTCATAAAAATTTAAATATTAATGTTTTAAAATTTTAAACAAATCAATACATGGAAGATTCTCCCCTTCCATACAGAAACATGGCATTTAGTTAATTGCATAGTCTAAACAAGTTATTTGCCATTATTGCATTCCAATAAACACTTAAATTTATACGATTTCTTATATATCACAGGCTTAAAATATATTATTATAGGGACGTGCATTCTATACGTAGGTACACTTACAAGTAGACAGAGGAATTAGGTAACTATTTACACGAATAAGGGGAAAAATAATGAGGCAGACCCTCCCACAACCCTCAGAGATTTCAAATTACAGAACAGCTATACGTATTCATTCATTAGTAAAAAGGCAACGAGTTTTGATCATTTTAACAAACTTAATTACAAATAGGATCAAAATTCACCCGTCGCGTTGCCGAGTCTTCGTTAACGTGCTGTTCTGATGATACAATAATAATAATTTTTAGCAAATCCCTAAATATTTAGCAAATATCCTTGCAACTTTTCACCGATAAGATATTTTCCTAGTCTTTAAAAATAAACATTTGTACTGAAAATACAGCACATTAACTAAAATAATAAATGCAACAAAGGACAAAATATAAATAACTTAAAGTAATAGGATCGTTTAACTACCACGTACACACATTAGGCAGTTTAAGCGCGGCACCGGGCACGTCGACCGCACGAGTACGAAAATTTCAAAATACTAACAATTTTACTACTCTCTTAACGAAGCGTACTTACAACATGAAATTTATGTTTAAACTTTACACGCCATCACCAACAAGCATCCTAGAACTCTTTGTTCTATTTTAAAATTGTCCGTAAAATTTTAAATTTTTATCACCTTCTCATGTTCGATGATGAAATGTTGCACGTTTTCCATGCGGGGTACGAAAACACTTTTTGTCTTGATGTTACACGGTAACGGCATTATAACAATCGTTATTAAGAAAATATATGATGGTACAGTCGTGTACACTTTGAGCATCACAATATTTATAAGTTCGCGCTGTCCGTATTCTGTTATCGATGAATTTAAACTGTTTTATGAGAACACATTTAAATATTTGAGAGCGGCAGACACATAAGGTACGGGGATTGCCCCGTAGTGGGTGACGGACTGAAACATGAGATAGGCGATGTTTAGAAGCTATCACACAATCTCGTTCGGATGCGTGTTTTGATTGGAGTCGTTTTGTCGCGCGCATTGCTGAAACAGATAAAAATGATTAGAATGACAGAAGAACAGATATTGCAAAAAAATATATTTAATTATATTATTATAAAATAATAAAAGATAAAAATATCAACTTATAACACTAAGTACGCTACAGATACAGATTTGTGAAGAAAAGCAGCTTACTTTAAAAACTACGTTTATCTAAGTACTTTCGACTTACCTCTTGTTTTCTTTCCCACGTTTTCATTGCGCTTTTATATTTTTCAAACTCGTGACACCAGTTTGAATAAATCTTCTGATACTCGTTACTTTTCTCAGGTGGTGAACATCTGCAATAAATATTCATTAAGCGTGCTTAACCGATATACAGACATTTATAAGAAGTAAATGGAAAGTGTTGTATTTAAACTGGATAAATTTTAAGAATTGAAATGCATATTACAATTATGTGTATGTAATTGTGTTTCTGAAGAAAAACTGAAATTATAAAATGAATATATTATATACGTTAAAGTTTTCTGGTATTCTTATATAGTTTAAAACTTACTGCAATGAATAGTAAAACCTTGGTTTGATTGAATAATAGAAAACATATTTCCGGTAAAAAATGATTCCGGAACAAACGTGAATCGGCTAAATTGCAACCACTAATGGAGAATGATATTAAACAATAAAATTAGCCAAAATAAACGTTTCATTGCATTGCGCATAATTTATGTGCATTATATTAATGACGTTTCTACAAATAGAAATTGCTTTTATGCAAATTGGGTATTATTATTTTAAATATTTTTGTATTATAATTTCTCATATTGTATAATACAGGTAGCATAATTACATGAAGCTCTTTGTTTACCAATTGAATGGACAATTACTAAATTAAATGGATGTTAAAGTGAAAGCACATTTTTATAATTTTAGGAACAAGATAATTTGGCCAGTCCGGTTAAAAGTGTAAGGGTAGAGATACTTTATCACTTAAATTAACTAACGTATATGAAAAGTGTACATGCATTTATTTATACACAATTATGTCTTAATAATAATTGTTTTAATTACCTGTGTATATCAACAGTAATATTGTAAGAGCACAGCAGAGAGCCGCCGAGCCAACAGTCGTAGCGCCCCGCGTCACCCTCATTCACAGATATTATGAGCAACCCGTGTTCTGACGTCTCTATGTATTTCTCTGGTTTACTGAAAATGTAAGAATTATATTAATATTCCTAAATTCTATCTTGAGACCTTGAAGCTTTTGTAATTTCTTTTGCTTTCATTTTTCTCGGAATCTAAAATATTTCAAGTGTTTACATGTAGGTACATAATAACAAAGACATGTTGACATCTATTTAAAAAGACCATATACCACAGACTTGACTTTGAATGCTTGTGCATTCGAATTACTAGAATAACAACTCAACAATAATGAGCGAAATAAAAACAAAAGCCAAGGTTAAAAAAACAATTAACTACCGCTTCCGTGTGAAGGATTTGAAAACAGTTTAAAAGGCATGGCAGGAGAGAAAGCGATACAAACGTTTCCCCCGAGTTTTAATTATGCCCACGGAAGTAGATAGAAGTGGATTTGGAAACACTTTAATTAATCTTGTTGCACGCGTACAGTGCACCCCGCAGGAATGCTACGTTTGTGGTATATTGAATGTTCTATTATTACGCTTAGTGTACGGTTTTCAATAATTTTGGTTAATCTTCTTGCATTGCCTACTGTTCATAGGAATGTATGTATGGAATGTTGTATCATTACTTTATTCGTTGTACCTATATTTTAAACTTGTAGTAAATGCACGTTCTATGCCATTTAATAACACGTCTGTCGTTCATTTTATTGATAGCCAATGTAAAAATTTTCAACGAGATCGTGGTATGTGGAAACTAATACAACAAAGACCTCAAACAATGTTCTTAAATACAACATTAATGCTTAACAAAACTCACTTAAAAGTGATCGGATGGCGTCCCTTCTCTCTCGAATAGTGGTACCAGGATACCGCTCTGGGTTGTAGAACTTCAGGCATCTTCACGAAGCTGCCGAGATGGAGGCTCTGTCCCCACGTGGCTGATACACTCTTACGTGATATGGACGAGTCGCAGATATCCGCTGTTTCATTTGCTACGTCTTGGATTAACCTGGTAAGAGAGTTTTCGTGACTTATTTTATATAGATGGATTAATTACAAAACCTATATGAGAATTGTATAGCAGTTTTTATCAATGTGCAACTAGTATATAGCTGTATGTATAGGTATTATTTGCAATGGAAAGGAAATTATTTATTATACTCTCATTAATGTACAGCACAATTTTAGTAAATGAATTGTGATATAAATACCTATATCATAGAGCCATACTCTTTGATGAGTATGTACTACAATTTACGTAATAACAAATAATACGTACGTATTATGCAGACAAAAGATAATCATAATCACATACTATTTTCATAATTATGACAAAACAACTAGCCCAGTTCCGATATCCATTTAATATAATTACGTTTACATTTCAGAAAATTGTCAAAGTATTGTTCATTATTATTGACTCTGGTTAAACATACAGCGACTGCTTGATAGTCAAAAATAAAGGTTGTATTTGAAATTTCAGTTGTTTGTTCTCGTGTGATTATTTGATACACAATGGACGGCCGGCAGGGTATTATTAAGAATCGATTTAATGTTATCGATAGCATCGACTGAAACTTAGTTAATAGCACTGGGTTATTAAATTTGAAAGCTATGCAGTCGATGATAATAAAGTATGGACATTGTTGTTGGATAGTGGCTATGGCAATAAAAATAACGGTGAATATTAATTATCAAAATCACTACGTTTTCGAACAGCGTCGCTGATAACGTCTAAAAAGTGATTACAAGTTCAATATAGCAATTTTAATAAAATTTCAATTTCAATTAGATACGGGTAAATTATACGTTTGAAAATATTAAGCTTTAAAAATATTGATAAACTGTATTTCAAATAAAAATTAATATGTATATTTAATTAGTTGTAATAGGTAGTAATAAGCAAAAATTTATCAAAAAATTATTTTATCAAATTGTACAAAGTCTTATGTTCTCATTAAAAAAAAAAGCAACTCTTCAATATTTCATATTTTTCACTGTTACTGCAAGCTTTTATTATTAAGAATAACAATCTGATTATTGTAACATGTATCAACATCAGTATTAAAACGCATATTACTACATATATCTTAATTTACAACTCACCCCGGCATATATTCTCTACAAACGCCAGCGTCTCGATCCCACCCGCAGTACGGATCGCGTGCGCATCGTACGCACGCGTCGTAGCGGCGCGCGCATAACGCCAGGCGTAGCTGTAGCACTCGCCGGTCAGATGCCGCGTAGAGCGAGCCGTGCATGCGAGATAGTGCCATCGCCTACGAAAAGTAAAGATGTAAATCTTATAGTGCTTACGAAGTTCACTGAAGCTAATTTATTTTACATCTACTACTAGCAGAAACTTTATGTATATCTTAATTGTTTATATGTAAAGTTAATTTTCATATGGGATGAATTATTAAGTAACATCATGCAACTATATGTTTCGAAAAATAATGCAATATATTAAATATTAATACTGTTGAGTACTCCTAAGTTTATTGACAAAGCATTAAGTTATCTGTAAATTGAAATAATTCAACGCGAAAAATATATGTAAAGTCTTTTTATTGTTCGAAAAAGCAAACTATGCAAAATGTTTTATTCTATTCAATTCCAGTATTCTATTCCACAGCAAATTACACTCGTGTCAATATGCGAAGTGTTAAAATTGCAGTTTATGCACACTACATACCTGAATAGGTTCACCGGGAGTTACGTCGAATATGTCAAGTAAAGCTGACTGGCTGTCACCGTTCCGAGTCCACTGAACGATTTTATGAATTTTGCCTTCATCTGTAACAATCAAATATATATTGGATACGAGAAACTTTCGATATTCAAATTGGAGCATATGTGAGTGAAATTGTTATTAAATAATACGAAACAGTTATGCCCACTGTCTGTTCATATCAGCCTTTTGTCACTCGAAATAAAATATTTGGGCCCTTTTCAAAGATTTGATGCAATAACAAAAGGCTTTTCAACCCGTAAATTGGGAAAGTAAACTTTCATACACGGCAATATTTTATTTTTATATTGTCCATAAAGTCGGGTTCCTTTGTAATTAGGTTTTCGTTAATTGTGCCGGCAACGTCTAGCCATAAGGAGAAATTATAATGGTTCGTTACGTTCAGGGATCAATTAGCGAAGGTCTAGGGGTTCTCTGTTTATTATGTTGATTATTTGACTTCTTGTTATTCTTCGTGTGGGTGAGGCCAAAAATATAGTAATTAAATTGATGAAAGATCAAAATGTTGTTAAATAACATCTTTATAAGTACTTAAAAACAAAATTTGTCTGAAACCATAACCGCTTATCAAAAAATTGCGACAAAGTGGAAGTAATAAAGTTTGATAACGCAATCTATCTTGGCATGGTAATAATTCACCAAATCAAAACTGTGTGCATTAATAAACAGCTTGTCTAATAAAATGATAAATTACAATGGCGCTTCGAGCGACGCCTCAATTAATTTGAGTCGTCGTCGGTGACAGGCCGTGAACTTTCGCTTTAACCGTTTTATTATACTTAGAGGTCCTTTTTAAACATCTTTTTCACTATATTCGGTAAAAATAAGTGAATGAAAAATCAATTTACTTCAATCCACTATCAGGTTACGAAATCTAATACTTTGTTTTCGTCACAACACAAGACAAAAATATAGAGAAACTAAGCAAAATCTTTCTAAATACAATTGTACACAATCAAATCTCGCACGTGACCGTTGGATATTTCGTTAAACCTTTGTACATAAGGTCACAAGTTTCCTTTCAAAACGAACCAATTCACGAGCGAATTAATATTCGGACCACGGATCTTAATAGCTAATTGGATTAAGGCATGTACCAAAATTACCTAACTGGGTTATAACATAGATGGTACGTGTTGCAGACGGTGCGTTGTGCGTCATTGCGACCAGATCCGCATTGTGAGTGTACCCTAAATTATATTCGTAGCTGCCATATGTACATGGATTTAATATTTCTCGATATTTCTGTTAATAATAACAAATGGGGACGTAAATCCGTTGGTATCAAGCTAAGAAAGTTCATATTATACTTTATAAAGTGTAGTAGCATTTTTGTATGTTGCTATAATATTTAAAACAATAAAATTAAACAGTTTTGTTTTTTTTCACAGGTGGCTGAGCCGTCCGCGTCGTCCCGGAATGGCGAATGATGGGAGCTCGATCGAAAAAAATCGTAATCGATTTTTTTCTATTCTTTAAACATTTATATTAATAAAGCATTTTGAACGATGCACCTAACTATTGCATTATGAACCTAAATATAAAATTCAACGTCAATAGTTATTGAATTTGTGGTTTAAATGAAGTGTATTACAAATGGCTGTAACATCTATCTCGCGATTTCATTTAATAATGTATTCAGCCATTACAGGCCATTAGTTTTCGCGACACATGCGTAGCACCTGATTGACGTAAACAGGCGTGGATAATTATGTACGATGAATATCGCATGAACCCACTAAGGGTTTGTTTATAGCCTTGGGATGATATTCACACTGTTTTCTTTGGTTCTATTATATGTTATATTTTACAGTGAGGTCAATGAAATTTTAAGCGGATAAGATGTCGCTCTAGGTAAAAATAATGCAAACTATTATTTCTATAAGTTTATGCGTCATTGGTTTGTATTGGCACAATACATATTTAAATAATTTAATAGTGATTCGTCATAAGGCACTCGCGACAAAGCCTGCAGCATCTTTGAGGTCGAGACTCGGCCTTATATTATTCGGCCTATTCCTATACACTCGCCGCGACAATACACCTGTCAAAAAGCATTGATTCACTTCCATTACAGTGTTGACAAAGCCTTATATGTGGGTGTTAATGTACGCAATTCCTAAGACCTTTGATGGAATATAATTACAGTTTGTTACCGTACCCGCACAATAAGAATTGTTGATGTATTCCATGTTTGCGAAAACGAGAGTGTAAAGCAATTACGATGATTTGATTTGACATTGAAATAGCAGAGGTATTTACTTTACAGTTGATTATAACATTATAATTAATGCTTTGAAGCTTCTATATGTGCTATACATATAAATATTTTGAATTATATTATATTATCCTACCCACGTAGTTCGCGTATTGATCAAAGCTAACTACATATTATATTCGGCTATTGTTTTGTTAAGTTACAATTGTCAATTAACTCTCGTATTTACTTATTTTTTACATTAAATAATAAAAAAAAACATAAATAATATGGTATAAATGAAAATGCAAAAGCATGTTATAAATAATAAACACCGGCTTAAATCGCAAAAAAAGTATTTCTACACACAACTCGACATTCCGTATTAATCTACTTTCATTAAAAGGGCCAACCTATTTAATACCTATGTCATTTGATGCAATAAAGCCTGCTGTGATTAACATCAAAGGTGTAATAAAGATAATGAGAACTAAATTTAGGGCAATCGTGCCAACATAGAGGTTGCGTTATGGAAACTGCCATCATTACGGAATAATATGTAAGCGGTATTGGAATTTATATTAGTTCAAGGTTCATGTGCCGAATATAAAACAATTTTTGTATGATAAATTATAAACCTGTGTTTTTGATAATAAATTAAATGTTTCGGTGTAGGCTATGAAAAGTTCAGCAGTAAAGTTAAGCTATAAAATACAGTACAACATAGTCTGTTCGTTGATATTGAATCCCAACATTAAAAATGAATAGAATAAAAACGTTAATCTTAATACATATAAGGGACAATAAAACTAAATAATGATAACTAATACGTAGAAGGCCAGAAATTAAATATTATTATATCCTCAGAGAGAAGACATTTCAATGCAAACTATTCGTCGTAAGATATATAAACACACAGGAGCATTACCGCGGTCTGTGCCTCACACCATACATTAGCGGCTTTTAAATTTTGACAGTATTTCAAGTTGATGCGATAATAGCGAGTACAAGAGAAAGCATTCACGGAATCCGGCAAGCAAATAGGGAGGTACAGGGCCAAACTGAAATCTGTTTATGGCAACCTCGTAACACGCTTTAAGCTTTAAGACGTGACGTCACGTAATGTTAGGGGGTAAAAGACGAGTTGAAATTACTTTTTGCCCATTCGTTATCAGCCTTCCGATGCAATATTTGTCATACTGATAATTATTATGGTTATCATTTGGAAACTTATTTAATGTGTTGTGTCAATAAGGATGCTTTTACCTAGCTTTATGGTGTTTTGAAACAGTTTAATGCCTACATGTATAACTTATTTTATAGCTGAACATTATACCACATACATACGAAAATAGTAATAAAGTATTACGAATGTATACGTATATAAACAGAAAGCTCCTCCGTATATAATATGACTTCAAAGAATAATGATGTATGTTTTTAGAGAGCACTATAATTCCCGGCGCACTATCAAATATTTAATTAGGTTAAAGCGATGCAGACGCTGGTAATCCGTCTAACATGGAGGCTTATAAATATAAACGTAGTTATAGTCATTAATTCTGATCACGATTGGGACTGGCAAAATAATTAAACGCATTGGTCTAATCGAACCGGTCAATCCCTGCGGAGCCTCTAAGGAGAACAAATGAAGAACAGAACAAATTGAGTACATTTTGTTTTTAATAGCGAGATGTATTGAGGAATAAGGAACGTGTGGAGAAAATTAGGATAGTAACACAAACACGTATAAGTAGCAATCAACAATAGTAATTAGTAATCATGAATAATGAGTGATTTTTTTCGTTAAAATCTCAATAACTATCTATTCTTACGAAATATTTACTAATATTTTATTTTATGCAATTTCATCACAATGAAATAATCTTCTAGCTAGTTAAGACAATAAATACTACGTTCCGCTACGTTTACAAAAAATATATATTTTTATATTATACATAGTTAATTTCGCTCGTTGAGTTAATATGTCCAACCTTATTTCCGAATCTTGTCACTAAATTAAATTAAGGACAAGGATAAGGGTTGCCACATTTTGTAATTATATTTCCATATTTTCTTACTCAGTGATCACAACCCTCCGGAGGTGGTATAAAAGGAATTACCCCACAATCCAATAAAGATTTTGCTCCGACAAGCCTAAGTGAAAACTTTTTTGCGATCTCCGGAACAATATAAGTTTTATCCTCCGAGTGGTATAAATTCTCAAACACAAAGTAGCTCTAACATCTTTATTGCTTTTCATAAAAAAGTCGGTAACCAATCGAATCGGCCGACTTTTAACTTACGATTATTGGAAACCTCGCATTTACGCGCATGTAAAATTCTGGGAAACTTTTGTGTCTTGTAATATTTTATTAGCATAATATATTACTCGATTATGACCAAGCATTGTTTTTCATTACTTTTCCCTTTCTTCTTTTTGGAATTAATTAAATTAATGAAGCATTGTACGATAATGGTTAGGTAGTGGTTAAACATTTACTGGTCAAATACATTTCCTAAATGTCCCGTTTTCTTGATTCGTTACGTAAACCGTAACAAATAAATCTCGAGGTTGACAATATGAACAAATTCGGCGCGGACTTTTATCAGGGATCGCAATATGTATTTTATAGACGCCGTAAATCGAAGAACGCGGCTTTTAAACGTTTGCCAGCGAGCTCTCGAGCTACTTTTATGAGAAACGTTAGAAATTTTATGTGTCTATTGCTGAGCTATTGATGTATTTAATACTATTTTCGTTTCCGATAAATAACTTCAAAGGCCATAATAACATGTATCGGCTGACAATGTATTGTTATAAGTTTCAAGGCTTGTACATTCAATATTCAAGGACCGAAAAGCAATCAGGGAGATCGATAGTTTTTAGGTGCTAATGTGACCTACATTATAATTAGACATACTTGTGAACACGTTTTACTAAAGAGTTCGAGCTCACATTTTGAATAAAATATTTAGCTTACCATCAAATATCTTTAACAGGTCTTGTTAAAGATATTTGATGTATTTTGAGAGTGATTAACAATATTGGCGTTATTATTAAAGGTTACGGAAAATTAGTTTTCCTTTAAATAGAGCTTCATTTATAGCTAGTTTATATCAGGTCAGAGAATTCCTTAAGAGATTGTATACATATCCAAGGAGTGAAAAATATTTTCCTCATAGAATTTTATATTAGAGAAGGGTTGTAGGTGTCTCGTTATTTTGTATTTTGTATTAAGCGGTCGGTTATTCTGAACACGTATCAAAGGTGTATTTTTAAAGGAGGCTTTCACGGTGGCCGTGGCATTAGGGATGCCGCGACCGCGCCACCTTCGGAAACTTTCCCGTACCTTTTGATATTCAATATACACTGGGACCTAAGCAATCCTTTGATGAGATGTTTTATGCAAAAAACGTTGGGTACTTTTATCGGGGCGCGAAAAACCGTTCAAAAGTGAACACATTAGTATTCTAAATCCTGTTCCCGACAGGCCCTCCCCTCAGTTTCGGGATATAAAAAATCAATGTTTATTCTCAGTGGACGCGATTTGAATGCTAATTATGGGTATAACTAATTGCTTCGTGTTTGTGCGAAGGGGCAATCCTTTTGTAAATAGACCGCTAAGCTCGACGGCTTGAATTTGTTCATTTGAATTTCTGACTTCCATTAAATTATATTAAATTAAACTGTTTTGAATAATGACTGAAAATATAACTATCTGCAGTCATTAATAACACGGGTTGCTAAAATATATACAATTTTAATGACAGGCCCCGAATTAAGTCGTTATCATTCAATAGGTGTTTGAACGAACTAATTTGGAGCAGTATTGATTAAAATAACGAGCACGAATATTATCCAGGATTAAAACTATCGTATTATTTTACTATCGTACGTATTTTATTATATATTTAAAACATATTGTATACCTCAAAAAGGAAATGCTTTGATCAGGTATATAGCACTAACTCAATCGAGAGATGCAGGACACTGTAACTACATTGTCCGAGTAAACAGAATAAGACGTTATACAAAATTTACAGGCATCACGTGTAGCAGCTTCCCAACTATCATTCATGAACACTATCGAATATCTCAGGAAAACCTCAAAGCTACGAGCTAACTCAAAATAGTGGACACAATGTAAGCTAAGGTAGCGTTGAACTATAAATTACTTAGGAATTTCCGCCCCAGCTCTGAGCAATAAATATTGTTCATTTTCGTCCTGCCAATGCATCGATGAAGCCCGAAGCTATACAGTATCGAAAACATCTAATATATGAGATAGATTTTTACGAGATTGCTGTTATATTGATAGTTTAATAAAATGAATTCTAAATGGCGACGCTATATAAAGTACAAACTACTAATGCTTTTCATGGTTATTAAGATAAGGTAAGTACAAAAAGTGTGCATTAACGCGATTTTGCGGTAAGAGTCATAAAATGTTATACTTAAAACATTATCATGTAAATAGTTATTTACATAAAATTGTGTGGAAAATATTTTAAAATAATAATAAAAATAAAAGATGCACTCACGTACACAAAAAAACATATTACAATTTTTTATAAACAACACATGATGAGTCATTCAGTTAAATAATTCAGCTTTAAAAAAAATTACACTATTAAATTTATGTGAATATCTAGGCTGCTAAGTATTGGTTGCATGTGTATAAAATAAATTTGAAAATTGCTAACACATTTTGATGTTACAGTTAATGTACCACCTTCACATATCATTTTGCTTTGATCGCAATTCATGTTTACGGCAAAACTTTGACTTCATGCACTTACGCAAATGGCTTTCCGATACTTTAAGAGCAATATCACAGTGTATCGTTATTACATATACGATACGAGTGTTGTAAATAATTATGAGGCCGTTAATACTTATGCAAAGAAAACTTTTTATGGCCATGGCGGTAAATGTATTGTGATATATAAAATATTTAAGATATCTTCCATAATATTGTAGGTATAAACGACTCTTAAGTTTAGAATACCTACACCTATTACATTTTAAAATTTGTATTGCGTTTTATAAGTGTATTATTTCTCTAATAAATGTCCTCCCGGTCTCTCCATGCATATTTAAAAGTAGTCTGAGAAGTACTAAGTAGCAAAATGCAACATTATGCAAATGTAAATATGATAGCTAAAGAAAAGGACAGTTGAAACTTTTCGCGACATTTATGCGTAGTAAAAGCTATTAAATCTGTCTGGCCAATGCACCAACTCTAACTAAATTCCAAACCTCAAAGGACTAAGCGTTTTGTGACTTCGAGTTCACGTAATTATATCATCATGGCTACGATATATCCACCGACCACTCCACGTTGAGCTGACTGTGAATTTTAAATCGTTTTTAATAACAGCTTCGGATCATGCACGTTCAAAGCTTAATCAACCTAGTTGTGTATTTGATACAGGCTTGAGCTGAGGGTATATCCGATATAACTCGGTTCATTTAAATTGGTTCTTTATATCGATGATGTTTTCTATGTATTTATGTTTTCTATGTATGTCTATACGAATAGATTCAGCCCCTATAATTAAGTTTCATAATTGTGAACACAAGCTGTCTTTGCGCGATACGTTTACATTATTATTATGTTTGTTTACAAAGACGCCCTTAGACTCTCACTGTTGATGTCAACTCGAGGAATTTAATTAACTTCGTTAACTTCTAAATACTCTTAATGTCTTTGATACCTTGCCTCCCTCCCATTGACAAACACGGGGGTGTACATGACAGTTGCTGTCAAACTTTTATCAACCTCCGCAAAGTTGTGTGGCAACAGTGATTTAGGCGTGATAAAACAAATGGAATGAGGCGAGGCAGGGGCCCGCATTGCGGGAACATCATACGCTCATTTCTCATTGTCTGCCGGCACCTCGAGCGCCGCTACAACTTCACGCCACGGCTAGCGCAGTTTAATGCATATTATAACGCGGTAAGCACTCGAAGCGGGCTAAGCGGGAGGCAATATCGCGTCGCCAGACCACGGACGCAGTCGGAGTCTTTATTGAAAGAGTAAACTGTCCTTTTTAAGATCCCTCAGGCGATCCACAACGGTTGAGGCGTACAACTTATTTCACGCTCGAGTTTAAATTGTAAACTAAGTGTAGATTTTCGGGCAGCTCACTCTTCACAGTTTGAATACACGAAACCATTTATTTTGGTGCACTGTCAGACGCGGAAGTACATGTAACGTTTAAGCACTTTATTGCGTTCTAGTTTGTCTCGCAAAGTTTATAATCAACGTTCTCACTTCTCGTATCCACATTTTGCTAGCGCTTAAACAGTTTTCACTATTGAGGGCAAAACAAAGTAGTATTATGCAGATTAAGCAACAGTAATTATCACGGTACGTGGCTAAAGCAGAAGGGAACGTCAAAGGTAACGCTTAAACAATTTAATATTCCACACAAGCATTTCAAACGCCAACTCGAATGTAGCTCTCCTTTCGTAAAAGTTGTTCCGTAAACGAACTCCCCCTTCGTTAGATATCTACGTGAGTTTAATCCATTCAGTAGTCTCGGGCGGGTCTCAGTTTGGAAAACGATTTTCAGGTAGATTGGTGAAAATTGCAACAACACGGACGAAAATTACCACTTAAAGGTGTTGTTTAATGCGCGACGTACGAATTTACGCCGCACCGACGACTCCGCCCAACGTCTGTGGTCTGCCGCAATCTGAAGGCACACGTGCACCTACCGAAATAATACTAACAAAATGCAAACATAATTAGTTTGAGTTAACAAAATTTACGAACACTTTACGAATAAAAACTGGAGGAAGGAGTAATTATTCACAAGTACCGGTGGTGTAATAACAGAAAGTGTTGGAGTTATTAATAAACTCGTTCGCATTATACTTTTGAGATCCTACAACCCCTTAGGAGAAAGAAAAACCGTGGAAATGCAACGCGACTTTCAAAAAGGCTTAAAGAGAAATGTACTTTTTGCTACTTCTGAGGAAAACGGAATACTGTTCGAGTGTGCGGCTTAAAAGCTTTAGTGCGAGCTTTTAAAAGTTAATAAATTGTGAGTTGACAAAGTGTTAAAAAGTAGGTGTTGTGCATGGTCGTTGCGTACGAACAATAAAAATTATAATGGGGTTTCCTGCCTTCAAAGGCTATCTTCCCGCTCGGATATGACAATGGATTTTAAGCAGCTTTGATGAAATTAGGATCTTGCTGTGTACATAATACGAGTTAGGAACTGTGCGAAACAATCAAATTTGGCCTCGTTTCCCTGATACGGAGGGCTGAGCGTGCACACAGAAAAATAATTTACGTTTTATATTATGTAAATAAAACAATGCAAAATAAATTATTAATGAAAAGAAATATTAGAAAGCGAGAATGCGAGAACACTGATGGCGGCGGAAGGGTTGCGTTTGTCCAAATGTCACAAAAACGAGTTATGGCTTTTGCTCCATTTTCATCCAGAGGTACTCTTTCATTTCACGGCGCGAAGGTATTTTTAATACTGATGTTTTTTTTCGACTGGATGCTTATATTGTGTGAACTTTAATTAAAAATTTAAAAATATAAGTGACTTTGTAACTTAATTATTACCGCTTATATTATGTTTGAATCTTTAATTGCAAATATAATACCTTATCATTACTAATTTTTATTTAATACTAGATTTCCGCCCGCGGCTTCGCCCGCGTTTGCAAAGGAAAACCCGCATAGTTCCCGTTCCCGTGGGATTTCCGGGATAAAAACTATCCTATGTGTTAATCCAAGTTACCCTCTATATGTGTGCTAAATTTCATTGTAATCGGTTCAGTAGTTTTTACGTGAAAGAGTAACAAACATCCATACATCTATACATCCATACATCCATACATCCTTACAAACTTTCGCCTTTATAATAGTATTAAGAAAATACGTATAATGTACGTCAATAAACAGAAAGTTTTCTGAATTGCCAAGTTCTATAAAATTAATTTTAAAATAAATATGTATACAATTCTTAACGTTTTATAAATGAACATTGATCATATACAGTTTGTTCCTGATACACACTACTACGTAGTATGTGAAAGGGCTCCAAGTAACCCAATTTAAGTGGCGGGTAGTCTTTATAAATACAATTTTCCTACAAGTGAGTCGTGCGCGCTACGTTAACAAATCATAAGCCCGTATAATATTGACAGCTGCCAAAATAAATCTATGTAGGTCGAATATTCGTGACCCGACCCGTAGACCCGAATATTATTCAATTACTGTATCACTCAAGTCAAAATTATTAATTCGATTTGTACGTTGATGTGCACTTAAGACACATCGTAAAGTGTGGGTAATTTTGTAAGTGAAATATCAAAGAAGAAAATGTTACATCGTTACGGATTGACGGTTTGAGTCGCTTTGAGGTTCAAAGGCTGCGAGTTATATGCAGATGATATAAAAGTTAACTCTTTAATAAAAGTAATAAATTCTTTTAAAGACGTTTCGTTCCATATTAGACACGACCGAGAAATTTTAGCGTATAATATTATTTGATAAAAGTTACTGACACATATTTATAACCTCTTCATATTGTTATGTAGTGGACAGTGGTAAATTTAAAAAATTTACCTTGGCTATAAAAATCTGACATATGAATTTTAACAGCTCCAAATACAGCACATGCTAAAACTAATCCTCCTGCTCTAGATATAAAGGCTAATATTGTTCTTACTTGTGCCAGCATAGTATACGGTATATTCCAACTGATGGCCCATCATGTCGACCTTTACTCGGTCTACCACCAGCCTCGTGAAGAACAGGTCCCGTTTGTAGTATATCGGCTTTTCGTGCTCGTGGGATACCGCACTGTCCATTAATGGGTGAGACCTGTTTGGGAGATAAGAAAATATATAAAACCAGGACAATAATGTGCGATTGTCTCTTATTATGTAAAGTAAAACATTCTTAGGTTAAGTTTTATTGTAATCATTCACGGAGCAATAAAGAATAAATAAATATGTGCGGAAAATTCTACTATATTTGTCATGTTATTTATATAAACCAAAATTTAATTCGTATGAACAAAACTTAAAGTTCTAAAATTGACTTATGCATCAAGAAATTCATACATTATTAAATTGAATCTACATCTGCATAATATATCAAACTTCCCATAAATGTAAATGTACCCTTATCATTGTACCTGTCTCAATTATTACCAAGCAAGTTGTTTAACTTCAACAATACAACATAATTGGATGAAAATTAGCACAACAAAAACATTAAAACGAATGTAACGCGTCCCCGATAGCGTCAGGCGATACGCCATCCGACACACGGCGATAAAAGCGTTTCTTTCCACGTTGACAACAAATCCCCACTTATTTAATTAAAAATTTCAATCTCGGTGCGTGAAATGTGTTATTTTCACGCTGGTTCAGGTGAAGTGTTAAAATCTCAGCGTTTCCACACGAGGATCGTGTAAAGTGTGGAAAAAAAAAATAATTGAACACCCTCGGGATGAGAGCGTCGGATAATAATTAACAGGACGTGTCGCTAGATAAAAGTGCCTGCGATTTCAATGAGCTTCTGTTGAGATTCCTGTGGCAAGTTTGTAAGCGATCGTCGACTCTGTTTACCTTCGTTTACTTTGTGCGGGAATAAGATTCTTGTCTTCAGACATATAGATCTAATCGTACCTTGTGATAATCACGTCTTTAATACAATGCGACTGATTTCGTTAATTTAAAAATTATTTAATTATATATAATTTTATTATTTTCTTTTCTTAATGCATAAATGAAACTTTGTTATTTTCTTTACTGAATATAGCAGATCAGATAAAATTTAAAAATATCTTACCGGATAAAATTGAGCACTGTGTCCGGTAGCGACGAAGTATCATTAACACAGGTACCAGGCCTGGGTTCTGGCACTCTGCTGCTAATAACCGGCAGCCAAGCAGAGCTGGACGTAGCCTGTTCTTTGAACTTCCCCTCAAATGCCTTCTGGATGTCGCCGATAGTGAAGGTGCAAATAGCGGAGCCCATAAGCCCGGTTGACGCGGTAGTAAATACTCCATAGAAGCGGCTGTCGTCTCCGGGAACTTTGTAAATGCTCTCTGTTGTAACAAATTTAGACGTTATGAAATGTTTGTCTAGACTTTTCTATTTGTGCTAAAGTTTACTTATTTTTTTGAATAAATTATAATTATAAGTAAAATACATTAATATCCTAGAGCTGTAACATTTTGTTGAGAATTTAATAAGTTTAAACATTGAACATTGAAAATAAAATAGAACGTACTTAAAGATCCAATTAAACAGGCAATAATTCTACATAATTGTATTTCATTATAGGCAAAACGAATTAAATTTACAACAAAATGTAACTGCGAACATAAAACAGATGGAGGTATTCTATTCAGACGCGATCCCGTTTCGCTTTTAATGTGTCCCGCGGGAGTCTGACTGAAATTCAGGAAGTGTTCTGTTGCGGATTACGCGTCGTAATATTAGTTAAAGGGAAACCTTAAGCGGGTATTTTAATTGATTCAGTATTATAGAACATAACTGAACTGGAGCTTTTGGTTTAGTTTTGAGATATTGGAGTTATTTTTGCTGATGGGTTAGTTTAATGAGAAGTGGCTTGCTCGAACTCTAACGATGTGTATACATTTCAAATGCAGACAGACAGATCAATATTCCTAGTATAAAAATATATGGTAATTATTAGTTTCAGAAAACAACCCTTGTGAAAGTTAAATTACATGTAATGAAATATTTCAACGTTGCTACAAACAATAATTATTATAACAATTCGTAATTGCAAGACAATCACAATTTTCCCGAAGTACAAGAGTTAGCAATCCAATTAATTGTAACTATTGTGGTTGTCAAACTTTACTCTGAAGTTACTACGATTAGTTCCAAGGTTGTAGATGTCACATAAGCTTAAATTGTTTGAATAATAATTACGAACTATTCAGCACTATTTGAATTCGTTAGTTATTAGTTTACTCTATATTAACATGACTGTTTTAAAACTTATCTTAATTTCTAAACAATAATTGAAAAGTTTGGCCTTTTGTATTTATTCATTCATAAGGGGTAAAAAGCTTTTTAATCCAAGATTAACTATTCCATTGAGCAAACATTTCGGTTAATATATTTTCATTACAGGTCGTTAAAGAAAAAATGTAGGCAAAGGCATGTCATATCATAAATAACAGTTGTATTAAATATGAGAAAGGCGTAAAGCGATGTTTTGGGAAAAAGCAAGAACATATTTTACAAACAAAACACGAAAGAGTTGTCAAAACGAAAGCTTAGCGCGTGCCGACTATAAATATAATTTATTCTTTAACCTCCTTATTTAAATACCGCCCGATCTGCGTAACACATGTTCATTTTTTATAATTCTGTGTTATGGTATTATGGTATTATTAAGCTTTAAACACTCCCTGTGTTTTAAGCTTTAATTAACAAAAGCCACAACTTAGACATAGAATTAGCAAGGCTAAATCTGAAACAATGTTTATTAGACGCATTGTGGCATTAATATTTAAAAGTAGTTGTGCAATAAATTGACATTTTCCAAACTGAACGAAAATATTTTAAATATTTTATATAAAGTTGTGAAAAAATAATTTATATTTAAAATATCGCCTGCCTCTGGATAATAAAATCCACTAACAACGAGTGTGTCACATGTGAAGTGGGGTTAATTATAGCTTCATCCACTTATTTAAATATATTTACATTCATGATGTTATAAAAACCAACAGTAAAAGAGTTCAAAAAAAGGTATTGTCTCAAGAAAATAAACCTATTGTAAATTTCTGGACACACTGTATACAATTTTGTTTCTTTGCTTAATAAAGCGGAAACTTTGGGCAATATAATATACAAAAACAAGGGCTTTTCATTTAATACTTTTAATTAAAAATTTCAACGTTAGCACGGACTCATAAAATTACCTTTCATTTTTATTTAAGTACGTGTTCTAGTTTATTCAATGTTTTATAAGGAAAGAGCGTGTTTATAATAATACGGCTTATAGAGAATGTAGGTCGTAGAATACTATCATTATACTCTTTTAATGCTAGTTTGTATGTGAAAATCTATTTTCTGAATTCATAGTGTTCAAGCCACTCAATTTCATTAAAGTAGTTCTACTAAAAGGTTCTACTTGATATAATACAAGAAAAATTGGTTTCATTAATTACTATTAGGTTATTAGGCTAGAATGCGAATATACGGTCTATCATAAACATCTTTCAACTTTGGCCGTATATAGTAAAATCACGAAATCAAATCAAATCATGATGCTTTTATTTTTATCAGGATCGTTCTTTAGATAAAAACCTTCGATATAAAAGATGCCTCGCAAAATAGCTCCAAGAAGAGCTTGATATGTTAATAGTAAAAGCACTAATCAATAATACATATCAACATTATATGATATGTATTTAAATTTAAAGCCAAGTCAAAATATTGTTGTGCGTTCCTGTATGCGAAGTGACTTTCCTTTAATTGAGTTTCGGTGAAGTAAACGGTAAATATTTAAATGTTGCTATTACATTCTCATGAGTTATGCAAGGAATGCATTGGGGGAAGGCGTTAGGCAGAACGGTGCACGTTAATATTAGATGAAGATTGGGATCGCTCATCGCGACGGGAATTGGCTACGCTTTTGTCGCTTAAATCTCTATGCACCATTGAATTGAAACTCCGTATGTTTGGCCCGAATTGACAGTCAATATTTGCGTGTTTGGCCGAAGGGACGTGGCGGGATGTAGTTAAAATCTAAGTGGGGAACATTTAGTTTGCTGTTCGAGTGAAGCAGAAAAATTGGGGAGTTAGCATTTAAATGTTGGGTAAATTATATAGACAGGTGCTCGCGTCATGTGTTTGTCTTGTTTCTCAACATAATCAGGCATAATTTAATTTTTGTTGTAACGCAGTTTTGCATATCAGAATAAATTGAAGAATTAAAAATTGATAGATAACAATTGTTACATTAATGTTGTTATGTACATCAATTTTTCTAACACTTATATCATCGTATATATTATATCCTAAGGACGTCATATTATATCAATAAAAAATGTATAATCAAGTAAACATATTCAAATTACAATACATTTCTGAAGTAACATCAATGATTTATCAAATACTCACGTATTTCATTGAAGTAGAACGGAAACTCCCCGGGAATGCTGCAGTTGAGTCTCGCTTTCAGATACGTAGCCCAGTTCTGGCTCAGTATATTCTTGCCACCAGTGTCCCGTTTGCACACGCGGGCTACTCTTGAGTACACCGCCTTTCCGCAGTTGATGTATTCCACCGCTGTCTCGCGGAAGAAGAATAAAACGTATTCGCCCACGTCGAAAGATCCAACGAAGTTCGGTTCTAGAAAAGACGGATTATGTATTTAATGTGAAAAAGGTAAAGACAGCTTAAACACAAGTTGGGTTCTATAAAAGTACGATAGGTTAGCCATAGATAATATTAGAATGTAAAGAGCCGACTCTTCGACTAAAAGCAAATTAACGATGAAGCATAATCGTCCAATAAATCTACTCAACTATAGGTATTATTGACTAACATAAAGTTTACATAATAGAATACAACAACACACAACACAACATAAAGTTTCATTTCAAATCTACATACATAAAAATTATTAAAATGAAATTCTCATTAAATTATTCAACCTATTGTAGCAGCGGCAAATCCCCACGTTATTACCAAGGCATCAAATCGCTGTTATTCCGTATGATATGCAATAAATATTAGATGAAGCCATGTGTCAATTACAACGTATAGAGGGTATTATATTGTAATATAATAAGCACTCATTTGTTGGCTTCAGAATAAAATCGTCGCGTGTTAGGGATTAAAAACACGTGTTTATACATCTATGCATTGCTAAGGTCCATTGTGATCGCGAGCGAAAGGTAATTTCCCACCAGCAAATTAAAGCTATAGGAGAATTAGGACCTAATAAGACTTTAAAGCTTTGGAATATTAGGGGCTATAAATTATTGCGGCTTCGCAATTAGTTATCAAAGCGAATTTACGGCATTCGCGAGCCGCGGTTCAATGGATTATATTTAAATAAAAATATATTAAATTCTAAAAATATCTTCCTTTGAATATGTTTTAGATTTATGAACGTGTACTTGAATGATACATATGAAAGATATTCCATTTTTATTGTATTACATTACCACGATAACCTAAATACCTTACCCGTAACATACATAATTAAACACATATCATGTTTGCACTTTGTAAGCTATTCATATAACACGCAAATAATATCACGTAAACTTCACGATAACAGCAATTACATACAATGATTACTTTAATAAATACACAAAGAACAGAAATAAAAGGTACAAATAACACGATATCCGAAAGTTAAACCGAATTTATCGTCCCATAATTTCTATACAGAATACTCAGGAATACAAATTAACGAAAGATTGGAGGCATATAACCGTTCATTAGAGCGAAAACAGTGTAATTTCGATTGTTTAGTGGAAAACAGGCCAATTTCTGTTTAATTCGCATAATCCCTATGACTGAAACAATTGTTCTAATGATAACCAGCGTAGCGTGGTTTGCTGTCGAATATAGGAGCTGACTTTAATGATTATGAATTAATTTGTCGATAAATTAGTAGCGTTCAAGTCGAACTACTATATTTCCAATTTGGGAATAATAATTGACGCTGTATAATTTCGTCACTGCTCTACTAATATAATTACTTTTGTCTCACTACTATTGATATTAGAAAATTATAAATGATCTTCTGTCTCTCCATCCTTGTTATATTGGTTAGCTATTAATTAGCAATATTGCTATTAATTAAAAACTTTTGCTTACTCTAATTAAAGTGTAGGTTGTTATTGTGTGCTATTTTCTTTTATTTATAAAAATACAATAAAGCCATATTATAAATAAAAATGACATTAAATACACTTACTGTCAAGCCACTTGGAGTCGTATTTAAGTGTTCGCTTGAAGGAGAACTCCCGGCGCCCCGTGGTCAAGTTGTGCAGGTCAGTTCTAAAAATGACCGTGTCAGCCTTTGTGAACTCGGCGTTAGTTCCCGAGTACAATGCGGGCAAGGATCCCGGGTTGCCCCTCTCCACCCACAGCGCGGTGGAGTTGTCGGCGGGGTCGTACGGGCACTTTGCGACGCCCATGCCGATCCCCGGCACGTACTCGTGCCGAGGCAGGTGTGTCAGATTCGACTGCAACAAAACAATACCGTTTATTTTTATCGCCACCTTCCCGATACCTGTACAACGCGTAAATAGACATTTGCATGGAATTGCTTTCGAACCCTCGTCCCGACGGCCGTAAAAAGTTAAATATTAAAAATTTTACGCGCAAACACTTTGATTTTACGCGCTATTAATCAAAGGCATTTTTGAACCGAACAAGTGGATTTATGCGTCTGCCGTAACTGCCCTCCGCACTCGAAAACACATCTGCTATTAATTTTACCTAAATCCATGTCCGTTCCACGGCGATTTATCGACCGAAACTTATTATTTTAAAAGACGCTTGAATATTTTCGACATCGTATGGGCGTCCTGCGGTCTCCTCTATTAGTATAATGCGATGGGTGGCGGGACCGTTTTCAAAATTATCATAAAATTACTAAATGTAGCATAAACGTGGGGTGGGCAGCACCCGACATCGTGGATTGAGACTTTATGTAAATTTTAACGATGCCGCGACCATCGGCGGCACCTGTGACCCGCACGCCTCCCGGCACCTGACGAAAACCTATGTCGTTTTTATTTCAATAAGCTGAGAATTAAATTAGGCATAAGGTGGCGCCCGCTGCGACCGCCCGGGGAGCGACGCGGGTCTCCTCATTTCTTGCCATAACTTAAAGATAATTTGAGGTTTTACCTTTGTAATGGAGTACGCTATTGAGATATCAACATGGCAATTTATTTATTTTTATTACTTATGTAGTCAATATTAAATTACACATTTTTCAACGAATGTACTGCTCTTTGAACTTTTGTCAGTATTTTAACATTGAATTCACATTAATGTTAAATAAGAACACTTTTGAAAAATTGTTTGTCCATATATTATCTAATGTTTCCAACGGGTGAGAAAGTGACAATTGTCAAAGAACGAATTTTGCAAACAAGATGGTAAGTAGGTACATTATTTTACAAAACGAAACGAAAGTAAGCCCAGAATAAACAAGCAAATGGATCGGACGGAAGAGCTCGCGGGCTTCCCCTTGCAGAATAAGAAAGTTTGTGGACACCCGCAACCTTCATTAGGCCCTTGCTTTGTTTGTTTACCAAATTACCATCTTTAAAGCTTTTCAGTGACGGAATGAAGCGTCCGGCGATGATAATGATTACGCATTGAGTGAAAGTTGGCAGCCCAAGGATTTACATCTGTTTGCCTCACGAATTTTAATGTTTTCTTATTTCGTGACAAACTTTATGATTCCATGTTTAGGAATGAGGAAAAAGGGTTGCTGTTTTTTGTGAAATAGAATTTGGGAACATTAATTTTGTTTTTAATGTGGTATACTTTTGGGTAATAAAATTTACTTATTAAAAAAATACGTACCAATCAAAAGGATCTTTATTGTCTCTTGATATAAGTAAAAATGAACCATTGTCCTCATACAATTTTATGGGCAATTAACTTAAGATATGTGTAGACCCAGTTTAGGATTGAATAATTTCATCGTAAAGCCATAAAAGTGGAATGAGCCTTTACAAATACGATCGATAAGCTATAATAGAACAAAAGCCCGCACCTGAATACGTTCCTTAACGTGACAGACTATGATAGCTCTCCAATACATTTTGAATATGGATGAGTCTCCTAACTTCTCAGACTAAGAATTTAGAGATTCCCGAAATTGGTGCGGTTTCTAAGACAATTTGATAGTTATGTAATCGAATGATGAGAGTATAATTAAGTTGCTGAAGTGGTTAGTTATGTTATGTAATAGTGAGTCGTGGAAATTATGTAATTTAATTTAAATCAATTCGAAATTTTGATATGACAAATTATGAAACATTTGTGAATAAATAAATTATTGTGTATATTTTGAAGTTTTGAAGCTTCATTGAATCTTAGTTATCTATAATTAAATTTGTTTAGGAAATACTAATAATTAAATGTTACCTTTTGTTCTGTATATTTTTTTCAGTTTTCTAGTTTTCTATGTTTATATTTTAAGCTTCGTTATCCGTTAACAATATTTACCTAATAATGTATAACGCTAATATCTCTACCTATTGTATACGGATTATTTTCTATCGCCTTTATTTTTTGCATTGATTACTTTTCTCTTCTAAATATACGTCTAATAACTGCATGAGCTTATATTAAAAGCTAGAGAATATTAAAAAGATGTTTTGCATTATAGAGCATGTTAATTTTATGGTCTTCCATATGAAACTAATCTGCTTAATGCTTATGTACATATTAATTTCATTTTTTTACTTTTATTTAAGGTTAATTTTGTAATTATTGTATAATAGTGATAGCTAAATGACAATCAAAATTCGTTATTTATTGTTACATTTTAGAGTAACAACCCCTTTGATCTATATCTCAGGCACACAAAGCAAATCTAAATTGCAAGATATCGAGACGGCTAAAGTTTTGGCAAGCGTGTCACTAACAGCTAATGATTAAAGGCCAATATGAAATTGTCACATAATAACTAGTTAGTTCTATAGAAGTTTATACTGAATATTATGCTAAGAGGTTTCGATCGTCTCGGTTATTTGCACAAAGATTTTGCATGACTAAGTTCGTCTTAAAAGTTTGTCCTTTCAACTCAAATAAGCGACAGCAATTCCGCGGTATAACATAGTTTAAGTGTAAGCTTCTTTATGGATGAGATAAAGGCGGTGGATGTTTGAAAATAATTATTAAAACTCAAATACTCGCCATTGAAACTCTCTGTTTGTAGTATTTATCAGTCAATATGTATAAACTAACTATCAATAAAGATTAATCTTGCATAGTCAGTAAGGTATTAAAGTACTTATACGACTTTCTAAGCTTAAATGATGTAAAAACTAACGTGAGTTAAATGTACTTGTTTCACTCGTAGTTTTATTATTATGACAAAGCAAACAATAGCTATTCCAGCAAAGATATTGGATCCTAATTCTGAATGAGACGAAACCACACCTGTGTTCGGCGTCTGATATACGCGAATCGATTGAAACCAACTTTCATACGACTAAAATAAGTTTTGAATGGCTTTTAGCTTCTGGATTGATTTATACTTATCCTCATTAAGAGGGACTTACTTTGAAGTATGGTTTTGTAATTAGTCTATAATTGTAAGAAGAGCAATATTTCAAACAAATGAATTACCTATTCTGTAGGTAGTGCTTCTTTTACTTATTAATTTTGTACAATTTTGTGTATATGTTGTTATTAAGCTATTGCATAGCTTCTATCGCGGGCCTTGAGCGTGGGGACCGAATCGAGAAATTCCGTAACGAAAAAACCTCACGCTCCCCACTCCGACGGACACGGAGGTGTGGCTTGAAGGGCTGAAGGCATGCTATGCAATAGCATAGCTTTACCGCGGCAGTACCCGAGTGCTACACGTCTTTTTTTTATAATATTACAAAAACGTTCACGCCTCATAAGTGCATACTAGACTTAAAAAAAGTTTGGAAAATCCAAAAGTGCACGCCTCATAATTTTTTTTTAATAATTATTTATTAATTATTATTTTTGTTTATTTAATAACAATTAAACCACATCGATTCAGACCCTGAAAAATGAAAGGGTTTCTATTCCTGAGCATAGGTACTCAAGCGTAAGAGAAAAAAAAAAGACTCGATTAGTAAAGTATTTCGGTCGCTATCGTGTTAACAAGAAAATCCTCCGCACATACAGACACACGGACGTCCAAGACAGAACTTTTTTAAACTGTTTTTTAACTAGTTTAAATAACAAAAATGGCATCAAAAATATCATGAATGTTAAAAATAGTGTTTTTTATTAATATGTGTGTGTATGTATTATCTTACAAGTGCAATGTATGATACATAAAGACATTTTAAGTTTGAAAAATCAGATGTTTTGCGCGAAGTGACAGTAGTACCCACCTCAACGCTTCGCTTATGAGGCGTGCAAAAGTGTTCTATACTTTTGTATATTTTCACACTTCACTTATTAGTTTTATTTAAAATAAACTTACGTAATGGGAAAAAAAAAATAAAAAAACACATGAGCTTATCTTCCATTATCTGTCGGTAGCAAAAATTTTATTCTATTAAGACGGTAAAAAAACTTCAATTCGCTCGCTTCCATATAAACTTTGCTTCGCGTTTCGCATATCAACGACGTTTTCTTTAAGCAGCTGCCGTTCGCAAATGTAAGAAAACAACCGCACGAGCGGTACCAAGTTTCCGCCATAAACTCATGTGCAATGCACCTCCGAGAATCTTAATGAGAATACTTAAAAATGCTAAAGGGAATGCTACTAACATACCGACACTCAAAAGCATAAACAAACATATTATTTTAAAATTAAAATTTATTCTAAATTTAATTCATTTGCATAAGCGATGCACTCCAACGGCGTTATACATTTTGCATTTTGTCACTCAAAACGGTACATTCTTGTAATCGTTCGCACCTTTGTCCCACAAAAACTAGTCCTACGAGCACTCGAGCCGCTTTCGTATGTAAAACTCTGTTCACAGACACCAAAATGATTAAGCAAGTGCTGTGAAGCGTCCACTGAATGCCCTGTATGGCTTATAACGTGATTTTGTCAAGTGGTCTCACAGTTCACACACGTCGTGGTGCTCGTTATAATTATGGTAATGACGCTTTTACTAGTGTATCACACCTAGCTCGGGTGGGATAATCGTTTACGGCATGTAGTTTGTTGTACTTGCATTTTGCTTCAATCACATTTTAAGTAATTTCACTATGCAATTTTAATCGACGACGTTTACTGCTAGTCGGAAAATTATGATACACAAAATATCTAAGTTATAACTGAATTTCGTAAAATTAAATGCTATTTGTAAAAAAAACCATAGCTTTGTTGATGAAAATCAAAATGTAACAACATTGTTATAATTCCGCTTCATTTAGCACGTGTGACGGAACAGGTTGAATGTTTTCAATTTAAATGGGAACAATCAATAAGCGGGGCTTATCGCATTCATTCGGCCGGGATAAATGCGATGTGTTTTAAATCTGCTATACAAATTGTCCTATTGTTATGCACGGCAACCGGTAACAAACGATACCTTTGTTTTATTCGATCCAGCGAATCACTTCCCTTTTATTGCTCTTTCTCACTTCGATAAGCTATGCGTCCATTGTCTATTGTTGATTTTTAATAACTATTGCATAGGCGAATAAACTTTAGTCTACAGAGTAAATAAATTGCAAGCGAACGAATTTAAATATTATTTATTCGATGTAAATTGTAAAATAAAGTCCCAAAGAATTCTGTTTACAGACGACTCTTATCGCGACTTGCTCCAATACAATATGAAAAATAAATGAAAACCGATTGCGCGTCGTCGCCGGGAACGCAATCGCATCCGTCATTTGTTTCGAATTCCCTTCGAACCGTAAACCGCCATTTGCAATAGAATAGATATAAATTGGTGCAGCCAATATGAAACATTTTGGTTTGTATCAGCGTGCCTGTCCCTGAGCCCTATCAATTGCGTACATGTGATTTCACTCAATTTTTGAAACTGACGCGCCCTTACCCCGGAGGGAGCGAACGCATTACTCAAACGACAGATTATACTGTGATATTTATTACTCATGCTTCAAGTGTATAATCATTTAAATTAATTTTCCCGATTTGCACATTTCTTTATCATAATATTTTGATTATTCGATTTATTAAATAGCTACATAAATTGTTGAGTGAATTGTGAGTGATTTTTGTGATTTTTTCACACAGAAAAAGCACAGATGACAAAGTTAATAGATATGTAAAATACTAAAATACGTAGTATCAGAAATTAATTTGTTTATGAGTGGCACTATCTCTGTTGCAGCAGTGCTCTGTAGGGCCGGCGGCAAGTATCTGATCGTATTCAATACTTCCTTCCCCACAAACGTAATATATTTTCAATTTTCAACGTTCCCGCTCTTGGTTTTTGACTTTTAATACGATTTATCGTCACAAAACTGTATTTTTATGTACCGTGTAATAACAGCTATTGGTTTCGATTTGCGGTTGTTATAAATGAAATTCGATTTGGGCGATTTTTTATTTTAGGACATGGCGAATATTATGTTTTGTAGTAGATATATTATTAATAATAAGTAACGTTATGAAGTATTTTTCAATTCGCATATGAACATGAAATATATTTTCATCATTTTGAAGCTTATGTTGTGTTAAAATGAGTCACGGGTTTTCAAGAGTCAATGTAAAATACGATATAGCGTGATAGGGGTCAGAGCGATATATCATAATTTTATATGAAAAGCCAAAAGCAGGGAAAGTGAGAGGTGAAGAGAACTCAGCAAATTTATGGCGGCCTGCTTTCGATACCTATTGTGAAAATTCATTTTACGACTTAAAAATCCATGGAAATGACTTATCAACGAGCGGTTCGTAAAATACGATACGTGCTTTAAAATTTGAAATTCGAAATACATTGAATAAAATTGTCATTGGATGTCGTCTTTACGGAGTCTTTCAGCTAGAAATACCTTAAGCAGCGTCGAGAAAAATCTGTTCTCGTCTTATGGCGTCATTTGGAATCAGTATCCGTGAAATTTGTCGCGGTTGCCAGCGTGAAGTTACTTTACGTACTCACGGATGCATCTTCTGCTGAAACGGAGCTGTGAGACGTGATGCGTTATGAACATACAAATAAGGAAATCTTTTCCGGGATTTCTAAACATTTTTCACTAAGCTTCAAGCGGACCATAATGCGAATTGTATTTTTGATACATTCATAAATCTCCGCAAATGTATGGGTGGAACTGGATTACAGGTTATAGTCGCAGTGGAGTAATTTAAAAATAACGATACAAATGAAAACGAGTAATTTAAATTGGATGTATATTCAGAGATACATTTTGTAATAGTCGCAGCAAAAAGTAGACCTTAAAAAGAGATTTATGCAATTCTGTTTTAGCTATTTCATTGTATACTGTCGTGTTGTCTTTTGCTTCGTTCACGATATGTCTTATTTTATTTACTGACTAATGTGAAAACTGAAACCTGTTGAGATCTGTTGCGTCTTTGGCTTATGTCCAACATCATGTTGGACCACTTCAAGAAGTGCCACAGATAATAGCCTTCCCGTTTACGTAAGCGTGCCAAAAAAGTGCCAAAGACGATAGCGTCAGTGGTTTACATTAAGTTTAAATTGACATTCAAATTTTGTAAATAGCAGGAAATTATTTTTGTTTATTGTATATGCAAGGACACATAAATATCAAAAGACTGAATAGCTAAACAATCAAAAGAATTGGCTATTTAAGGCTTAAATATTGAATTTTATTTTTTTAGGTTTTGTTGACGAAGAGGGTTCTAAAATACTTAACTAAATGTAATTACGAATTACAGTACAGTATATTGTAGTATATTTAAAGATATTAGTATTGTATACAAAGATACTTACATATAGTACCCAGTCTTTCGGGCTGTGTGCGTTCGTTCCGCAAATATATAGCCGTGAGCCATCTCCCATCGGTTGGATCACTCGTATGTGGTTTCTGCAATCGAAGTGCTAAAACAAAAAATAACATTTAAATTTGAAAGCTTCATACATTTCATTGTTTTTAGTTCAACTTCACATTACTCGTTTAAAAATAAGAATGCAATAGTTTTATTAATTGCTGTTGGAATACAATTCTGATAAGATTTAACGTGTTTATAGGTGGAATTATGTTGACTGAAGGCATTAATTTCATGGCGTACCTATAGCTGATGTTACAGAGATGTCCGTGATAAAGCGTAACGTAATGAAGGAACCGCACATATTCGATGCATCGAAATTTTATTGGAATAATAGTAATTCCAAAGAGTGGGTGAACGTTCACTGGCCGTGATTATGTAAATTTGCGTCCAACATAAATATTGAACGGGGCATTAATATTCCGTGTGACAGGAGTGTGCGTTGCTCGTTTTAGTGAACAAAATGATGCTTGAAATAATTTCAATACATTTCACTTCATAAGTGAATTCGCGCCATAATGAATATTCAGTTGCCGCAGCTCCAACTTCTTTGATAAAACAGACGATATCTGTATATAGAATGTTTTTTGTTTAATATATTCTTTATTGTTAATTTTACAAATTACTCCGATTTTTCGTTGCGTGCGTTTTTCAGAATTGTTACGTATTATATTGAATTACGTATAACGAATTGATTGAAATGTGTACTATAAATATAATTAATAATATAGCTGATTAGCAAACGAAGCTCTTAAAAATCCATCCAATATTTTAACATTATCACACGAGTCATTGAAGGCTTGATAGTAAATGATTGAGCAAACAGTTTCGATTAAATGGGTCAATATGTTATGCGCATACTAATATACGATATGTTTATTTTTGTGATATTTCAAAAGCTATATTCTGCAGTGATACGCGGCTTCTGCGGTCGGTGGAGAGATTGAAACTAATTTTCTCCACGTCACTGCGGTATCCAGGTACCATTGTGCGGACATTGGGTTTTGATTTTATGAACAGTCGGGTGGAAATGATAAAGATTTGTTTACTTGTTAATGTTATGTAGAGGGTCTCTGTTCCACAGTTTACTTATTATCTTTTAAGTTTATTGTAATAATTTAACATTTAAATTAAGTTGTTTTAGATCTCAAATGCAGGTTACAGTTAAAGTTGATTTTATGATTAAAATAAATGTTACATTTTAAGAATCATATCCACACACATCTGTTTACATACCTACTTATAAGTTACTTAAAATGAAAGAAAGCAATTATATTTTGACATAAAAATGGTAAATATAATAATATTTTTTGTGTAATTATGCACGTAATTAATTGTAGTACAATTCTATTATTAAAGCAGCTTATCAGAATGTTCATTCCCTTTCCCGGATTAATCCCAGCTCGTAGTTTCACGTAGAATAGGCGCGTGAAAATAAACAATTAGGCCGAGTTCTTTGTTTTCCCGTAAAAACTTATGCCACACTTTCTTTCAGGCTCGGAGGTAACTTTCCGAGAGATTGTTCTAAAGTAATTATCGGATTAATATACTCGGAACGTTCAACCGTTGTACTGACGCGAACAGAAGCGTTTTGCGCTCAGAAACAATCAGAATTAAGCAGAACAATCAGACTCACGTCTGAGTTTCTTTTAACGGCACTTAGCCGGGCGCTCGCATAACTTCACTTCGAACTAATGCTTTCGATTGGTCCATTTCGTTAATTATTCGCCACTTTGTACGTAAGTAGATTTACGACCGGCTTTGCTTTTTCTCGCGTTTTTCTTCTGAGTGGTTTTAAGCAAGGAATCGCACCAATATTTCTATACGTAATGGCTCCTGGGGGTAGATATAACATATTTGCAATGCTAATGAAGTGCTCGTTTATTTTAACAATCGATGGCTAAGTCGCCTTTGAGGAAAATTTAAATATTACTTAAAAAAAATTTAAACGTATTTCATCATTTTTTTTTCTCTGAACCAAACAGAAGAAATTTTAAGTTAGCAATGTTTAAAGTCTAAACATTATATTTCATAACAATTGCATAATTTCAATGTACTTCAAAATTTACATTTAATAATATTCTTATGTTACTACAAGGTAAATAAACGAGTCTCTAATAGCGTTGAGTTAAAAATAAAGTGTCGTCGAATATAATACCAAAGATTATGACAAGAACACCGTCTCGTTATTTTAATCCCATACTTTTTCGTAAAGATTTGTAATCAAGCTTTTATCCAGCGATTTTCCCGATACGATCACAAAGAACAATGACTTAAAACAACAAGAAGAGTGTCAAGCCGATAGCCTCACAGAATGTGCCGACGGCGATCCCCAGCCTTTTTCATGTTACGACAGCGTGTTTAGAGAAAGGAAACTCGTAGACAGCGAAACTTTGATTATAGCTTTCAAAGAGTAGCCATTTCATCCACGATTGAGGTGAGAGACTCGAAAATAATTCTTTTTTATAACCCTCTTTTATACTAATAAAAGGAATTTATTTTTTCTCTTGCAAAAGTACGAGCGGGTAGCATGTGGTCTATTGCTTCGCTTGTAATAAAAGTTTCGCCTTTTATTTGCTTTCGTCTATATGTCGGGTTACGTTTGTTGTTTTTGGATGCGAGATATTTGTGGATAATATCTGATTAGGTTAATACCTCTATATGTAATATTAGTATTTTACGAACTATGATCTAAATCTAATAGAACGTAAAGTTTAAATTATATTGTGCGTACATTTGATAAGGTATATTAAAACTTTAAAATAAAAATAAAAAGCTGATTTTAATATTATTCATTATTATCAAATAGTTATTAATATTTTTCCCTTAAAGACGTGTTTACGTTTCTGTGTGTTTGTACGTGTCAAAATCACTTAAAACTCAAACAGAAATGAAACTTTACTATTAAATTAAAAAATCAACAACGCCTTGCCGCGGTGATTATCGGATTAGCGGATCGTGCAGTGCAGTAATTCTGCAATCGGCCCAATCTTCAGACCGCGGTGTAACGGGGAAATAAAACAAATATTGCTCCTACGTAGCGATTGTAAATCAAAATTAACGGCCTTAATATAGCGAGTAGAGCGTGGCTTTAAGCTCCCGCTATGAAATATGCCCGCTTCCCGCCGCTCACCGTTAAAAATGAGATTAAATCTTGACGGAAATAGTGCTAGTTGTGTGCAATTTACTGGAGAACAAAGGGTTGTTATTGATTTAATGAAATAATAATAGCAACACGTCTCCTCGCTTAACTTTTCTTAATTTTCCTTTGACCCGGCGGTTTCGAGTTAAATTACAGGAATAGAATGCGAAACTTTTAATTGTAGGCGATTGTGAGATTTCACTAATCAGAAATTAACCTTGTTTAATATTAGTATTGGTGATAAATACAATTTTAATGGAAATTTAAGCTTCTTTTTGTAATATCTATTTGTATGATTACCTGAATCTTTAAGGTTTCTTTTTGTATTTAGTAAATGTAAATATACATGAAATGCGCTTACCTCTGATTTTCCTTTCGACACACATTGTGCTACGTTGCTTGGTTCCAAGTTTAATGCATCTCTCTGCAATAAAAATAAATACATGACAAAAATTCGTCGTATGTTAAACTGATTTGTAATGAAAATATATGAAGATAAATTATTGTTTAGTTATCAAGCAAGCTAGTTGTTTTATATTAAAAAGAAAAAAATCTATTTCATGACCTATATAATTTGAAAGTGTTATATTTGATGTGTTATAAGTGGTGCATTTTTGATGTTCAGATTGTTATGTAAAAGTGTAGTGTACAAGTACTTACATCACAGTGCGATGCACTGATGTTATTCATATTGAGGCGATATAATCGATCCCTGTAAGAAAGAAAAAGACAATTAATAAAAATGAAATGTTTATTAAGCAATAGACAATTGTTGTATTTACAAACAATGTGTAAAATATTTATTTCACTAATCGAATTAAGTTCCATTACTATTATAATTTATAACGTATATCAATTTATATATAATGTTAACTTGTTTTACAGAAAATAGTTTCGTATCGACTTGGTAATATACCATTCGTACAAAACTATAATGAAAGTTTGTTGAACATCGTCTTCAGTACAAAATGATACGATGCAGTATTGTTGGAAAACTTTTGTATTGACAAATACGAAATAAATGTATATAATAAAACTCATTCAGCGCAATATGTATTAGTACAATTTAAGCATTGACTGGGAATAAATATAAAATGGTAACAATATATAGTATAAATTATAAGTAGATTTTCTACTTATCACATATCTAATTCAATTTAATAGATTCAGCATACAATTTACTGTAATATATAATAAATATTGATATGTACTTACATAGCTCCAACATATAGAGCATCTCGCTTCGTGTCCACAAAGAAGGTCCTGTAGTACAGGGTGCCGCACGAGAATTCCCGAACATGATCTGAAAAGAAAAAGAAAAATTAAATTAAAAATAATTTAATTTATTGACTAGGTACATAACTAGTTAATTATTTATCGTTTGAGAGCATGTAACTAACTTCTAATATATATTAAGAACGCTTGTTTCACTCATATAGTTTAATAACGTGTAATTGTTTTAATGTAATAACAAAATTAAATTAGGTATGAGTAATCGAAATGAATACGACAGACGACAATAATTGTGTATTGAGCTTGAAAAAGATCGGCAAAATTGTTATATATTTTATATTCATAGGTTTTATCATTTTATTTGGTGTTTGCAAACTGCCAATAGTGGATAAAGTCACGCACCAAACATTCACTAGTTTTGCAAGCAATAACAATCTCGATGGAAACGAAAAAAATGCAAAAGTGAACGTATAACGACTAACTGCAAATGCCACGTGACGCGAGTTAAAACAGTTTTCCGTCTAACGTATTCATAGAAATATCGTAATTAAAAGCATCCTTTTCGAAAAATGTACATTTTTTGGAACATGACTCACTATTGTCACGGAAAGGAATTATTTTCAAACGCCATTTATATTTACGCTTGCTCGGTTATGACGTTTATCAGACACATAAATGCCCTTACAGAACCGAATTCTACGAATATGAATGTCTACAAACGAATGAAATAAGTCAAGTGAAAAGTGTATTTAAAGAATACGTACGAGCGAGTATTACGCTCTTTGTAAATGCGCTGCAGAGTGTGAAGTTTAAAAAACCCAAACGTCTCCTCTGACATGCCGTAAGACGAGTTGGCGCGGAAGACTTTTCAATGTGTTCACCTATTTGCGTCTGCCTTACGGAATACATTTTTCACGAAGCCACCCGTCACTGTCTTTTATACTAGACGAGTGAAAATTTAGTATTCTATAAAAATTATACGTAGAAATTCGCGACGTGTTATGTTTCCAATTTTAAAATTGTTTCTCGAGGCATGCTTGGGACTATGCGCCTTGAAGCTGAAATCAGTTTTAAAGAATATCTTTACATTCATAAAGCTTTCAAACGGTTCATGGAATACATAAAATCAAGTATAGTAGTCTTTTTTTCTAAATTAATATTTATAGTACCTACCTTTCTTTCCTAATATATCATCTAATAATTATAATAAAGCTATGAATGCAGAGATATGATCGTATCTACAAAAGTAAACTAAAAGCACCCAGACGAATGTAACCTCTAGCCTATACCTTTTACTTCCACAATAGGCAAATGCGACCTACTTTAGCTCCTAGCTGAGGACGGCCCAATTTGATTGGAAGAGGAACAAAAAGACAAAGTTGTTTCGTTGACAATGTTTCGATGTAAATGAAGTTTGAATAGGGTATGTGACGTGTGGACGTGGGAATAGTGCAGGTGCGAATTCAGAAATCAGTATTGCGCAGACCCGACGCCGCTGGGACTTTACTGTTGTATCACCAATTTGCATACGTGAGTCTGGAGTTTCGTCGTCACTCGTGTCTAAGTATTCTAAAAGTGCTTTGGTAAATATTTGCTGATGCAAATTTAATTTTAAATTATACAATTTTTATATGAATTTATTTGCTGAAAATGCGGTATAGGGGCTCTTATTATTAAGTACGGACTACTGAGTATTTTTGCATTTTATATTTATCATTTTCTGTGTACAATCTATTCGTAAATAGATCTATGGGCTGGAGTCACAGTTGTAAAATAGTTTATCGATCAAATTACAATAATTATACTTGGTAAATTAGAGACTGGTCAAGCCATCTGGTTAAACTATGTCAAGTTTTAGCCCCTGGCGCAAACGAGGGGTGTTATAGAGTTAATATATTGTGTCTGTTCATCAGTTTATCTGCTTAGGTTTTTTATGTCTTGTCCGTTAAAATAATTCGTAATTTAGTTAAAAGGAAAAAGAAGAAGGTATGCGGTTCGACTTAGACTGCAATAATATTCGGTAATAATTGCAGTCACAAAAGACTGACTTTTTATTCATATTTGTAACTAGAAAAATACCAATCTTAGACCTGAATATCGGGGCTAATACACAAAATTTCCATGTATAATAAATGTAGTAATTGAATAACTCGGCGTATATTTCAAAGCGAAACTATAATTAGCGTGAGGTAAGGTATATCAAGATGGAGGACACGCGAGCTGTTTAGCCAACACGACATCTGAACAGGGAATCTGATAATGACCTATTGTATTTTGTTTATATTCTGCCGGGCTGCGGTATCGGTACTATTGTTAACGATAACGCGATAGGAGGTTTGAATAATACAAATGATTGTACTTTTATGGTATGATATTCAAATTAGGTATGAATGAAGGTTGAGAACTGAAGATTGAAACTTGAAAGTAAAATTTCAAGGTTGCGTCATAGCAATACTGTCACGTCATGGAGTAAGGCAACGTTTTTGGTATCTTTGAATTTTGCCAAGAAGTTTCACTTCTGACACGTGTGCTTGGCACACACGCTCTTTTTTATGACAGAAGCGTTCAATTAAATACTTGCTGATTGCTAGATTTCAATAGCTTTGTTTATAACGAAAAAAAAAAACATTCTAACTAATTTCTAAATATTTAATCGCCTCCGCATTTCATTACTTCGGAAAATATTTGTTTTGTATTTGAACTAATTTTACGGAATAAATGTCACAAAATATTTAGAAACTTTTATAAGCTTATAAATTGTTAATTTTGCTTAAGCTTTTTCAACACAAAATTATTCGTTCATTTAAATATCCACAAATAGAATTAACAAGGAATTTAAATGTAAGCCTAATTAAAGAAAAATAAAACAAACAACAGTATAAGTGGGTGTCGAAGTAGGTACCGAATATTTTTTTAACCGCGAGTAATTACAAAGGCCTTTGCATATTTAATGAAATCTCATTAAAGTTTTCCTTTTCATGGATTTACGTGGAGCTAAGCTTCATTGGGGTAATTGTTTTATCGCATGAGTTGTGGACAGCGGGGACCGGGTACAGAGGAGGGGAAGGCCGAAGGGGAGGGGGGTCATAACAGCCTGAACAAGAAAATTGTAAAGATACTATCGCCCAAACTATTTTGGTCAAGGATATCATAACGAAAGTTTTTTTGTTTTCACAACCACAGTTGTACCAACTGTGGTTATACTGAAATCACTTTTATTTGAATACGCAGTTGCGGTAAGCATTCGTGTTTTGAATACTGTTTATATCTTAAAGCGTGTTTCCTGTTGATAAGTAACGATGTGATAATAACTATTTTACACTTAGAGCCTTATTATCAAAGGAAATGAGTTTATTCCAAATGTAATCCATGTAACAAAATAGAAACCTGATTAAATAAATTAGTTGTATGAGTAAGAACTTGAAGCTGTTAAAATTAATAATAAATAGAAGAATTACTGTACAACCTGATTAATTAAATGACCTCTTTTTCAGATATACTTCACAAATCTTACTAAAAGCTCCAGCCCAAAATATCCACTTAAGAAAAAAAAGAACAGATAATCCCGAAATATCAATCATGCTCACAAAATTGTGACAATAAGTATGTTTGTACGCAAATCGGTTGAACGTCGTTCCCTTGATGGATTACATGGCGATTACAGAGGACAGAAAAGCGTTTTCATTTGGCAATTGTTGTATATCAAAATATTACAAGGCACCGATTAGATTAACAACAATTGGCTTACATGAAAACTTCGCCTGTTAGCTTTTTACCCTGATTAATTCGCTGTGCTTCGAGGGGTTATCGCGCTTTCTACGAACATTTTAGGCGACAAAAGACCTTCGTTTTACTAGGAAATAATTAGGCTTAGTTCTAGCTTTTTATAAGAAGGCTCATTAAATAAAATCATTAATCATTGTAGCTATGATCCTACATTGTTCGTTTATTTTGATATACATTTTGTGTTGAACTAACATTGGAATAACTGTGCTTATTATATTTAAATGTGTTATACTCGGTCATTGACATTTAATAGAAATATAATTTATGAAATATTTTATTGTAACCGAACAAAGTTCTTTATTAATATAATTTTGTTTAACGTTTATACGACACGAGCCTAAAAGACATGCTAATATTGAATGCGTAAATTGTGTTACGTAACCCCTCAACTCAGATGTAATTGATTCGACAAGGTTAGGTCTAAGTGCATGTACCACATCTAATGAGTACGGGCTTTGCAGAGTTCCGACCGAGACTAAATTAACTTGCTTATAATATGAAATTTTAGTCACGATCTTATGAATACGCGGCTGGTCTAAGAGCTAGTTACATTTTGTTACGTTGTTTTAGTAAAATGCAATTTCTCTGTATTGCTTAGGTGGCGATAAAATCTGTTGAATGAAAAATGTGTACTTACCTTTTTTTTTAATGTGAGTGAAACTACTAAATGCAAAAAAATGTACTGCGGTTATTAATTATACTAATAATGTAGATGATAAAGTAATTTATAATACGTTATGATCGTTTAAATTTGCCGTTTGTTGTATAAAAAATGTATAATGATCAATTTACTGTCACTAACTTCGTTTTACTAATGAAAATCGATAGATTTGATGGAATATATAAGGGTATCACTAACACTACGAAAGCTGTTTTAGTACAATTAATTTAGTCATTTGTGAAAAGAAAAGATTTATTCCCTAATTTCCTCTTCAATAAGATTACTATCTACTGAAGAACATTCCTTGAGCATTATTACTAAATATTTATTTTATTTTAACAACTCTTAGACTATAAAGTAAGAAGATACTAAGAGAGTTAATCGGGACACGTGTAGGAGAAATACCTCTAAAATGTTTCAACTTTAATATACAGTTCTGTGGTTGTACCTAACGTATAACATATTGAAATTTGCTTCCATCTTTAGATTCACTAGTAACTACAAAGTTGAAGCTGGAGAATATGAAGAAGTAATTAAAGAAACTGGCGGTGCGATGAATGAAAGATGGATGTTTTAAGAGTTTTATATTAAAGTTACACTAGTCTGTATTTTTAATGATTATTTACAACATTTCCTCTGTTAACGTTCCTTATTTTATATAAATAGTTCACTTTCTAACTTAATTGTATTTTAAAGGCTTTTTGCTGTTCTCAAAATCCACGAACTAAAATTGATTAAAATTCAGTGTGTTTAAAATTATTTAAATTATTACGATTAAAATTAGGTTATAGTATTCAATAGCAAATATTTTTTTCTCGGATTGCTTGCTGAATATAGATACATATAAAATGAAATACGTAATACACTTGTTTAATTTATAACATAGTACCTATTTATGGAGTGCTTATAACTAAGAAACTTAAAGGTCAATTAAGGAAACGGAGAAGCGATTAAAAATGTCGTAAAAGAAAAGCAAGTAATCTCATACGTATAACGTAATAAAGTATTAAGTCTTCCTCCCGAGGCGCCCCTCTTTACGAGGTTATACTTTTAAAGAAATTATACCCATGTCTTTCAAATCTAGTACGTTTCAGAGTTTATGTTTTATTTATTTGTAACAATGCACAGTTATTTAAGAATTATATCAAAAAAAAAAAAATGTGTCATATAATTTTATAGAACGTGGACAACGTTCCGGGCATCTGTAGTATTAAATATATCACTTTATAAAGAAAAGCTTTCTCCATTATATGGGCCTATATATCTTAGATCTTCAGTCTTCACTTTCTTAATAAACTCATCAGTTATGCATCATTGAACATTGAAAACGATCTTCAAAAGTAAATTGGAAAATAAAGCACACTCTGAGCTACAATTTTAAACTAAGTATACTTTTTGAATTGATAGGCCCCACGTCTCATAAGCTTTAACGTTCATAAAATTGGGAAGCATTCTCAATTTTATAGGATAATTGACATCAACTATTTTACGGTCTACTTGGTAAGTTACATGATACTAAAGATTTTATTACTGAATTTATTTCTTAATATACAATGGAATGCCAAGACTTACATAAAATATTTGCCTATTAAATCGTATCATATTCATAGAACTGTTTATAAATAAAATTAATTAACTCTGTATGTGTGAAAAGAAAAATACACAATTATGATGTCAAATAACTCTTAGTCGTGAATACATTAATTCGGATAATGTTCTTTAATGAGCAAGAGCGAATATTAATTTGAAGACGAGACAAGTAGCGGGTTATTTAATACGTAGCTTCATAAAGCCGGTGAAACTGACAGATTACCTGAATTCCACCCTTTAAAGCTTATTAAGTTTATTAACATCAGTACTTATACGTGCTCATGAGAAGTATGCCATTATATCACCCTCGTTGGTTAAATATGAATAGAATTTTGTTATAGTAATAGTCTAGGTAATTATAAAACACACGCGTTACTAAGTTTGTATAGAAGTATTTATACTACGCAAGCTTTTACGACGATATTTTAGTTCAATTTTTTAACCTTGTCTGTATTTATCCGATTGATAACAAGTTTGTTGTTTGTTCGATCAAAACTCTACCAATTTTCATGCATACTATAACTTGTTCGTAATACATATCAAAACGGCAACACAACATTTTATTTTCAAATAGATGTAAAGTGTCACTCAAAATTGCAGTTAAGACTTTGAATACGAAAAACGTTGTCAAAGATTTGACAGCGCAGGACAAAAGTGCTTTGTTTTATTCACCGCGCACGAAACAACTTCACCTGCACAATCGAATTGTAACTTTGTAACAAAAAGAAAAGTATATCAATTGCCTTGAACTAAAAAGTTGAACAAAAAACAGGAAACAGCAGGTAAACATCTGAATGCATGCAATGGAAAAACTTCGTCGATTTCATACCGACTGTTTTATTTTATCATTTTGTTTAGACATTCGATATCTTTAAGTTGTGCATTAAGGGTTAAATATGTCTGTGAAGGAAAAACTTGAATTTAAATTATTTTTTTTTTTTTTTTTTTTTTTATGTAGTAGCGGGCAAACGAGCTGGCGCGTCACCGGATTATTGCGATGATTGGCGCCGCCCATAATCACCCACAAGACCTGTATGGTTGCAGGTGTGTTGCCGGCCTTTTCGGGAAGAGTACGCTCTCTTTTTGAAGTACCCTAAGTCGTATCTGTCCGGAAATGCTGAGCTCGGGAGGTCGTTCCACAGAGGAGTGGTGCGTGGAAGAAAGTTCCTCCTAAATCGCACGGTGGAAGAGCGCCAAGTGTCCAGATGTTGAGGGTGATATTTCAACTTGTGGCGAGCAGTTCTATGGTGAAATTCAGCAGCCGGTATTGTTCCGAACAGTTCGTCAGAGCATTCGCCGTGGTAGATGCGGTAAAATACGCAGAGAGATGCAACATCTCTACGGAGAGCCAAAGAGTCCAGCCGATCAGTAATACGAGGGTCGTCCACTAATCGTGTAGCTCGTCGCTGGATTCGGTCAAAAGGAAGGAGCTGATACTTGGGTGCTCCGGCCCAGAGATGGGAACAGTATTCCATGTGCGGCCTGACTTGAGCCTTGTAAAGTTGTAGGCGTTGGCCGGGTGTGAAATACTGTCCCGCTCTACAGAGCACACCAAGTTTTTGGGAGGCTAGCTTAGCTTTTCCTTCCAGATGACAACGAAACTGGACATCATTCGATATTTCGACTCCAAGTATACTAATGCTGGCTGAGACTCTGGTGGGAATGCCCTGAAAAACTGGAGACACGACGAAGGGAGTTTTTTTGGTGGTAAACGCGCAAACTTGTGTCTTTTTTGGGTTGAACTCAACAAGGTTATGTTTACCCCAATTGGAGATCTCCTCAAGAGAGTTCTCAACTTGAGACACAAGTTCGTTCCGGTGCTCAGTAACGGTATCCCGAGAAATATTGCATCGGCCGGTATAATGTGCGTCAACAGTGCTGTCGTCTGCATAGCAATGAATGCCACTAGATAGTAGCATGTCATTGATATGCAGAAGAAACAAAGTTGGAGAAAGAACGCAGCCTTGTGGGACCCCAGCATTCACAGGCTTAGATTCGGAGCACGAACCGTCGACAACGACTTTGATACTCCGCTCTGTGAGGAAACTGGTGACCCACTGACACAATTTCTCGGAAATCCCATATGATGGTAGCTTTGATAGGAGTGCCTTGTGCCAAACCCGGTCAAAGGCTTTCGCTATGTCCAGACTAACTGCTAAAGCTTCACCCTTGCTCTCAATAGCAGTCGCCCATTTGTGAGTCAAGAGCGCCAAAAGATCGCCAGCTGAGCGACCTTTACGGAAACCGTATTGGCAATCGCTAATCAGCTGGCGCTCCTCTAGAAACTCAAGAAGCTGGCGATTGATAATTGATTCCATTACCTTTGAGAGCAGAGAGGTGATAGCAATAGGTCTATAATTGGACGGGTCTGAGCGATCGCCTTTTTTGGGAATGGGATGTACTAAAGAGGTTTTCCAAGAGCTTGGGACTATGCCTGAAGAGTACGAGCACCGAAAGAGACGCGTTAAAACTGGAGTCAGTTCAGGGGCACACATCTTTAACACAATGGGGGGAATACCGTCGGGACCACATGACTTATTCACATTTAGAGAAAGAAGGGCTTTACGTACAGCTTTTTGCGTGAAACGTATTTCCGGCATAGAGCATGTAGAGTGCGGTATGTGCGGCGGTAATTTACCTTTATCCTCTAATGTGGAATTTTCTGCAAAAAGAGAGCCCAGAAGATCGGCTTTCTCTTTTGCAGTGTGTGCCAACCGGTCATTTCCCATGTGTAAAGATGGAAAAGATGGGCGACAGAAATTGCCTTGAACGGCTTTGGCGAGAGCCCAAAAAGCTTTTGTTCCAGAAGGAAGGTGGGCTAGTTTATCACCTAGTTTGGCAATATACTCCGACTTCGCTTTTGCAATTGCTCTTTTGAATGACCTTGAGGCAGAGTTCAACTTCTTTTTGAGGGTACTGGAATTTGTGTCTCTAGCCGCTAATCCTGTAACCCAGGCCTGGTAGCATTCCTGTTTCCAGCGAGCAGCCGCTTTACAGGAACCACCAAACCAGGGCTTTGATTTGCCACCGATGGGCACCTTAGAGCTAGGAACAAAGAGTTCCATGCCCTGCAGCAAGACATCAGTGACAGATTCTGCACAAGCGCTAGGATCATTTTCTGAGAAGCAAACCCTGCCCCAGGGATACGAAGAAAAGAATGTGCGCATCCCATCCCAGTCTGCTGACTTGAAGTGCCACAAGTGACGAGAACTCGCACAAGGGCGGTGATAGAACGTTATTGGCACTTCACACCGCACTAGGCAATGGTCTGACGAGCCGATGGGTGCATCGACAGTAACCTGATAGCCTTCAGGGTGGGAAGTCAGCATAAGGTCTAACAGGGAAGGCAAATGATCCTTCACATCGGGCACTCTTGTAGGTGAGGGCACCAATTGTGTCAAACCATAGGCAATGGCGAGCTCATAAAAAGATCTCCCTGCATGGTCGGTTGTACGAGAATTCAGCCAATCTGTGTGGTGGGCATTGAAATCGCCCAGTATCACGACTTCAGCAGAGGGGATCTCACGGAGTATGTGATCTGTCACGGATTCGATGTGCTCCACAAGTTTGTTTGTCTCCGTGTTACCACTGTGGGACCTATAAAGGCACGCATAGATGCGCGGGTGGTCGTCGCAATCTATACGCAGCCAGAAGATTGAAAGGTCCTTGACTTCAAGGTTCCCAAGGCGACGAAAACACAGGTCCTGACGGATGTACGCGCATACACCGGCACGCGGCAGGAACTTATGTTCCAGACTGTAGCCGGGGTAGTGAAGATACGAGGTATCGAGTGGGGAGGAGATTTGTGTTTCCGTTAAGAAGAACATCGCCGGCTTTGTGGATTCCAGGTGATAGTGAATGGAATTTATGTTCGAGTGCAGACCCCTTACGTTACAGAAATCCACCTGTAGTGTGGAGAGGGGTGTGGAAAGGCGATTCTTCTTATTGGCCCGGGAAGAGGATTTGAGCGAAATTTTGCCCACCCCAGAATACGCTGGGCAGCCTGAACCAGAGAGCTCAGGGAGGGATTCTCCTGCACAATCTGTGCTGGTACCCTCCTGGGGTATAATATATCTATTTAATTTCGCTGCCATAGTTATTTAGGGGGGGGGGGGAGAGATGGGCGCCCGGTTATCACGCTGACCTTTGCGAAACGTTTTTAAGAAGATAAAAACTTCACGCCGGTGTTCTGCGTGACAGTGGTTCTACCCCGGACGAGCTACCGCCCATTCGTGCTACTTACAGAGTATATAAGCAACTGTAGCTCTACCACTATGTAAATTGATCGCCAGAGCCTCGTTCGTCGATCAGCAGGGTGCACCGCGAGCAGGTGAGGTTGGCTTTGGCTGTTAGGTGTTATACAGCCATGACACCCCAAATTATAAATTATAAAAAAGTACTTAGTACAACCTAATATTTATTATACCTAAGTATAAGTAAAATTGAAGTACTTATCTGAAAATTGTAATGAATATATACACAGACAAAAAGGGTATCATAACAGTAAAGAAATCTAGCCTGTTCGTTATTGTAATCCTTTTACCATTCATGTCGGAGACACGAAAAGGCTTTCTCGACGGCGCGGACTAATTTCAAATGCACCTCCAATCGTAAAAGAAGTCGTAAAGAAGCGAGTTCCCCTCAAATCGATGCACAGGAATCAGGGAACAAATAGTTGATTTCTTATTGGCTTCCGCCCAGACTCAGATTGAAAATTCGCCATAAGGACATTGAGACACGCCTGGCCAGATTAAAGGGGGGAAACTAATAAAGAAAACTTTTGCGACACCGTATTTTTACAAATGCGCTCTTAAAACTTTAGAACCTTTATTAGGACCGACGTGGTTGGTAATAGTTTCGAAAAGGTTTTGCGGTGATTGCAGTATTTTTCCTGGAAAACGATAAAACAGATTTTCAACTTTTTGTTATGGCTTTGTGGACTTGATTAAGTTTTTCAATGTTCATATATTTTATGTTCGTTTTTATCAGTTTCATTCGGCTCGTAAATTGAGTTCTCGTCAAAGAATATTAAATGCTGAAAAAATAAATAAAGAGCGATTATTTTTGATCTGCACGAGGCTTGAAAAGTGAACGGGAAAGTTTTCATGATAACCCGTATTGTTGTTAATTTGATGCCAAGGGGTTCAAGTATAGTGACAGGAAAAGCGGGATAATAAGACCAAAATACAACGATAAACATGCTATGAAAACATGTCAGCGTACTCAAGGCTTCGAATAGGAAATAGGGTAATGTGAATTTCATTAACATAAATTATCTCGCAGGAAAACGGTGTCTCCGACACGGGACAGAGTGTCTGAACGCCTCGGGGCTGCTTGTTTACGTAACACGTTACTTCCGTCCATCGGGATCAATTTTCTTAAAGCTTTTAGGATTAATTAAAGTGTTTCAACATTACCGAGGATCATTCTTATACAGAATAAAGGGAGGTTATTGTTTTCTTGGATATTGTATATACGCCGGAGCGGAATTTTTGTCGTCGGATAAATAAGGACAATATTACGTTTTACACCTCGAGATGAAAGCTGTAAATTTGGGCACAACGTGTACCTCCACGTATATAATTTCACACACGCCTCAACTCATCGTTCGGCGAAATATAAAGGTGTATAAAATTTTATTACGGGCGTTACCCCTTGCAGTACTCTATAAACATTTTGTTTCGTTCCCCCGAGTCGATGTATCGCGTCTTTCCCTTATTTCCCTCTAATGCCACATTTCGCGTCTTAATAAGAGATCGTATTATGTTTCGAACGTTCGCATTGTTTGATTTTCAATCTCTTGAGATTGCAGATTTTCTTTGCTACGCTAATGGTTCGTGCTTGAAAGATGGAATATCTGAATCCTCTATAAACAGAAGGGTTTAAGCTATCAAGGAGCTGCGTTCATTATTAATATGCTAGTGAATATTCGATTATTATGAAAGTGCACTCTATAATAAACTGGAAAAAAGTGAATTATAAAGTTAAATGAGATGTTTATTTTGACTGCACTCGACGTGAAAGCAGCAGGCAAAATCCAATGAATACGAACACATATTTACTTAAAAACATTGAAATGTTGCTGGACAGCTTTATAAGGCTATTAATTTTTAATGTTTCCTCATGCGTTAATATTTGTTCTTTGCTATATGACTGGCTCGCAATTTTATTGTATCGTTTGATACAGTTTTTTCTATATAGCAGGTTCATTATGAGACTAAAGCCAAAGCTTTAATTGCTTGTGTTTCCAACATAACAATGTTTCAAAAAAAAAAATTTGATCATTCACGTATAAGAATTTTTTATGAGTTAGTAATAAAGGTGATTTTAAAAACGACGTTGCACATTTCTTACAAACTTAGAAAGCCCCAAAGAATCAGTTACGTGCAACAGCCATCAGGCGTAATCGTCTCCAATCTCGAGCAGGCACGTGCGGTTCCCTCACCGGTGCCGAAGTAATATCGAGATGTTTTCAATATTGATACCTGTTTGTCTTGTCACCGGTGTAGATTACAGTGTAAAAAATTGCTTACTTTCCGCTATCGTGGAGATTTTGTGGCGAGTTGTGGACTAAATTGTGGAGACAGGAAATGTGATCGACCCAATTTGAAGTGTTTGTACGCGAATATAATATTAATATGATTATTATTTTCTATTTACTTCACCAAGTAGAAGCTAGAGCTTCTACCACTAGAAGTGGGTTCATTATAGAAAACAATAAAAATAAACGCGTAATTACTCCATAGTTTACCAACAGTCACGTAGAAATACTCCATTCTCGCGATTTTATTATAAAAATGTTTCGTATTTTACTCTCGCCGTCTCCACTGAAGCCTTCGACGCCATCAAAAATAATTTACATAAAATCTTAAGCAAACGCAGCGAATTGAGTAAACTTCAATTATAGGATCGCATCTTCCAGTCTAGTGGCGATGTATTTAGTCTCCATGTACTTTATTGCTTCAAGAAAGAAATATTCTTGTTTATTATGATTTGTACGTTGCTTCATCAAAACAAAATTTAATTTCCGTTCGTGATTTTATTTATGCTATTGAATTTTTTGTACTTTGTGTGTCCGTTTGTGGTGAAATAAGCTTGAGGATGGAAGAGCCAAACTATTCGTGTTGATATAAGTATTTGTAACCGATCAGGACCCAGGTAAATCTCTGCACCTTTTGTTCGCAATAGTGACAAGGGTGGTTTCCAAGAAATATTTGGGGGCATCCACCGCGAGGAATCCTATTGCAATTTATGCTCATTGAACCGGCAAAAGTATATGGGGAGGCTAAAGTCGCCTTCGATTCTTTTATTGCCTTACATGATCAATAAAAATAGTGCCGCTGCAATTGGTCTTTCAATTCAAGTGTTCGTGAGTATCAAGCTTTACAATGCTTCTTTTATTAATTTTTTATATTGTATAACTAGCGGTCCGCCCCGGCTTCGCCCGTGGTACATATTTACGTTTTCTCCACATAAAAACAATCCTCGTACTTCAAGGAATATAATAAAAAAAGAATTATCGAAATCGGTTCAGCCGTTCTCGAGTTATGCGCTTACCAACACATTTTGCGATTCATTTTTATATATAAGATTTGTAGTTCTTTCGACGTAAACTTTTGACTTAGTTAGGATTTTATTTTCATTGAGTACCTAATCTTAATGCAATTTTCATTATTATAACAACATAACTTTTTAATAAGAATTACCGGAATATACATGCAATGTGCACATAATATTATCCACACCTATTGCTCTATGACAATTCAAAAGAAAATAATATAAATTTAATATGACTATCGAAAAACTTTGCTAAACAGGCATTCTATTTTAAATTAATATTTCGAGTTTAAGTTTGAGCTTGCAAACATTACCCTATCGTTTACCTCAGCCTAAAGCAATAATTAAGTGATTACCAGCAAGAACGTAGCAATAATTGATTACTAGCAAAAACGCTCTATTAGGGCGGATTTAATCAAACAGATTGCTATACCGCAAATTATTTTGAATAGGTAATGGTCATAGCGAGTTGCAATAAGTCACCAGGACTCAAGGGATGATACTCCGACTCGTGCGGGGAAATAATTGGAAATTGAAATTTGTTTAGGACTGTTCTGGGCACCTAATTTGATTACGTCGGCTCGCAATCTACGCGCAATAACAATAAATATAACCGCAAGAGGTGAATCAGTGCACTGCTTTGTGTAATAATATTTGCGGAGGGATCAACTTTGCTGATTCGGCTCGATGGTAATGGCAGTTTAAAATTTTTGTGTTGAGCTTTTATTAAATGTATTGTTTTTTTTCGTTTTGACGTATTTAAATACACGCTGTTTTAATAACAATTTGAAAGCCGAAATCTGTTTAGCCTTTCTACCTTCAGCTAGGTCATTATTTTAATACATGTAGAGCGTCATTACATGGTCATTACAATACACGACTTTTTGGTATACTCCCACTCATAATAAATGATAACGAGTATCCCTTGCACAGACATGCACACACACACACACTCATATTATATGACTCGAAAGGTATATGTAGAGGGCATTCCCCTTTACCTTGGGACCCATTTCTTAAACCCGTAACTTCCCACAAGACTCACTAAATCTCTCGTACCTATCTTTTGTATCTGTAGAGTGCATATTCGAGTTTCTTCGTAACTATTTCAAACAAGTATTTATTGAATATGGTGATATAGTAGTAAATTATTTTTGATAATATCTAAATTTGACGTAGGTATTTTGTAGCAGTACAAGTATCATAAAAATCGTTGAGTTGGATTGAAGTTGTTTAAATTATACTGGACTCAATGTGTTTTAAAAAAATTATTCGGATCGCAGATTTAAAAGTGTTAATACGATTAGAGATAAGCGAAAGTAAGATGTATTAATATCATATAAGATCAAAATTAATATTTAACTGAAATGTATTCCGATAAATACAGTATTATTGTACGCACAACAATGACAGAAACAAAAGCACGCACGTGAACTCCCTATATTGGCAATATCCACGGCATTCCTTCCACACTACAGAGACACGTCCCTTATTAGCTAGGGGGTACCTTAGTTCCTTACCCCCGCTATCACTCACCTTGTCCTATCACCGTTCCCCCCATCTACTAATCACAGAGGATGTGCGATAGACGCGCTATGCATATTTATTATCACCTCCACCGAAATGCTCACCAATCGTCGTGGGACGTGGGTGTTTTTCATTAGCTCATGTTGTTTATATAGTGGCCCTCTGTCAGGTAACGGCTTAACTTTTGATGAGCAGATTCCTCTTGTTAATTTCTACGCACTCTTACCGAACATATCCATCGAGCCAACTCAGTGCAGCGCCGACCACAACACGACCCACTTTAAATTTCAATTACTATTTACGTTCTGTACAATGAAAAGCTATTCAAACTATTGAAACAAAAACCGACGAATACTCAATAATAAATTAGCCGGGATCAGTAAATTTACAAGGCCGTGAGCGAATATGAGCGATATTACAACCGCAACAAACAATCGGTGATCAACGAGCGCGATCGAGCTTCATCACATGCGCATAGTATATTCACTTCTCGGCGCAGTAACTAAATTTCCTAGCGAAAAAAAATCCAATAAAAATTAATTACTTTCCCTGGCGTTAACAAATAGAGTCACACGTGACGCAGCTGAATTGAAACGCGAAAAAGTGCAAATACAAACATTTTCAATTTCGCGCGTATTCAATTCCTGACGAATGCTAATGTTGTTTAACAGGAGAATTCTTGTGCAGTTCAACAAGGGAGGTCGAGTTAATTAAATATGCGCCGGGTTTATTTTCGTGAAATTATTTGATCTCGGCCCGACGGGATAAATTCGGCGCAATTCATTCGCGATACCGAATCTAATTTTATTTTAGTAGACAAGACCAGGCATCGCTTCTAACTTGAAGTAGGTACGAGCGGAGCGTTCGAAAAGTTTATTCCAAGAGAAACTACATAAACATGTAAGCGAAGTTTATTGCTGTCTGTGGGAGCTTCTACACTTTTTGACTTGGATAAGCGGGCAAATTGGTTAAAGTGCCGAATCATGTCACTGAATCTAAGCCTGGCACTAATGTTACTAATTCAGCGCGATAACTTCGCGTTCGACGGAAAATGTATCATACCCAAAATAATCAAGTTGGGGCTAAAATGTAGACCCCAAGAATTAGGTCTCGTTATTTGTGTCTTTCAGCTAAAACGGTAAATAAACTAGTTTAAGCACCCACCGGGGGATCTTAACGTTACATTAGCTACTCCAGCTGTTTATAATGTGGCTGTAATTTAACGAGTATTACATTCTAAATAACAGCAATATTATAAAAGCAAACGTAAAAGATTTATGTACAAGGAGTGCATACGACAGCTTGCATAATTTAATAATTCCATACACCCTTGATTAAAATTTTGCTATAACACATTAGCGCGGTAAGATGCCGAAGGGCGTAGGGCAAGGAAATTAAACGGTCCATAATAATTTTGCTACGCAATTTCTATGATTAAAACCTTGCAATTAATTAGGAAAACTTTACACCCGATAGGGCATCGATAAAACATTAATCGCAGGATTTGCTAATGAGAAAAAATGTTTTGGCTTCAAAAAGCGGGAGGAAAATTACTCGATTACGATGGTTCAATGAAAGTTAACCTGAGCATTTATCTTTATAAACATTAGATTAGCATTTACGAAGTTCGAAGACAAGATCAACTCTAAAGTTGGGAGTCGAACGTTAGCTGAATTCCTCCCTTTCGATTTCGACTAAAGGCTGCATTCGGAGGAAAACTTTGCCGCCGATAATTACCCAAGTGTGAACGGGGTGCCAATTCCGAGAACAGTGCGATATAGCTCAATTTAGCAATCACCAGTCTTACCACCGTCTGTACTTGTGTGTAATTACCGATGCGAATTATATGGTAGCCCGTAACACTGCAGCGTATTCATGTTATGCTCCCATTACACGATATCGGCCTGTGTTTTCCAGTAGTCGGAATAGCTCGTTGAGAAGTTTGCACGAAAAATACTTTCGTAACAAGATATTCCAGTTATTTATAACTAATTGCATGATTACTATACATACTAACACGACATTTATTTCAAATTTTATATTGTTAACGTAGTGACTTATATGAATTAAATATTTAGGGTAATTTTAAAGAAAATAATTTACTTTGCAGGTATTTTATAACTCTTTTAACGTTCGAGGACAAAGAATAGAGATCACCTAATAATTATAAAATAGATCAATATGTAAATAAATAGTTAACCTTTGATGAATTTCAGATTGAATATCATATTATAAACGGTAGAATATTATGTCCTTCAAAACGTCAATTTACGCTATCCCTAAAGCCCACTTAAACAATTACTTAGGCCATTACAATGTGTATCAACATTGCTATCCATATCAAAAGATGGGTTTCAAATACAGCAGGATTCCACTTGATCGCGATAATAATAGATTAACATCAGTTACATTTCAAAGGCACACAAAATATTCCCGCACCGATACCGCTGTCGTGTGAATTATAGATGCGCGGGCTCGCTACACCGTCGCTCGTGTGATTTTGAGACAATCTGATTTTGTGTTTTCCCCGTTTTGGCCTATGAATGTTTTATAACATTGTTCTTACGATTCGGAGCGTCTAATGGATCCGCGGTCGTTTATTGTATACTTTACTCTTTGTCTGTTGCAGTATATTACCTAACAGGTGAGGGCCTTACGGTTGAAGATTTATATTGAATTGGAGAACCGACTTTTAATTGGAATTATCATAAGACTATATTGCAACATACAACAGCATAAATAACCTATGGAATTCAAACTGAGAATAGTCAAAATTATGTAAAAATATGCACTTCGTCGCATTTCCTATGCTATTGTAATGCGTTAGCCAATTGCTATGTTAAGTATTTGAATCTGAAAACTGTAAATGTTCAAAGCACTCCTTAACCCTTGAGGGTACGGATAACGGGATTTAGTTCAATCAAGTATGGGAAAGGGGAGGAAAGTTTGAATGCGTGTTTATTTATGTAGGTATCGTTTGATCAGCCGTACTTAGATTGCTACGAGTTTTATGGACTTTTCAATGAGGTTATGAATTTCGATAATAATTGAATATTGTTACGTTACAAATAATTAGATATTTCAATTGTTTACTTACTAGGGATTGAAGGCAGTGCTTATTCCCATGTTATTTTTTAATGTTAGTTATTAATCAGAAAATATTAATCTATGATAGACGTTATAATGCAACATTAATCCTTCTTAGGAATTTTTCTTTTGTACCAATTTAAATAAAAGCGTAACACGTGTAAAATATAATTGAGCGCTAAAATCAAAGCCCGTAATAACCGTTAGGCGAACGGGTGTGCGCAAAATTTTTAGTAATTCCCAAAAACGGTGCGAAATTATACGTTAATAAAGGTCGTATTATAGGCAGTTACAAACGAAATCGAATTGCGTTAACATTTCCCAGGAGCCGCGGACATTTATTGGTTGGCTGGCGTGGATGAAACAATAAAGAACGGTTAAGTGCGTTTTAATGTGGAACAAGAACATGGACAATGGTCCGCCGAGTGGGGTCCGGCAGCGGTCACTGTTTGCTAGTGCTGCTGGCTGGGGTGTTATCGATATTCGGTGGTTAGGGCTGGATGCAGATTGTGTGATTGTCGATAGATGTTTTGAACGATATTTCAAGAATGTGTTTCATATTTCAGGTTTCAGGAACTTAAAAAGATGAGATTATTATTACTGAATCTTATTTATAAACTTCACTTTTAAAATCGAGCAATACACTATATGACTATAATATTATAGTAACATAAAAATAACATAACTCATTAATTGTGTAATGTGTAATTTGAACAATTCGTCTTTTAGATACAAAATAAAATGTCAACCGCAAAAATATCGACAAACAATAATCGTACAGAGCAACTCTACTAAATGGATAGCTAAGTAATAAACGTACCCGCATAAACCTTTGAATTGCTGACCACGGCATCGAACCTACGTGCCCTTTGTCTGTGTAGACCGCAAATTGTTTAAGAAATAAAATAAAATCTAATTTACCGCTTTGCTACGTTTATAGGAAATTGTTGTTTTACGATTACGGCTTTCCGACTGGACTGTATTGTTTGTGTTCAATACCTTTTTACACACTTGATGGGGATGCCTGAGATTTGGGACTTTAATTTAAATATTGCGTGTATTTGATATCTGATTAAATTGTAGAGCTTTTGGTAATTTTTTTAATGAGATATAGCAATTAAAATTTTAAAATCAAACACAAAATGTTGAAATAAAATATTTCATTAATTTGCATTTATGCTGTTGGTTACCTTAGTTATATAGGACTTTTTCAAGCAAAGTTTTATTTACAAAACAGCAGGAAATATTGATTTATTCTTTCTTTGCTACAAATATAAACATAGGCTAGCCTATTCACAATCCACTTAAACCTATATCTCTTATTTATGTCCATTATATTCGCCCCACTCACGCATTACGGCTGGACAATGGAAATTGGTAACATATTCGAACATAATGCTGTTACCCGGTCCTAACGGAACAGGGGAAATGCATTGCTCATAGAAACAGAAAAATGGCCGCGGGCACACTGCAGAATGTCCAAAAATACATTAGTCGCATTAGAAATGACATTAAGGGTCGGGCAGACCGATAACAATTAGGGTCGTTCGGGCCTTAAGGGGACTTAACGGTGCATAGACAGTTAACAAAGTTAGCACTGCTTTAAAGAATGTGATGCTTTTCTAAAAGGATCTGGCGCTCCATTGTGTGAAGCGGAACATTTGTTTCTGATTTTTATTTTGCGAAACACCTAACTGTTATTTAGTTAATCCTTTTTCGCTTTATATCAGAAAGTGATGTTTAAATTAGCATGGTTCGAGTCAATAGGCGCTGAAAGCTGCCGCGACACTCATTCATAATAAAGGTGGCATAGAGATAAAAAGCATCTTTCATGCGGTATCAACACCGAAAAGACGTGGCATAAAAGAGACGCCAAAATTTTCAGAGACCACGCTGAAGATTCTTACAATATGCATAACTTGTTGAGAGAGTAATCAAAAGACGATATAAAGTGAAGAGGACGACACGAAAGGCTAAAAATGTAAACCCTCGGTTAGATTTTTCTTCAGAAGTCACGCGACCCCTCCAGCGAAACTTGCTGTAAGATGGGAAAAATTACCGTGCCCGGCGAAGTTTTTTCGATTTGAATTATGAATCCTTATTTTACTCGGTCCTAGCAAAGTTTGTTTAATATTGGCCGTAGCTTATTCTTTAGCGCTATGTGAATATTAATCCATGAGCGACACTTAGTTATCGTGAGTGAAATGAATTGAATTTTTTATAAAATACAACGACGTATATGTTGGTTCTTTTAGATTTTTATATTAAACTAAGCATTATTCCTCCATCATCATTAGAATAGTATTTAGTAGTATATAGTCTTAGTGGTAAAATTACCCAATGATTATAGATTTTCAGCGCTTTCAATTTAAACATTTGGCGAGCATGAGAATAAACTACAATACCGAGAAATAAGTTCAAAATAAACGCGAAGAATACAACTTTGCGCAAAGTGCATAAAAGCAGTTGCTGTAGGCGTAGTAGTGTTTCTCTAAGAATACATGCAAACTTTTAAAATTGTATTTGCATTTCATACATGCAGGATAATATTGGCTTTGTTGTGTTTGAGTTCTTTAGAATTGAAATTGTTTACTTTTCCTATCAATATTAAATGCTATCAATAAGCTTAGATATTCATTCTATAATTCCCGTGCACATAAAATATCATATTTAGTATTCTGAGTGTGTTGGCAAATGGTTTATTAAAGCTAATGCAACACACAGCAAATCAAACATCATATTGCTCTCTAGAATATTTATTATTAAGATGATTATTTTTATCATCACATGTGACAAAGCAACCGATGGAAACTGTAGAAATAGAAGCTCCAGTTATGCGCTCTTTCTAGTCTACTAAAATATTAACGGATATAAGAGCATAGCCATGCACAATCTACGTTGATTTATTTTAATAATTCAATTGCCGTGCATCGATGTTAAATGCGCATCACAAGTTGCACTCAGCTATTTCGAAAAATAATAAAAACAATTCTCGCATTCCGTCGCCACAAAATTTTAATTAACGCTCAAAATTAATCCTTTGTCCCCGCAATTTCATACAAGTTGTCGTGAAGTGATTTATTTTCAATTGGAAAGTTTCACTAAGCCAGAGATAGGGTCATTTCTGTGATATTAATTGCTGCAAAATTACCTTTCTGGGGTTCAGTGACTTCGACCTTTTCTTGTGCCCTTTGCTGACCATAAACGTCAAGGAACAATAAACGGGTAAGAGTGACCGATAGTACCTTTAGCCAAGTTCTTGGGTTGCCCCTGTCCACGAACACCCCTGTCAAAGGCCAACGCCAGACCCCAGGGGAAATTATTGTCTGGCTTTAAAGGGCACTGCTAAAGTATAAAAAACATCGTATTTGCAATCGAACTTTATAAATACTATCTGATATTGGTCACGTGACTCCACTAATAATGAAAAAAGCTGATTCAATTAAGATAAACGCAAAAACATAAGGTTTTCTTCAGCGGAGATGCTTTGTATTTAACTCATTTGCACTGAGCAAATAATACATGAATTTATTAAGGTATTTTTCATTATGCTTTATTATTAAAATACAAATTATTTTGTGTATTAAGTAAAATGGAAATTACTTTCCAGAACTTTTTTGTTACAAACAAAGATTTAAATTTATATCACATACAATATTCTCCAATAGCATTGTTTATTGTTACGTAGAAAATAAGTGGAAAGACAATGCCAAATTCAATTTTCCCTGTGTTTCTTCGTGTTTGAACTTCATAGCAAACATCGGAGAATGTTATTTACTAAAACAGGGTGAATTTGTCAATCAGGATCAAACAGCGACCCCACGCAAAACTTAAAACTCGCATAGACATCTCGGTGGAAACTTTCACAAAATCATTGTCAATGTCAATAAATAAGCGAAATTAAATAAACACCCCACGGCGAGATAAAAGGTCTAGACAGTGACGGTGCAACCGCACTTTCGATGGTGTCGTATTTTAAAAAGTTAGGGGAAAGTTGACACTTAAAAGAATTTAACCTTCCATTGTATTAATTATTCAGGGCGGTGCTTTCTTGTTTTAAGGTGCGTTCGTAGAGGGTAATTTGTTTCGGTAAAAAAATATCGAGGAGGAATTTGAGGAAGGGCCCGGCAACGAATCTCTAGCTTTCGCTTGACTAGAAGCGGGAGAAAAGTTTAATAAAATTGTTTCGGAATGCAGCGTGGATCGAGTTACTAGTTGAATAACCTATCGATTTGACTTTACAAAGTTTCCTATGTTGGTAAACATCGAGAGCATAAACAAACATGCACACATGAAGTGTTTGTTTTGATTTTTCGATCATATTACGGCACACAAAACCTCCCTAAAGCTTTGTCTAAAGTTGTCGTGTCACATAAACAGAATCAATAAAATAATTTATTTATTAACAATGTTTGTAATTATTTCACAATTACTGCTCGTGATATTGTAATTTACATCGTAATTCGTACGCATTGCGAAATTATAATTGAATCTACAAATTTAATCATAATTATTTAACGATACTTATAAGTGTCAAGAACGCAGAGTAAGAGATAGGTACTAACAGCAATTGTACTAATTTTATGATTTTTGTTACAAATAATAAAATAATATTAATAACAACTAAATATTTGCACTATACTTTTGAAACATACGTTTTTACCGTTAAACCTCGTTATCGTAAGTCATGTTACATTTCTTAAAATGATATCATTGATTTATTTAACAGCATCTTTGTTATTCCAACATCATCTTCCAAATAATACCTTTGCTATGTACTAATCTCGAAGTTAATTCGGTGCACCATTCGATATAAAGTTATAAATATTAAATATTATGTTCGTGCAGTCTGTTGTAATTAAGTGTAGACGGGACACTCGGTGTGTACACAAAGAATATTCCTACACCAATCTCATTTGTAGATACTGGGGGAGGCTTATAGCGTCCCAGCCGGAATACTTTAACTTTTCAATTGTAACTTTTGATGGGTTTTCGAATGTAATAATAATCGTTGTAGGTATCGCGGATAGGGTGCTTCAATCAACGAACATTACAAAAGAATGCCAATTCTTGTGCGGAAAATTGAGTTATATCATGGGTGTATTATTCACCTCTGTCCCTTTGTGCTCTGGTTTTTTTATTATTCATAACAAATAAAGCAGTAATAGTGGTATTGTATACAATCATAGCGAAAGATTATGGTTCGGTATCCATTTTATGTTGGACTCTTTGATCAAAATAGCTCATATATTATAAGTAGTTACTAGATCAATTGAAATCGTAAATAATTTACATGCGCTTGTGAAGTCGAATCGAAAGTGCATGGTATTTTAAAATAATGTTAATATAATGTCTGACAGTATCCGTATTTATAAAGTATGTTTAGAAGCAAAAAGGAATGTGTGTAGAAAAAACTCCTTTGCTCGTGAAAATATGCATAACCCAAACCGAAGTCGTTACCATTAATTTTGGCGCGCTGTCAACACGGTAACATTTAATAAATTTTTTGGCTCACATTTTATGCAAGATAAAAGTCATGAATCAGAGGCCCGTATGCGAAAACGAAGGTTTGTTCCCTTAAAATCGACTTCCCGGGTTCAACTCGAATTTCCTGTCTGATATGAATCTTCCCTAGTCGCTTTAAGGTGATGTATTTCTTATTCGTACCCTCACAGTTCTGTTTCTTCTCGACGCCGGCTGCCTATGTCGAGGGCCCCTTGGTTAAATTGATTTTCAATTTGTTTGAATGTGGTCCACGGTGCAGCGGGCAATAAGGAGGCGGAATAGCGGAAAATTATTTGACTGAACTTGTGCTTGATGGGATTTCAACTGAATTAGCTGTCTCGGGGTGGACCGGAATCAATAATAAATTCATAATTCATGTGTTTTATTTTATTGATTAACTATTTTTAATAGAAATTCTTTGATTGTGTACTCACGTTTCATTTGTAACAGTAGATATCGTTAATACAGTAGTGTCTAGTTCACAGCATTATGTAATGTGATATAATAGGAACTTAGAAATATTTTATTGTTTAATTCAATCGGATACATATTATAAATAATAAACATCGTATCATTTTACACATTCACAAAGGTTCGTATGGCACACGATACAATACGATAAAGATTTATCATAGATCCAGATTACCCAAAGTTTATATCTTCTTTGGGCGGCGTCTAATCAAAAATTAAAGCATTCTCATAAAGAAATTTTTATGGGACAAGGAAACTTTCGTATTAGACATAAAAATTCATCACAAATCTGCTTCCCTTGACAGTAATAAATTTCTATTAACTTCTTGAGATGTAACTTGTATTTTATTGTCGAGTGATAGGGATTAATTCGGCTGACTTATAACTGTCATACATCTGCTGTCTCAGGGACTTGGGGAGTATAAAATAAAGCTTCCTTGCGATTATATTAATACATAGTGGGGGCAGGGTACAAAATGATCCGGGAGGAAGCGTTAAGCCGTCTAAGTGGTGCAAGCCGGGGACCACATTTGATGGCTGTCGTTGGTATAGCTTTGATTTTCGATCTGGGATTAACTTTAGTTTCTGTATTTGAAACTTTACAGCCGATATAGCACTGTAGATATTTACAAGTTCTTGGAACCCATAACGATCCGGACTTAAAGATTAAGCAATTTATCTAAGCTCGAGTATTCTCTTCGACGTGTACTGATGTTTTCGTAAAAAATAGCTTTCTGCCGCTTTAAATTCTTAGAAATACTATCAATAATAACCACTACACAGAAGTCGATATTTTTTAAATAGAAGTAGTAATTTCCTTTTTTATCTATCCTAAATTTGTTTCTACACCTTCCTTTGTAAATGTATAAATAGGCCTTATATTAACATATTAATTCATTAATCGGTACCTATTATTTTTTATAAGGGACATTAAAATAATGTCCTGTGAAATGTCTGTTCAATTAATATTCGTCGTACTGAAAACACAGCTTAATATTATTGATTTTTAGATCAATCAAGACTTATTAATAGAATCGTTTAAAATTACTTCGTGTAAATTTTGTTTACATTTTTATTCAATGCTAAGAAAAAGAGTGCGTGAAAGCGTATTATAGGAGTTTGAATTATAAACTAATTAAATATCTCTATCAAAATAACAAAACTTGTTTATAAAACGCAAAGACAGTATAAATTAATAAACATTAATTTCACTATAAAGACTTTTAAATAAACATTTTAAAACATTTTCTTTAGAATTTTTCATAACTTAACTCAAGGTACAATACAGCGTAACAAGGTCTATTTAAACGCCTACGTATTTACGAATTGTGTTGTGAGATATAAAACTGTATCATTTTATTCGGTTCAGGGTTATTGTAGTGAGTAATATTACGGTGTAGTTTATTCATAAATAGCAGATTTGACGTCTAGGGATTCATTGTTGCCGCACCGGATAAGCCTCGGTTCTTGTAATTTAACATTTAGTTGGAAGCGAGCTAGCCTGCTTTCTACTTTTTGTCGTCCCCTGAACATCTTTATAAATATCTTATTATGAACCTAAATTGAGAAGGAGCTTACGTCCTTATTTGCGTTGTAGAAAATTTTATTCAGCTTTTCGCAAATGAATTTTAATTGGGTTTTTCGTGTCTCTTTTAACTTGTACTGTCTGTGAAATGGATATGAAATAAGAAAATTAAATGTTGTATTTTTCCCGTAGATGTCAACAGCGTTCGTTAATTCTATCAAATGATTCTACTTTACGAAGAAAACGTACTTAGTAGGTATGGTGTTATAACTACTTCCCCTTGTTAATTTTCTTTTCGACTGAATTTCGCTTTCGAAACAATTTGGTCAATTAAAATAATTAAACTCGAGTAGAGTGATTGAAACAAACGTTTTAACGGAATACTTATTCAATCTACTATTCGAAGAATTTGCACCTAATTTTAAAAAAAGGTTGTACGATATTATTTTGCCTTGAAGGACTAGCGGATATTAATTCTGCTTAACAAAAGAAATCTCATCATCATTTGAAAATCTCATTCGGCTGAGCACCGTGTAGTCATGGTGACTTTTGTAATGACAGTCTTAGAGGCGCCATCAAAAGCTGTCATTATACTGAGTCGCGTTATTACGTCATTATTCCCAAGATGTTGGAAGTCTAACAGCCTCAGCTAATGGAATAACATACGAATTTCGTAAATGATATGTATATTATTTAGATAATGCTCAGGTTTAAAATGTTTGTGCATCTTGTAAACCGACAAAAGCTTTAAGACGAAATGGCACGTGCTGATAAGACAAATTAAGAGTCGTTACTGTGCTATGACACTTGAGAGCAACGCGTAGATGTTTTTATTCAAAATAGTATACATATGCAAAAAGCTTCGATCAGCATATTGCATATGTGTGTCCCTATTTTTTGCAATATTACTTGTATAAGGTTTACAGAATAGTAGTTAACTAATGAATTACACTGAAATAGTTATAATAAATATTTTGTTTTAAATTTAAATTCAATGTGTTATATTCGGTCCAATATTTAACGAAACAACATTTAATCACAAAATGTATTATCATCAAAATTCTGATAGAATACTACGTAATTTATAAGCTAGGATATTCAAAGCGAATAATTTAAATTAATAAAAAGTTATTTCATAGACCATTTTCACCAAAGTAATTAAAAGTTGCGTCGCAAACTTTACGTGCATGCAAGTTCAAAGCAATAGAAAAAAATACAAGCAATATTGCGCATCTAAATGTGTCGAAATGATTGCGTTCTGTTTGTTTGTTGTGCAAAGCAGTGCAACATTTGGTGTACTCAGGGCCCCATATTCCTGGGGGCATTCCCGCCCCACTCATTATACCCGATAGTTATTACTGTCATTTTTCAACTCGTTATTTACTCTGAGAAGCGCTGATAGCACGACATTTGCCAAAGACCGACTTTGAGGTTAGGGGTGAAGGATTTTCGGGATAAAATTGACTTTTCGTCGACTTAAAAGAAAATTGAAATAGCCCCTACATGATGCGGACGCCATTATGGCCGTTAATAGAAAGAGTGGGTACATATCTTGTGACTACGATAGCTGTGCTACGATTTAAACTCAAACTCAAACTCAAACATTTATTCATTCAATTAGACTTCTTATAGAAGCACTTTTGAAACGTCATTACATATTTTAAAATTTACCACCGATTCGGAAAACAGTATCTAAGGAGAAGAACCGGCAAGAAACTCCATTTATTTATACAAAGTCAAGATATTGTTGTAGAATTGATCAGATTATGAGTCAATATTATACGTGTAGGTTCATAATTTATTTGTTACACAGCTTTAATATCTATTCGCCAATATGAATAATATCTTTATCATTATTTTTTTATTTATAAACACATAAAAATCTTATAGCTATTAAATTTGAAGGAAAAATAATTTTAATCACAGTCTAATTGGACTTTGGATAATTCAATTACGCAGTATTAAGCTATCATGGGGGACTTCGGATTTTGCAATACCGCGTCGTTCAATTTATTATGAAGAAAAGACGAACTGGTAAGAATCTCTTTAAGGATTCTCTTAGAAAAACCAATATTTATATATAATATTTACTCGAGAGTAAATATAAATCCATACTAATATTATAAATATGAAACTGTCTGTCTGTTCCTCAATCACGCCTAAACTACTGAACCAATTTGTATGAAATTTGGTATGGAGATATTTTGATACCCGAGAAAGGATATAGGCTACCTTTTATTGCAAAATATGTACCACGAGCGAAGCCGGGGCGGACCACTAGTATACTATATAAAGCGAGTGACAAATTCAATTATGAAATATTGTTAACGTTTCTGATTTCACATGTTCAGCTGTTTATCATATCGATAAGAATCTAAGAAAACAGTAATTAGTTTTTTTCTTAAAAGTTAATTTAATAAGATTATTCTGCCTACAAATTGAAGAAGATCAATGCATCTCCTCTGCATGCAGTGAATGCATGCAGTGTTACGATTTTTATTTCAATTACCTCTGAAAAGTTTAAATTTCTGAGTAGTAATAAAGACAAATATACATTTTTTATAGTATGAAGCTTGTTTTTCCATAGCCAATTAAAGTATGCCGGTAAAAAGGTAAGATTTGAAAAACATAATGTAATAAGAAACGAATTTAATTTATTGCCGGCGACGTTTTTAAAGAAGGCGGCATCAGATAAGATGTCAGGATAATAACGAAGATGACGAAAGTTAAATCTAAAGTTTTATTAGTCCGAGTTATTCAGCATTTTAGCTGACGGAAAGAAAATTGTGTTAAGATTAATAAGGAAATTTTTAATGGGCAATGTTGAAAAATATAATTTAAAACATCCGAGCTAGATTATTTTCTGTCTAAACTCGAATATCCGACATTATAAAAGAAGAAATTGCACATAGTGAGAATCTTTTACAGGTGAATTCCAAGATTTTCTGTATTCAAAATCGCTTCTGCAGATTAATGTAGAGATTTAATATAGCAGATGACTCTTTAACAATATCCATTGATATTCTTCATTTCTTAATTCAGTGCTACGAAGACATGCGATCTATTCAAGAGTAAGAAATGAACGCTTTTCACTTAAATTCACACCTGGTGCCTTTATTTCATAAAATATACATTTTAATTTAAGCTTTTTGAACCGTTATATTTACCCGTACATGGGAATTTAAATAAAAAGTAGGACGCCATGAAAAACTCAACTTATTATTACCGATCAAAAATGGCATGTTGAAATCTTTGTCTCTGTTCATGGGGGCATTAAATTTTATTCTTAAAAGCTTTTAAAGTTATTCTAGTCAGCGGTGACATCACTTTGTCAAACATCAATTATGCTTGACAATGATCAATGGCAAAATGATCGAACGCGCAAATCGGTGCGCGAAGATTTTAGGGTGATCTTTTGGTTTTCGGTGACAAATGGGGGCAATAAATTAATTACAAAATCTTCAACGTTTTCACAAAGTTTCTTGTTTGAATTAAAATCGTTGATAATTGAGATAGATGGGCTGTGAACTTTACATGATTGAAGAAACCCTTTTTATATAAATTACCTATAATATAATGCAATGCTAATGCATAACCTATAAACTTTATGAAAAAAATTATGCTTTGCTTGCTTATGTGTAAATATTATACAAAAAAATTTTAACCACAAAGTCAACTCTATATGTTTAAAAGACAAACTATAAGAAATACGCCACCGCGGCTAGACAATACCCATCAATAAGTAAGCTCTTGTTAGTAGCGTCTTATTAGACCAGCCCTACGGCAATATGATAGGGCGAGCTTTTGTAAAAGGGCATATAATGGATTCGCGGCCACTCTGAATTACGATTGTAAATATTTTATGAGAACCAATGTGGAGTGGTGGGCGCATGATTGACAGGAGTTCCCTCGCGTGGTGCAAGCAGCACCGGGGTATTAACCAAATGCATTTTATGTGTTTGTTTTGTACTATATGTATTTGCTGTTCTTATTATTGATATTTGTGAGAGCAAAATATTTAACACAATGAACGCGAATAATTTATCAATTAATTATTTTTTCCGATATTACAGGACGTTAATATAACAAATAGGAAATTTTTGTATTTAACGCAATGCTATATTACATACCTGGTATATTTTAAGTTAACAAAATTAATAGCACTTTACAACCATCTTCGCTACCGAAATTGCCTAAATTAATCTAGCAATTAATAACACACAACCCATATAGAATTATTGGTGGTATTACTTAACTTATGACATATTTATAGGCGTGGCTCAGCTGTGAACCCTAGGCTAACTATTAACTAGTTTGTAGTTGCGAAGTGGCTCTAATATGAGCACCTGAATGCCTCTCGGCGTGGCCCTAAAAGCACGAAATTAATCAACATTTAATTCCATATCGCAGAAGCTAAAGCATAACATATACGATCGTCCTGGGACATCTAGAAAATTAACCGCGCGCTTGGCCCGAAACCCGACGAAAATATGCAAATGAAGAGGCGACTCATTTGACGAATTTTAATGGACATTTAACTGTGTTCGTTAGGAAGTTTCGCTTTAGTTAATTTGGTAAAAACACTCGCTGATACATGCACGCTGCGGGCTTGCCAGTTTTGCATACCTACTTTGAATTAATAAGTGAGCTTATAACTAATAGAAGTGATTAAGCTCCTTAAGCGCATCACATACGGTGAAGATACTATAATATTTTATGTTAAGATTCTCTAATATAAAATATTACAGTATCTTAAGGTATCCGGTATCAGCGTTCTGACCATCATTTGTCTTTTTGTCATTGCGTACTAAGACCCCTGTAGAACTGCCATCCTGTTACAAATGATAGATGAATTTTCACATATTTAATAGTAGTCACAATTCTACAAACAGGAATAAATTAGAGATTGATCAATGTTTTCGTGCTTTCAATTTCAAACAGAAGAAGAAACTTTTATAAAACAATTTTCTCCTCTCAAAATTTTATATTTTAGAATAGAAACCAGTATGAAGAGTAAATTGAATGTTCGTTTAGAATTCGAAACTTTTCGATAGTTTTGTGAATATGAATGCAAACATAAGTGACCTTATTCATGAATCTAGGTTAAACTTTTCTAGGCGGCCTGGATAAAACTAAAAAATACACAGCCGTAATTGAAAACATCGCGAGAGGCGAAAGCCTTTGAACTGTGACGGAGTTTGAAAATTGAGGCCATGTTTGGACTGGATTGAAAAGTATAGGCGAAAGATGTAGCTATGTTTCTCACATTCTAATAAGATGCTGAAGTAATTACCTGCAAAAGAAATAAAAAGCACGTTAGTTATATGAATTGATATTAAGTTTTCACTAAAGGAATTGACACATTAATTAAATTCAGTTAAATTGCAGCTTCTATTTATAAACCTCAATCTATTACGTAAGTAAGTAGGTATATGTAGAATGTTAGAACTTATGTAAACCTATGTAATTTTAATTTTAAAGTATAAATTGAAAAGTATCTGCGGTGAGAACTTTAGCGAACTTTATTTTTGTTCAACAAGCGATGTTAAATATACTTCTCGTTTAATTACAGGCAAGGGCTTGTTAATTTATAACTTCAGACCTAGCGTGCCTACTTGAAGCCTGTGGAAGAGGATAACATCGAAATTCCCTTAAGATTAATTTGCGGAGGTACTCGTGAACTTTAACTCGTTTGCTGACCGAATTCCCAGCCAGACCTCCCAGTTTAGAATTAAATTTAATGAAATAAATTTAGGGAATCAGTAGTTTCAAGTTGCGGAGTTTCCCGGGTAAGATGGACAAGTGGGATGGTTGCGGTGTGTCCGCGGTCCTATTATGTCCTCTCCTTGGCAATACACATTAATAGTTGGAGCTATTGTCACTAAGACGCGACCGCTGTCCACTTAATGACGGAAACTTTCAGGTTCAGTTTTGAACGCAATTATGTCAATCTATTCTGCCTAACGAGATTACCAGACAAATTAAAAACTCGCCGCCATTTTGCCCGCCTAAGAAGCCCTACAAACAATGCTTTCACGTTATTTTGGGGTGTAGATAAGAAACCATACAATTAAGCAGACGAATGAACGACCATTTTTACTGACTCACCTACGCCCTACAAATTGAAAAATATAAACCATTTAAATTGATACACGATCGTTTTGCGATCGCTTATTTCTATTATGTAGTGAAAATTGTAAAAGTTTTTAGTGAAAATCTTCACAAATGGAAATTCAATTTGCCTAACAAATATTGAAATCTAGATTGGTATCAATGTTCGATAGCGAAGCGGAATGAGTTACAAACTTGAGTGTCGGTTCGGATGTTAGTCGAGTGTCGGCCGTGGTGAGAGGAAATTAAAATTGAAAAACTCCGCCATGATGTTTGTGGCGTTAATGATTGTACATAATAAATAAAGCGGACCGCGTAGGCTTATGTGTGAGTCGAGTGGGGGGAGTGGCCGGGTCTCGCGAATGGCCTCTTTAAGCGACATCTGAGACGTGGCCCTTTAGAGAGCTCCCGACCTGTTTCATATTGCCCTGCCCGCTGCTCTGAGAGCTGCTTCACTTTGATTTAGACGCACGCTTCGACGTTACACTCGGAGAAACCCTTTACGAAAGTCAAAGGTCAATACGTAAGAAGGTCACTTGTGAGTTACATTTTGATCCTACTTCACCGTGAAGGTCGTTGAAGATGAAATCAAAGGAGAACTTAAATGCTGTTTAAGTAGTCAAGAAAGCAAATGTGAATATGTAGGTAGTACCTAATACATTTCCGAATAAGCGACTTTTATTTTAGACACACAAGAGGTCTATAAAAGATTGTTAAGATTTTTTTGTTAGGTACCTACGTCGTATTTTATGAAGGGTCAACTAATCATTTCATAGATACAATTATTGTCAACTAATACGTAACTTATGTTTCACAATTAATTAAAAAGTATCAGTATGGTCATTGAAGGATCTTAATTGTATTCTAATTAAATGGTCGTTTAACATAAAGTTACCCTTTAAAAATATCCGCCATCTTGTTTTTCTTTTTTGTGCGTCAATCTGACATTTGACAGGGAGCCATTTTGAAAAAATCTTGAGTACGGCTTCATTCTACATCGGTGGGTAGTCATGAACTATCGTACGGCGACACCCCTTCGTTTTACATACATTGCGCCTATTGTTTTAGAAAGGAGCGGTACATATGTGTAATGTGCTGTTAACGAGGGCTTGGAGTGAAACCCGAGCGGGGTGACAGCCGGCTTAGTCGCCGAAATTGGTTCCATTTTAAGTTTATGATTTTTAACGTGGAGTTATGATAAAACAGCAGTTACGTTGTAAAGATTTCTAAATGAAATTAATTTTAACAATTTACACATTAACTATGTTGATTTACGGTTTATAAATAAAAAATTCCACATATACATATTTAAATGTAGGTTATAACATTGTTTAGAACAGATAATTACAACGGTTAATTTTTTATCAATATTACTCATACCCATGTAACAAGTTCAGTCATTTTATTTATACAGGGAAAAAATATGGCATTAAAATAAAAATCTTTAGCATTTTTATCCTGTAATTCATAGTCGCAATTTACCTTTGATGCAGATAATTTCTTTGCCATTTTAATATTTCTTCATTCACAAAAAATGTTTGCTTCAATGACTTAAATTATTTACTTAACAAGCACAGTAACTATTATACATAAACAGAAGACTCATTAGTACGAACATTTTCAGTAAAATTATGACGACTTCTTCTACAATCTAGTCCTTTTTATTCAGTTTTTTTTTTTAATTATTTCCATATTATGTAGTTTAGACCATAATTGCATTCAATTTCTCTTATTAAATTAGCCAGCATAATCAATAGTGTTGCAATAGCAATCAGGCACAATTATATGTCATTTAAATTCAAGGGTACATTACGGTAATAAGGTAAATTAATCGTATAATCGATCTCGTAAATGGCCTTATAATTAGATTATTTGTAGTTAGTCAAAGCACCAAATAGGTTTCTTCGGAGAATTGACAGCTTAACAACATTGTTGTTAATCACCTATAATCGAAGTTAACACTGCTGTATTATGGGAATAGTTGTGTTTCTTTAACTAGTCGGAATATGTTTCGTATACTGAGTACTAACACTGGAGACATCATTTGCTTCCACTTAGTAAATTCACCCTTCGCTCCCTCAGCAATTGTTTTAATTGTAGGCCCTGAGAGGTGGGAGGATCTAAGCTCTTAGGATTTTATGTATCAAGTATCACTTGTTGAGATTCGGGGAATACTAGATTTGTACATATGTGTAAAGGCCGCCATTTTTATGATACGAGTAAGAAACGAAGGGTTATTATTAATCTGGCGTAAGGTTTTCATTAAAAATGTAAATAGGGGAAAAAGCGGGGAGTGTAAAGCCATATAAAAGTTAGGTAAAATATATAAAGTGTTGAGTGTTTATCTAATTATGACTCATTTCTAAGAAAAAATAAAAGAATAGGTACACTTTATTATAAAAAATATCGTCTGATAATTTTCTTAAGCTGACCCGTAACCTTTAGCATGTAAAAATAGTTTAATAGCTACTAAATTAAATTACAACATTCTTAGGACAAAAAATTAACGATTTTAATCACTAGAGAGTAGAACTATAATAATTATTATGACAAAAAATGTGATCTATTATTGTAGTTTGAATATTCCATAGAGACAGATGTTGAAAAAGTTTAGCAATCTTCACGAGGGGACAAGAGACCTCAATATGTAATTATATTGTAATTACAGTATTACAATGGCAATAACTTGTAACAAAATAAAGCCTGCGGCTAGAAAAACATGGGGCGCTCTTGTAAAAACATTGTTACATTCGCAATAGTTCAATATTAGATGGAATTGTTTGCTAATGTACTTAACATTTAATAAAAGATAAAAATAGTAAGTTTTTTAGGATTGTAAAAATATGCGAGGCTTGCTTTAGGTATAATAGCGTTTTTGTGCGTAACTTCAGTTTAGTTATTTTCCCAAAATAAAGAATTTTAAAAACATTCGATCTTAAAATTAATAAACGATTCATAATTAAAGTATAAAACATTCCAAAGTATTCAACAAATATTTATAAATGTATTGATAGGTACTCGATTATTGGAGGATCTTCGTCTCAAAGAGGTTGGTTGTAAATCAAAGGACGGGAATGAGAAACGACAGTCAACCCTACATTGACTTTAAGCTTCGGATTTGAATAATCCTTTACCGAATACAATTTTATATTCCGAAAATGCCATGTACGTTTATAGATATTTTAATATGTCACAAGGGCTAGGTATATCATTATTTAAAGACATTCACCACAAAAAGGTTTCGAAGCTATAATTATGTCTTAAGTATTATAATCAAGTAAAAACAACGGCTTTAGGTTTATTTTATGCCACGTGCCAGCCTACGGAAAGCGTAGGTTACATAAAAATAATTTAACTTATTGTAGGAAATTCAAAAAACTTTAATTTAAAATCATAATTACTATACGGCACAGGTATAAAAATAGTTTATTAATAAGTTTTATAGTTACCATTCATACATTTCTTTTTTAAATATTACTGAAATTTAAGATTCACTTAAAGCCGATATAAAAACTATTTTATCAATTTTTGTTCTAAAAAACTAAACACTCCGCTTTAATCAAATTCGCGTTAGATACAAAGTAAACTTTAATTAAGGTGACCTTGTTTCGGATTTCTATATAAAAAGTAGGGAGCTAATCACAAGCAAAGGTAAGTTTGACTTGCTCCCTCGCAATCACTGCTTTGTCCACTCTTCATGTTTGCACACTCTTTAGAGATACAGATTGCCTGTCAATATACAAAACAAACAACAACAAGGGACAGTAAGATACTCCGCACTAGCAATTTATTTTCTTCATACGTTTTGTGCTCCGTTGTCACCTCAAGCGTTGTTGACTTTTTATATTAAGTTTGTGTAAGCGAGGATAGTTTAAGATGTTTACTCAAGTCATGTACGCGTTAACTGAATTGGAAGTTTCCTAGTTCAGGTACTGTTTGACTCGTTTATTTTGTTATCTACGAAACATAACGTTAACTTTAACACGCTTTCAGTACTTACGTTGAAAAGTAATATTTTCTTAAGTTGATAAATAAAGCGAAATGTGAAAATCGAACATTAATCAATGCATTGTTTTAACGATTTAAAAAGCACGTAAATCAACAAAACATAGACACGTAACAAAGAGATAGGAATTTATTTTAGGAAGGAAAGCACTAAAGCAAAAAAGGTTAGCTACAACTGCACCGTAAAAGTTTCTAGAGTTAACTCGGTACCCATAAATAAACCTTCGGTTTTACCCTGGGATTCTCGCCGATTGCAAATTTCGTAACTGTAAGTCGCATAAATTACTGCTCCCGACTGCTAGTTGGAAAAAAACGAGTGTAGCACTTAGCAGCTTGACTAATCGTCGGTCGGCGATGACAGCCGAGATTCGACTATAACTTGTAAACCACAAGAATTGGCTGGCTTTACATTCCAGAATTTCGAGGAGTTTCAATTTGTGCAAATGCATTTGATTTGTTGGTGCATGCTGTGAGTTTATATCTAGTCAGAGTATTGGATTGGAACTACATTGGTACTCAAATTTGGAACTTAAAACACTAAAATATGTGTTGTGTGAAATTTCAATAGAATATAAAGAGTTTTAAATTAGTAAATGAACATTTTGAAATAATATTAGCAATATCTACATAAGATATCTACAAAATCAGAAATCGCATTATCATTCAATAATTTCACCAAAATGAATCCAACAAATAAATTTAAACGAAACAAACACAACGTAAACTAAATGCAATCTGCTGTTCTAATTAAAGTCTAAACATTGAAACAAACGGAGACCTTAACACTTAGTGGCTAATCTTATTACCGTCTTGTTCCCGTGATATAGAGCACCATCACCGTGGTGTAGTTACGGTGCGATTCAGTCGTATATCTCGGAATGCGAGCAGTTCATTTGCTTCACGCCTCATACCCACAGATAAATCACTCGGTGCGTGAAAGGAAATTTTCTACCTTCGAATTACATGTTTGCAAGCTGTGTAATCGATAGAATGTTCTCGAACTGAAATTTAAGGACAATTTACGGTGTACTTTTCAGAAAATGCGGTTTAAGGAAATGTATAAACAACTTTATAAAATATACATACAATTTAAACAAAAATGCCATTCAAAGACAAGTATATAGTAACTTTCAAACACATATTTGTATAGATGGCTCTAATCCAACTAAGTAGTTTGTCTAAAATAGTTAGCAAACTATTTCAAACGTACATACCACATAGGTGTGTAAAGCTAAATAATTAAATAACGAAAATAGAATAGGAACCGTCCGGAACATAAAACAAACAGACAGAGCTATAAGTCGGTTCACATACGGCCCGGCCGCAGTTCCCGAACTTTCTTTGTTGCTACGCTAACTATTGTTTGAACCTAAACTTACTGAACGGACACCGAGAAATTGTTGTGTTAGTTTCGCAAAGGAAAACATTTTCCCAGCTTAGGCAAATTGTTGCAGCGCCGATACATATTTTATATGTTAATGTGAGTTTAATTGCTGTTGTGTTATTCTTCAGTGACACTGAGTACAGGAATTATGAGGCGTTTTGTTTGTTGTTTGCGTTTTCCTTGTTAGCAAACGTTTAGTGTTAAGTAGTATTGTGGTTTTAATAGTACCGAACGCTTAAAATTTACTTCGTTGAATAGCGCTGAGTAACGCTGGCGTCGAAAAATTGCTTAACAGTTTGCGTAATGAGCTTTTTTGTGTTGATTTAAAATTCAGCGTTAAATTTTTCTTCGAGATTCGTTCAAAATATAATTATTTGAAACATTTACTACAAGATATAAATCAAATATTCAAAATTATATATTCCAAAAAGAAAGCGATGGATTTGTTATAGGTAAGGCTTATAAATGAAAATGATAATTACATATTCTTACTCAATCATTGTGAGAGTTCCTTAAAATGCTTTCATTTATATTAATTAAACCTTGAGCGAACAATTTAGTTAATGAGAGGCATCAAACATTTTCAAGGGAGGGAAACCTTCCTATATCCTTGCATCAGCATTTTCATTTATATATAGAAACTATTGGTATGAAACGATCCATTAATATATGTGACTAGCAAGTCATGAGGAAGGAATGTCTCTAATAGAAAGGTAAAGGAAATTAATCGTGGGTAATGAAAGACATGATTCTTGTATTATAACGGTGGAATTCTTTTTCGTATATTTTAATATACGGAAATTGTTTAATTCAATAACATTATTAAAGCTTTAAATTAGTAAACGTGAAAAGCTTGAAGCTAGCAAGTTAGCTTTAGCTATTTATGTTATATGTAAACACAGTTTAATTGTTAACAAACTTTAAATTTGAAAACTAATTTAATTTCCCAAAAAGTAGACAAGCGCAATTAAGAACCACGTTGTTCCCATAATTCATTTCCTCTATCATAATTTGTGCAATATTGAAAAAGTTGAAACATAAATATTTCGGTGGGTACTTAGAACAATACATCACAGAAGGATTACTAGGAAATTATAACTTTGTTCAAATAACCATCGTACGTAACGACCGGTTCGGAACATCTGAGACTCGCCGCGGTTTCACACAACTTTTTACATTGTTAAGGAGTTTTGGTAATAGTTTCAAGGTACCTAAATATTGAGGTGAATTTAAGTTAGTGTGAATGTTTGTTAATAATTTATTTTGGTTATAAAAATAATTTTAATTCAGTATCATTTTAATATAATAGGTTAAATCGTTTATTTCGATATTGAATACAAATTAAAGCTGAATACAAATGAAAACTTCAAGTTTTAAGTTTAGAGTCATGAAAATGAAAAATGTTTTATATTATACTTATTATTATTAGCCTTAAAATGTACTTGGTGAATTTTATTATTTATTAGACAGTTATTTGCAGCAATATTTAAATTTTAGTTGAGATCAGGAAGGGGAGGTTAAAGCTAAACGCGGCGCAACCCTGGCAACATAAAAATATTTTGTTTCTTCTAATTGCTCGAAGTGCCTGCTTAGCTACTTTCACGCAAGTCATTGTTTTCGGCGTTCGAGGTAATAGGAATATTTTCGGATGGCAACCCCGCTGAAATTCGTGACTTTGTTAAAACGGCAACAAGCGGTTGAAGGGCCTTGTTTGTTTTACGTTCTTTACTTTCCTTCTCGAGCTTAATAACCTTATTGAGAGAAAATTAAATATTTTTAAAATTTTAAGAATCGCTTCATTTGTTTTTAGTTCAGATATAAATGCGGAAAAGCAATTCAATCACCCCAAGGCACCATTTCATTACCATAAATGAAAGTAGAACGTCCAATATTAATCTAAAGCTGAAGGTTAATATTTTATAACAAATTAAACGTTTATTTCTCGAATTGAAAAGGCTCGACAAACATAAAGCCGATCTCGATCTGCACAGCTACCCTACAGAAACAATCATTCAAATAGGCTGTTCATATTGAATATTAATCGCCATTTTCACTGAAGAATAGGAATAATCTGAAGCGGCCCAGAGGCGGAGAGAATTTCTGTAATTCAAAATTGGAAATTCTATTCCTGCGTAACGGATAAGTAAACGATCTTATAAAAGCATACAAAGGCAAAACTTCGTTTACTTTAAAAGACGTTTATGTAAATTTGGAATGTAAAGATCCAGTACTTCGAAATGATCCACTGTACTTTTGCCGGTTAAGCGGTCTCGCCAATGAGGCCTAGGTATTCCGCAATTTATTAGCCTTGCAAATTTCGAAGCCGCACCCCTGTATGAAATATAGCGGCCGCGAAAGCCTTCGGCCACCCGCGCCGAGTATTACACCCCTGTTTTAGCTCTAATTAAAAACCCATCAAAGAGTTTTCAGTCATTAATCATGAAACTGTTAACAGTGAATGCCGACTTCCCGCAAGTCCGAGAGTTAAAAAGGAGGATTGGGTTATTAACGGAACGGCTAAAAAATTCAGAGATAGCGGGGTGCCAATCCACTTGCAATAAAAAAAATACAGATTTTGCCGTTTTATAATGCGGTGGAATCTTAAGTTGTTTCTAGCGGTTTAAAGGATTGAGAACCCTTCGTTTTGAAATACCAAGAATAATACCCGCGATATTTCTAAGCCTCGTAATTGACCGCAGCGTTTGAGCCACATTTTTCATTTTCATTAATGAAAACGGACGGAATTAAGAAATTGTATTTACATTTAGATATTTAAGAGGAATTAAAAGAAAACCTTGATAAAAGTGGATTAAAAGCGATTAGTGGATGTTAGGTATATTCTTTTGTGTTTGCAATAATTCAGCAGAACAAATTGATCATCCAATTACATTAACATTAGTTGAGAATTATACTTAAAAGGTTTCTTTCGTTAGTACCTACTTGTTAATAACCTTGTACAATAAATGTTGTACATGGCTTAACTATTGGTATTTAGGTGTTGATTGTTTTACTGTAACATCGTTTTACCACAGTTTTACAATATTATGTTTTACCATAGTTTTACTTAAAACAATGTAACCAACTTTTTTCTTTTAAAATATAAAATAGAGCTGGCATTCAATGAATTAATATTACTACGTTATTAATACTTAAACATTTTTACTTTACTAAACCTCACTCGAAACTAAAAAAATATTAAACTTACACGTGAATGTCTTATAAGTAGCTGTTTAGTAAAAAGCTTCGAAGAAAGCTATAATTAAGAATTATAAACGACACCTTCTTAATGACAAAGAAATGTTTGAAGAAGCCGGCGCTTATTTATGGTTATTACCATGTCACCAGTTATATGGGAGCGTTAGGCGAATCAGCATCATGTAGATAATTTATGTTTCTTCTTCTTCCATCTTGTCAACACATTTTATATTTAATTTAACATATGTCACGATGTTCTTTTTTGGTTTTGGATTTATTACAAGATATTCTTAAGTTGTTGATTTTGTTGTCCAAAAGTTGGTGAACCAAACCTTGTAGGGCTAACGCTGACACTTTCTCGAATATTATACAATGTAAATTAAAACAAAAGTTCGCTTTAAGTGGATAAGACGCCTTGTTATTTAATCACTTTTTGGAGCATTTTGCTAAACTTTATTATAAACACATGGCGTGTTTACAGTAAAGTAACTAGCGCTAAGTTAGGTCATGTATTCTGAACAAATGTTATTTCATACAATACTTTTTTGCACATTTTCTAAAATTCTGTTACATCTATCAAAAAGCAATAATGCAACAAAAGGCACCGTAAATCCAGGAAAACGGCGCACCAATAAAAGAGGCAATACAATTAAAAGCGCTATAAATGAAAGGTCGCAAATAGCTCGTAGGTCCGTCAGCTGTGATCGTGTTAATTCGATGTCCAAGCCAATTGGATGTCACACGATTATCTAAACAATCTAACCTAACCGCTGCAACGTAAACATGTGTTTATTGTATGAGTTTTGCATTGCCTGTTACTGCTAATTCTGCTGGAAGTTCGTATCGTATCTAGTGCTAATGAATCAAATAGTGGATTTAGATAAGTTTGAAAGGACGTTTCTATTCTATTCTAGAAATGTCCTTTCTGTTCATGCTAGAATGAAATATTGGAGATTTCATAATATAAAATGATTCGTATTGGACCGATTTAAAAATTGCTTTCACTACCATAACGCTACATTATTTGTTAGATGGCTTTATTTGGTTATTATTAAATACCAAATATTGCAAATTTTCTGTTATAGGTGCTTAAAATAACAATAAAATATTGTCTATGAAAACTAGTTCACCTTTTTTCAGTGCAAGTAAAAAAAATGGCAATAAGTAGGTATATATTTTTAATTTTACTATTAACATTTTAACAACAAACAACAGTCACATGCTCTCGATGGTCAATATCAACTAGCGCAAATAAGATAAAGGAAACGATTGTTTCTGATTCTATTCTCTTTGATAATCGATATCAATTGCGATTCGAATATCGAGTGGTGTTAAGGGTACTCGATTGGTCGGTACGTTCGCACGTTTCAGTGTAGTGCCTACTCGTGCTATCGCCGTCCAAAGCAGACATCTAGTCTATATCGGATTGGTTAATTGAGAACCTTTCATCCGAAACGTATTAGATGACATGTGAATCACGCTTATGTATGACCGAATTTGATTTCTCGTGTATATAGGAAGAGCTCAGAGTGAGAGGACTGTGCTGAAAGCTCAGATGGATGGGACCAAAGTAAATTGTTTAATTTTAGGAGGTGGTGTCAAATGTTTAATCCATGTATTGTTAGTATTTCCAATCTTGAATTAAGTACAAGCTATGAAGTGTTTAAAAATAGATACATTATTCATACTTTTATCATATTTCTATTTTTTTTATTATCTACTTATAATAATTACATGCACGTAGAGCACACAATAACTTCATAATACATGCAATGGGAAAAAATGTTTGCTATACAATATTTGCACACACAAACCCCACGCAATTTATACACAAAGAACTCGATTATTCGATTACCGAATGCTAATGAAAAATTGACACATTACACAATAGTAAAGGGAAATAGAGCCATACAATGAGAAATAAACTTTACAAAGGCAAACCAATAACGCTAACGCAGTTTATAGTTATAGTATCGTGATCCCAAGCCAATTACGTTATTCCGAGGGAACAGAGTAAAAAAAAAAATAACAATAAAGTAATATAATTTAGGAGCAACGGCGGGTGAAGTCGTTACCTATTTACCGGGGGACAGGGCTAATTTAATGAATTTTTCTGATCAATTTCGATATTATTGAATACAATAATTGTGAGAAACAATATTACACAGCATATTCAATACATATTTTATGAATGCAGTACATAAATTATAATATTTTGGTACTTGCGAGGGCCCTTAAATATAAATTTTGTAAAGAGATAGTTTTAAGGAAACATTTTTACGTGATATTTAATAAAACTATTTTATGCTTTAGGACAGTGAAGGACGACGAATCTTTTACATAATCAGAAAATTAAGGAAATGAAAGAGTAATTTCAATAGGTACATATTAATTCTACTATACAAAAAAAAATATAGAATTTTATAATTTTACAAATAATTATTTCATTACATCATAATCCCTAAGCGTAAAATTTATTCTTAGAAAGCAGCTTCAATTTGTGTTTCCAATACTTGAATTTTATTTAAAGTTGTTACCTTAATTACTTCACAAAGATAGAACTTATGATTGGAGAGTAGCGTTTAGTCGCAATTTGTAAACTTTTATTAAAATAATTAAGATATGACAAGGATCGCGAACATTATGAGAGCCTCAAGGCGCACCTGGTAAAGGCAGTCCATAATTAATTTCGAGACAAAGCGTCGTGAATTATTTTGGCTTATTGTAATTTGTACTATCAAATTCCATGATATTGGCAATGTTCATGAGCTCTTAAAATCAATGTTTAACCTCACGATACTGTCGCATAGACGAAAACTGTTAACTTTCCTTTTACAATGTCATTAGGGAAATTGCTATCATTAATTTATAATGCCCTGCTTTGCTATCGACGTATTTAAATCGGACGGTAATCCTGAGGTTTTATAGCGGTAATATTATTTAATTTATGTAAAGTTTAATATTTTAATTATTGTAGAGATGTCAAGTTTTATTAGTGAACTTTTTAAAATATCTTATTAGTCTTGCAGTTCAATAAACGTTAAACAAAGTGCTTGTATTGGCTAAATTATTCATTAAGGTATTTCTATTAAAAGATTATTCAATATTGTAATCGAACCATATTGATATTGAATAGTAGTGCGTAGAAATTACATTACACATGTAATATCTAATGACACTATTTTCTACAAATTACTCTATTTAATTTATAGCACTTAACACTGTTGTAATTTAAATATTGTATACAATACGTCGTGCCAAATTAAGCGCCAGATTGTCAAAGCTTCGATCGAGTTTCTCTAATTGTTTGCAAGCTCCCGGTCGGCTCCAAAAAAATATTGAAAGAAAATCATCGTTAATGTTTTGGTCGCAAGTGTCAATAGTAACGCGACCGTCTCCGTGTTGGGTTACGAAAATAAAGGCGTATAAGTGGCAAAACAAAAAGCGCGATCCACAGCGAGTATCGAATTACCTTTGACTGTATTGCATTCGAATAGACCGTATTGATCGACCGCGTGCTTTGTCCCGATGTGTGAATATTGAAGGGTTTGGATTTCTGTTCGATGTATTGTGACGTGCCAGTACATGATTATTGATCGATCGATTTTTGGTAGCAGAGGAAGTTGATAAATTCGCAGTAATGATATTTATTGTAGGAGGATGGGTAGTAATTATAGTTAGGTAATTGGTGTGGATATACAACTAAATTACATGTGATCCGTATATTTAATTAGTAGTCAAAACTAAAATTACAATCAGAAAAAGCTTACATTTTCTAATATACAAGCACGATGTAAGAACAGGACTATAAATTCGTTGTTTAATACAAAATATTGATACACAGTCTTTATGTAGTAAATATGTGGTCACTGCGAAAGCCCAGGCTTGCCAAAATGAAGTATTTCGTTTGAGTTCCCGACGGAATCGGTTCGTGAGTTCCCGCGCTTCTGATTTTAAATGCAAATTCCTCCAACAACAAACCGAAGGAAACTGCCAGTTATTTTTGTGTTATTCTCACAATATCGGTAAGGAAATATAAATATTCTTGTGGTATGTGTTAATTTAAAAAGGTCGATTTAATGTTTGAATGATTGTTTTTCTTACTTTTATCACTGCCAAATGTTGTGTGCAAACACTACTAATTTGAAGTACCGGGTATTCAGAAATATTAATCATGGAATGATGATTAATCATGACCATTGAAAAAAAAAATGCATAAATTATTAGATATGTTATTATACCTTTCAAATACGTTGATGTCTATATTTCATACCATACGCTTTGATGCGTTTGTAACTAACTAGATGGCGTTGCGTGAATCGTCTAGTCTAGGAAAATATCTGCAGAATTTTATTAAAATTCAACATTAATTAGAGCAGCTATATAAAAACTGTACCAAATGTTAAATAATATTTAGAATGCGAATTATTTACTCTCTTCACTTTTACAATAATTATTTTAATGCTCTCGCCAAAGCTAACCAACCTGACACATTTCTTAGCTGTTTTTAGCATAAAATTAGTGCCGTATGCATTTCAATTACGAACATTAATTGTTGCAGCGAGTATGTCTGTGAAAAAACGTACCTCTTTGTAGAATCTAAATTTTAAAATAATTTTATTTACTAGTACCTCAAAAACAGCGCAGTTTTTAAAGTGAAACAGAATTAACAATGCAAATGCTGCTACAGGAGCGTTGTGTAAAATGTAAAATACATTGTCCGTTTTCAGTAAGACATTCTGGCTGAATTAAAACGAAATGTTCTACTTTAACTCACCTATATGGAAATTTAAGACATTTGATATGGGTCTATTAACATTTTTACGTTCCTAACACAACTTAAGTTTCTATTAAAAGGAATTTCAAAGTACCGTGTAATTGTTTACTTATATAACCTGACCGGCATCTAGACATGGATAAAACTTTGCTATATGGTTGTATAAAATGTACTTTATTGCTTTATTTAGAATAAAATTAAAAGACAAAATATACACCAACAAAATATGAAACTTTCCAAACATTCGATTTATTAAACTTTTCTGTTATTAATACTAGGTGTTGCCAATAAACATTTAAAACTGGTTTTTATTACACACGTCCAGGACATATAATGTCTAATGTATAATATAATATTTAACACACACACACACACTTATTAAACTATTGAATCCCAAGAATAGATAATATAGTTAATTTTTAACAGTTAAAATAAATAAAAACGCAAAAGATGTCGTGGCTAACTGTTAAGATTTCGACTAAATGAAATAAGCAATGTAGAATGCAATCCGCTCTGAGGTTAAACAAGTATCTCATTCAATTCTTGTTCAGATTCACAAAGACTGGAATAGCAAGAATTTTGAAGCATTTTAGCTATCGTCCAAGACAGTTCTGACCTGTGATGAGTATTTTACAGTCGGAATTTGAACCTCTTCGCTACCACGATTGTTTTAAAGCGAACAAAGAAGCCGCGTTATGAAGTTAATGTGGTCGGGCTTATGGCGCCGAAAAGGGAAGTAAGAATAAAATTTAATGTAGTGTTATAAACTGTTAATGAATTTAATATTGCTGTGATATTAATGTTTAATCTTTCTTGTGTTTTAAATTGTGAGGCGTTGTTTATTTGAAAGACTAAAATAGTTATAACTACATATTCTTGGACAGCTGTACTAATTTTAAAAGGGTTTTTTCTCCCGCTCTTGAATAGACGTAGACTATTAATACGAGTGGCTTTCGAAGCAAACGAGGTTGAGGGTTACGGTGTAAATTATTTTTGTTTGTTACTTATATTTCATTTTTATCCTTTTAGGTAGAGGTATCTTCATTTTAAATTCAATCAACTAGCGCTCTACTGTAAAACGATATTTTTTTTAAATTTAAATTTGTTTTTATTGGTCTTTATAGGCCAATTATTCATTGAAGTAATCTAATAATATTTTGAATAGAGTTAATCTGAACAGTTTTGTGTGTGATAAAGTAAGAAAATATGACTTGTTTATTTACCAATAAAACATAAAACCGCTCATAAACAGCTATTGCAGTAAATTCCCGTTTCAACAATACATTTATCATGAACACAGCGTTAATCATATCAACATGTATTAACGAATTTCAATGATTGTAATTTAGCTTTAAAAAGCTTGTTATTCATAAACAGATTAAACATTAATGTAATGAGATAAATTGTGATTCAATAACGCACTTATGTTTGCGTATGTTAAATCAAAATAATTATATTAATTAATTTGCGAAGATAATTCGTATGAACTGGACTTATTTGTCGTAATTCTGCTTGCGGCGTGTGATTGTTTCGCTGGTTTAATGAATCGAATTGAGTTGCGATTTATCGTGCATTTACGGCATTCGAAAATAATGTCCCGCGTGTCTAATATTTGATTTGTCAAAGGAGAATGGGCAAATTGGGCCTGAAACTTGGGCTAAGACCAATACACACGAAATATTGTTTTTGTGATAGATCATTACACATACCTTACGAAAAAAATAAAATAAAAAAATAAATCAACCGGGTTCTTGTACAGTCAAGGCAAAAAGTTTTATTTATTTGGCTATTATTTTGCGCACAATAACGGTGTTTTTAATTCGAGTGAAGTAAGTATAAATCTAAATGTCACTGGAGTGACTGAGTTTAACCACAAAAAACGTCTAACTACGTTAAATTATAATAAACACGGTATAGGTACCTGTTACAAAACATAATATTAGTGTATTTCGGTTATTAGAAGGCTTAAGATTAGTACGTATTTGTAAGTGAAAGTGAATTGGAGTAACATAAAGATATTGTCATTGTCCTTTAACAGTTATTTATTGCATAAAATATTATACACAAAGAAATAAAACTTGATGTGACTGTACAAAAACCCGGTTGATTATTTTTTTATATATATTTTTCCCGTTATGTATGTGTTATGATCTATTATAAAAACAATATCTCATGTGTATTGGTCCAACTCAAGGGTTCAGGCCCAACTTCCATAGTAAAATGCCCATTCTCCTTTAATTTATTTTATAGCGGCTCTATCAAATATCGATGCATTCATTTTATATTGTATCGTATATGTATATATTGTATCGTATGAGCTTTTGTAGGTATAATTGTTCATCATTCTCGTCATACTTGTTTATAAATAAAATCAATCAGTAATACATAGTGCACTAAATAATATGTGCCGTTGCAATCGCCTACTTATGTCAACACGATATAGAGATATATATTATGTAAGAGAAATCGTTGCTCTATCAACAAAAATTATCACATAACTTTCATAAAAGTAATCGTAAATCAAGCTCTATACATCGAAATAATATTATACTAGGTATAGGAGTTTTTAAATAAAACTTTAAATAGAACTCCTTCTGAATTTTCCATTTTCCTGTAATATTAAAAACATCGTTTATATTCATACGACTCTTCAACCAATGACTTTGTGTTTTCAACGACAAAAGTCTATTCGAGATAAAGTACTGATCACTTACAAATACCTGATCGTTTGTACCAAAAGCAGTTTGACGAAGGTAAGCTTCCTCCGTGTCCTCAACCCTTTGTCTCGTGAGAATACAATGGACAATCGCAATGCTTCCAGATACGATATGGGACACCCTTCGCCTCTCGTAAACGTGACCAAATTTCGAACAAAATGTTTTGTGTTCCCAATGTCTAAAATAAGTAATGTCATTCCCTCTGGGACGTTCTGTCATGTATGTTCATGTTACAATTAGAACTAAAATTGAAATAACGTGTATTAAATCTTCATGTCATGTCCTAGCGAGTTTTAACGTATTTATATTTGAGCTACGTTTGTTAGCTCTGCCCACGCGGAGTTGTAGCGAATAACCAAAACCAGTTTATATTATACACATACAAGAATGGATGCTGTAAATACATAGATGAGTGTGTTCTTAGCCTAAATTAACCTGTTCCTTTATAATCATTGAGTTTTTTAGCGTGGTCATCGGTCAAAAAGACTCTTTCCAAGTTTTGACTACTCCGGACGTTATGTCGGCCTCCTGCATTGTGCGTTCCTTTTTTATCCTCTTCACTCCGCCCGGCTGAGTGCGTTCTTTCTTTTAAAAATTTCTATGCACTTTTTGTTTACACACAACTAGCGTGGACATTCGCCTTCAATGCGACGCGTGCATGAATTTAACTACTTAGAATTTCAAAGGGCAATTACTCAGCGAAGTTTTATAGCGTATTATTTATGTTGAATGTTCGATTTTTGAACTGAAACGTTCGCTGTGAGAGTACATTACTGCCAATAGATTGCTATTAGAGAGACCGCTATAACATACGTTTGGTCAGCAAAAGTGCATGGTGGTTAATGTATGAGGCATCCCTTTCATTAAACGCTATTCAGCTAGCGGCTAATGTACGTTCGCAGGAACAACTTTACTAAAACATTTCCCTTGCTAATGATAGACTTAAACCATTATTTACTTCTAACATAAATCTTCGATACCTTTTAACAGTCTCTCTAGTGCTCTACAAATGTTTTCTCGTTTTAATTATATTAAACTGCGCTTAAGAACATTAGTGACTGTGTATTAAATGTAGCAATATTTTATTACAAGTAAATAGTACCTACATAAACAGCACTTACTTTGTTGTAGCTTATTATAGGAGTTCGTAGCTTTTTATAATATTAATGAATTTGTAATATTCGGCGTTAATAGACCATATATGCACATGAATGCTATAATTTATATGCCATCCCAAATTCGTGCACAAAATCGCTTTGTAGAGGAAATGCTTCACCCCAAATTTTATTAAAAATTTAAGCATTTCGTAGTAAAATTTAATAAGAAGTTCTGCAAAAAACCACGCTAGCGCTAAGCGTGCATGCGATGCGTGCAGCTGACGCCAAAAGTACGGCATAATATGATGTCCCTAATCTACTTCACGGTTGGTTGGACGGAGCGCCCTGTCGATAACAATAACTGACTTAGGGCGTTTGTCCACTACAAGGAATTTTACGGTCCGGCATTCCGATTTTTTACGGTCCGGTATGGCACTCCATTAATCTATATACTAGCTTGTGCACTATACGTAATTTTACTGTCCGACATTTTACTTTTCCCTATTCCGGATGGTTTTTTTGTCTACGAGTCGCTGTAGGTATAATTGTTTTCGAATGCCCACTTGCTTGGATTTTACTGTTTTTACTGCATATGCCAATTGAAAGCAAGCTCTTGTTTTACTTTCTTTTAGTTGGCAATGAGATTTGAGAAGTCGGTATTGTTATTTTATATACATTGACCAAGCATTGACCTATAATTATTATCTACTAGCGACCCGCCCCGGCTTCGCACGGGTGCAATGCTGATACTAAATACACTACAGAAAAACTGTGAACGTTGTATATAAAAACATAGCGGCCCTCTCCGGCTTCGCACGGGTATAAAATATATAGCCGGGCCGGGCGGCCGGCCGCCGAAAACGCTACACGTCCCGCAATTTTTAAATCTGTAATATCTTCGAAAATATTCACTTAAATCAGACGGTGTAAAGGGCCATATAGATCTATATTAAATGAACAATGTATTCAATGTATTTAATTGGTTAAGGATTAATGCTGTATTGGTTAAAATCGCTTCGAAAATTAGCCATTATTTGTCGTAAAAAGTAAATGACAAAAAAAAGTTATTGTGGGTTATCCATAAGAGATAGACATATACCATCACGGACTTTTCTGTAGACCTTTTCAATGTGTACAATACTTAGTACATTATTTTGATAAAACTCGTAGGGTTCAGCCTGCGTTTGCAATGTAAGCGGAAAAAATGTAATTATTTACGACATCACATTAGAAACCTCAAAAATAACAGAACTTCGCCACTATTTGATGGATGTTATTATACATATAAACCTTCCTCTTGGATCACTCTATCTATTAAAAAAAACCGCATCAAAATCCGTTGCGTAGTTTCAAAGATTTAAGCGTACAAAGGGACATAGGGACATAGGGACAGGGAAAGCGACTTTGTTTTATACTATGTAGTGATAGTGAAGTAAGTGTTGGTAAGTTAAAGTTCAAGTGGGAATAGCTTTAGCTCCTCGTCACCGATTAAAATAAATAAGTGAAACACGCATTTTAAATCTCTTACGGAACTTTACTTATTATTATAACGAAATAATATAATATTTCACCTTCTATATTTTTTACTCGTTTCTTGTAAAATGCAAAAACAATCATTTATGATAGCATTATACCGCCAAACTTCCTTGAACTGTACCGCACTGATCCGAGTAAAGACGGACAGGTGCACAAGCAATTCATCGGTTTTTTCATGCCACACCGGACCGTAAAAAATCGGAATGCCGGACGGTAAAATTCCTTGTAGTGCACAAGCGCCCTTAATATGCCCGATAATCGGTTTTGCTATTCGGAAACCTCCGTGATTGACACTTTTGATGACGTTCTAGCTGAACTGAGCGCGGCCCCCGAATTCACAGCTTTTCTTCTATTACAATCCGAGGGATCAGAATTTATTTTACAAATAAATACGAGTGTATTTTAAATAATTGGACGCGGATTTATTTGGATCATGTTTATTTTTTTGGATTTATTTAGTTGAATATGAATGCAATGCCAGACAGATGCAGTTTGCCTTCCGCTTTGTGTAGGTACATATTAGATTTTGAAATGTAATATTATCGTATTTTCACAACACTTGACAAGGTATAATTATTCAAGTTACCACATTTATTATGCTCTCAGTAAACTGTTTCTGGGTATAGTTTAATGAAGGCGGTAATTGCGTATTAATATTGCGGTTTATATGGCCATAATAGTTTAGATAGAGATTAGTAAATATACAACTATCTTTTAATAATAAAACTATATCTATGTGGGGACAATTATAATAATTCATGTTTACCTAAATCTTAATAAAATTACATTCTTCGTAAAATAAAGTTCTCGTGTTTATGCACATTAACATAATATACGTTTTTGTAAGTGTTACCTATATTTTTCTTAGAAAATGTACAGCAAGGGAATACATAATATGTTTTTTTCTTTTATTTTCAAGCTTATTGTTAATGTATATCTACTTCACCAACACGTTGAACTGTATTAAAATCTCCCAGAATTCTCAGAGAGGGCAATGAAACAAAAGAATAATTTTGTCTCATCGCACGCAAACAAAAATTATACTTCCGTCTCTTTTCATGAGGTACCCTTGAATTGCTTTGAATGTAGAGTAAGTGTAATGTTACGTACACGCACACATTAATGTGACAGCACACAAGCACACAATTGTGAATGTAGTGTGTTGTATCGTGAATTATGATTTGCGAAGATACTTCGAAAGATACACTATGATATTCTGAGAATTTTTTACGACGAGAAATTCATGACTAATAAATATTAAGAGCACGAATTTTTTTCTATAAATATTTAGCAAAAATATTCTTCTTTTTCGGATATCATTGTGTTTAAGCAATAGAGCTTACGCAGATCTGTTTTTGTGAGAAACTTATGTTATGGATAATCTATCCGTGACATGACTCAACCTTTTTGAGATTTTGTATTGAAATAAAAATGTAGCTAAACTAAATTACAAACAAACAAGAATGACTCACCTCTTCTATGTCTCACGTGGTATTTGCTCTTAGTCACCGGTCCCGTACAACACGGTTGTTCATAATAAAAGTTATAGGAACTGTCCACTTCAGAATTCGGTTGAATAAGCTGGGAATGAACCTGCCATTCCGCACCGATGAGCACTACAGCTAACCAACGAACGGTAAGGGAAAACGCCCCCATAGTCCGCACACTAATATACATAATCACCACACTAACACTAATGTTTAACACCGATACATTTCAAACCTGCAAGGGAATAAAAGCATAAATAAAAAAAAAAACAAAAGTGAAAAAAAAAACACCGACATATTTCAATATAAAATGAGCATTATTCGTTTTACATAATAATAAACATTTCTACTAAAACGTTATTTTTATTGTTTTTAATAAAAAAGAAAATTATATAATTAAGTAATTATTTATCTAGGTATGTGATATGTGAAAAGATACACGACTAAGATTCCATTATAGTTAGACTATACTATGTTCTTCTTTAAATTGTAATTGTGTTTTTATAACTATTACATATTGCATTCAATTTCCAATTAAATGTTAGAGTATTTTTAATATTTTTGTGTGTATTCTATTTTTTCGATACATACGAAGGAGAGTCGAAGTTTATAAAGTTTTCTGTTTATAACCTTAATCATTTTTATTCATTGACGCTCCTTTGCTTCTCTATATTATACTATCTTATGATGTTAATTAAGAGAGTATTATAATATATTAAATAAAAATTATGTTTTTAAAAATTATAAACATGTATTTTATAAGAAAAATTTTGCGCGTAAAGCAAAAAGCTATGTTTGCCGGTTAGGCCTAAATGAAATAAGCTTGATGTAAAATGTTGCGTCTGGCAAAAAAATTCATCACTATTTTTAACATAACATGTCCTGAAGATTTGATGGTAGTGAACAGACATTCAATAACAGAAATATATTTATATATGTATGTATCTGTGAAAATAATTGACAAACATATCAATGTTCAAGATAACAATCGCAAATAAAAAGAAAAGCAGTAAAATGTTTATTTTCGAATGAAATGAAATAACAACTTTATTCATTTAAAAGATACAAGAGTTATGTTTAAATGTGCACAAAGCTTAACCACTAAATCCAATAATATCGATATCAAAACAATATAAACGTAAACTGCTTGATTTATTGCGAGTGATTTATAGTTAGAGCACACGCGACACGAACGCAAATAAGCAATACAAACCAATAAATGAAATAATGGGATAAAAAACACAATATACGCCCATTGTGAAATAAAACGCCGGTTGATTCTACTGTAAAGTATGGGGATGTTTAATGGTTTCAAAGACTGTTATGGAGATTGATAATGTAGTACACCTAGCGTAATGGAAACCACATGTCATTGTACTTTTGGCTTTAATTGCATCATCAAACATAGTTTTTGCGATTAAATCTGACTCTTTTTTCCGCCATTATTATATTTTTTTGCTATATTACAAACAGTAAGAGGATTATCTTGTGCTATTTTTCTTTATCTTTTTAAACATGTACTCGAAGTTCAAGCATTAAACATTAATAATAATTTATGGTACAAAATTTTTCCTTATTGTAGGTAACAAAAAAGTAAACATTACGAAATGTACGAATAAAGCAAATCGCAATTGGCTATTTACCCCGATAATCTTCCACATTTTCCAATTCATTACATTGTCGTCACATATCAGTAATTCATCATACCCAAAGAGATTATAATCATGGGTATCGTGGAATAAATAAATGTCTTCTGCTAAATTTAACCCGAATCTTCGGTCCTTCGTCATGTGTAATGTGTATCTTTCCTTGAATGCGGTCAGGGTTCCCGTGAAAGAGTATTGAGATGAATTAAATAGATAAGTTTCAAAAAAGGGATATTGAAAGGGTGTTATCACGGACTCGATTACGATGCGTAATAAATTACGCGAGGAATATATTTGGAAATTACGCTGTGAGCTTTCTCGCAAAGTAAGTTTAATAGTTTCATGATTTTAATAATAAAGGTAACGTATATTTACCTAAGTACTTACAGCTAATTGGTTAACAATAATTAAAGTTTATTAAAACACTTAATTATTAACTTAAATTTTTCTAGTTTGTTTTATTTTATTTAATTTTATTTTAGGTTATTTAACTATATTTTATTATTCGGGACACTTTAGACACGCGTCTGTTGTCTGGTTGGGCCCTGAAAACCAGCGCTATGCCGACCGTGGTGCGGCGTAGCATATGCTGAGTGGCCTTACCCTTTAGGTCACCAGTCGCCCCACAAAAATTTAAAATAGATTTTTAGCTCTTAATTTTTTTTTTCTTTTTTATCCCTGTTATTTTCTATAGTCTTTAAGAGTGCTTTTGTTATTGTTTTTTTTTATGTGGTGGTGGTACTTTGGTGATTCTAATAAATGTATTTTATTCTTTCTTATTCTTATTCTTATTCTAAATGAATCGAATTTTATATGAACTCATAGTATACTTTCAATACTCAAATTGATGTAAAACTGGTTTTGTTTTTTGTAAGTCAATGAGTCTATTAGGCAATAATGACTTACAATTCGAAAGAAAAGTACAAAGTAACAAAATGTTTTCTCGTGAGAGGTTAATAGTTTTTATTCATCGTGATTAATGGCTTCTGAACTCATGATCTTTGTGGATGGTAGTTGCATCGTTAGGAGTAAATATTTTTAAATCTCCCCGTTCAAATAAACATTTTGGGGTGGCTTAAAATTTTCTATTTTGTTTGTATCCGCTGGGATCAACGTGACGTACGTCTTTATCCAGGGAAATAAAAAATGATGTGCTATTGATTACTTTACTTTTGCTATATTTTATCATTGATTTATGGGTGTTCAAGTAAATTCAATGTGTTTTAAATAGTCCATTAAATTTTAAAACACACTTAAAACCCCAAAACTATGACGACTTATTATTATTATTATAGTTTAAAAATTAAACATACTTCTTCATTGAAATTAGATTGTGGTTTCTAAAAATATTTCATCTTTATTTTTACATCAAACATCAAACTTTTGGTGAATGATTTAAATCCCTGTTAATTTATCAATGCTAAGAAATGATTCGGTCGAATGAAAAATATGAGTCAAAAACGTCGCTCGCACATCCTGTCCGGTGATTCTCAGTATTGAAACCGGTTCCATAATGATGTCTTCATTACTGATTCCCAACAGACCACTTCATATTATACTCGTACACCGAACGATTTTTTGCTTCACTAATTTTATATTTCATTTTTCTTCGTTCAAGACGGCCTACATTGCCTCTATAGTCAAAAAGACATTTAGCCCGAGATCTGTAAGAGATTTCATCCGAGAATATTAGCTAATTCAGTGTAATATCTAATATTAAAAGTGAATATTTTCTAAGAGAATATCTAATTACATCGCCTCGAGATTCAGCTCAAACCACCCAACGACCGGAGCGTTAATAAAATAAAAAGTTTCACGATTATTCAAAATAATTTCTTGGAAGAAATCTTAAGCATTTCGTGGGCATTACTTTATACGAGTTCATTAAGTGGATTTTAATCTCCTTTCATATCTGTCAATCTCATTTTGTTCCATAATTACACCGTTACTGCTGCCCATTGCACGACATCCTCCTCATTATGGGCGAAGAATGTTAAGAAATTTCATCCGACAACCCATTGAGGCAGCCCTTCCAATTGTGCGAAGGTGTTCCAATTGAATGGTAGGTGGAATAGGGGTACGAATATAATGAAATTTCGCGTCGATAAAGACCACTGAGCCTGTAACACAATACTCGATGTTTCCTTCCCGGCACGTATCAATGTCACGCCATTAAACCGAATAAAAATATCAGCCGACACATCTTAGCTTAGTAAATTATACTTGCCTCCGTTTTAATTAACACTCTGAAAGGATACCAAACGATTTCATGTTTTATTTCTTTCGGGAGAAGTATAGAGCGATACGGTACGGAATAAAACATTTCTAGAGGTAGAGAAGAGTGATTTTGTTTACCTCGAAGATACTATTTTATTGGCTATCTTATTTCTGTGCACTTTTATGATTCTGTAAATAGCGAAATCCAGACAAGTTAATTGCGTGGGCAGAAGATACTGTACGGTCCGGATATACGTTTTGAATTATTAATACAATGCCGTGGAGCGAATCGTAAGCTCCTTACTAAGAAACTGAATAAATATTGTACTGATAGTATTCGGGCCCAAACAGAATAACAGCGTGTTATACGAGTGTAGCCGGTTCGCAAATAGTTTTATAATGATGGGATACGCCTGAAACAATATTAACGGCGGGATTTTGAGATAACGCTCAATCCAAAGCTGTTTAAATATGATAAATGATACCAATTTATTATCGATTTTAATGAATGACTACGTGAAATCACGTCTGGTTTGATGTGATTTTCAGTAGACAATGCTTAGCGCTCTATTTTCCATATATTATATTCAATGTACTCATCATCAAATTAGTTTATGTTAGTACATATTTATATCTAGGTGTATTGAATATAATTTTAATATTTCACTTGAATATTATAATGTAATACACAATATATTTTAAATGAAGCGTGTAATAAAGATTGCAAAATATTTATTTCTTCGTTTCAATAAGGCATAAAGGGATGGATTCTTGGAAGGCATTTTCATAAAAATTCTCGGGTGTATACTGTATAGCCATTGAAATAGTTTCTTCTTTTAGAAATCGAGCGAATATTATTTATATTTTTAATCATGTCATTTAATTGAATTACGCAAGTGAATTTCTAGTAATTGTGTATTATAAACAACTAGCTGCTTAGCGCGGTTTCACCCCCGTGGCTCCACTCCTGTTGGTCGTAGCGTGATAATATATAGCCTTTCTCGATAAATGAGCTATCTAACACCGAAATAATTTTTCAAATAGGACCAGTAGTTCCCGAGATTAGCGCTTTCAAACAAACAAACAAATTCCTCAGCTTTATAATATTAGTATAGATAAGTAATGGAAGACACTATAAATTACATAGGCACGGCTGTGTTAATATAATCGCGTAAGCATAATGTTAGCAGAGATTGCGTTAAGGGCTAAGATATGGTAAGTTATTAATACTGTTCGGTTACATAAACCTCAAAGTCTAATTAGTTTCTGAAGCACAAAATCAATTAAATGCTACAAACGGAGCTATTGGATCCACAACCGCAACCCCAAGAAATGCTTGCAAATTCAAAGGAACAACAGATATTATAATGTATAAATAATTAAATTCTTCGGCTGTTATTGGTAGCTTATGTTGGGGACAACTAATTGTTGTATAATGGAGTATGCACAAAGGTTTAGTTCGTATGTAAGTAGTTTGGGATAATAGTGATAAATTGAAAAGTAATAGACATTAGAAACATATCAACCAACTTATACTAAGTTATTCCTTCACAACAAAACTAGATGTAGCTTTAGTAGGTACTTTAGTACTTCGACCGCCTCCTCGGTACAGTGGTTGACGCGTGAGCGTAGAACCGAGGGGTCCTGGGTTCGATTCCCGGTGGAGACGAAAAAATAAAATGTCTCGGTCTGGCAGGACACAGAAGGCTGATCACCTACTTGTCCCTAAAGAAACATCGATCAGTGAAACAGATGTATGAATAATGCATCTGCCCCCTACCCCACTACGGGGACACGGGACTTCACTTTTTAGTACTTCGTCTTTAGTTTCAGTTTATAATGTTGTTGTTTTTAGTAAAAACTTATATTATTACTCAGAATTTTTAACTTGAAAAATAATTTATATTGTAATAAAATATTTTGTATTTTTAAATTATGAAGAAGTTAAAAGTTTTTACTAGTTTATGGGCTAGGAATTTTATAATCTTCATGGATTATGTTCTCCTTGTTTTGTGGATAACGAGCTTTCGTAGCATGTTATTTTAATATTTTTATTATAATTTTATAAAGGATATAAAGGTATATATAGAGAAGTTAAATATTTATAAAAATATGAGATGCATGGTTGCTTTTTGCTAGTCTGATTTATTATCAGTTCGCATCAAACTTGTACAAAGAAAAGGAGCAAAGAGGTTTTCTTTCTGCTAACAAAAACACCTATCCCATAACCTCCCTCAGACCAGCGTTAAATAACGAGAACCGAAATCTTGTACAGAAACATTATCAATAAATGCTCGTCCCGCGTTAGTTGGGGCCCATACATTCAACCCACGTACTGAATGTACGTAACCGTCTGCCTTCGCATTATTGATACAAATAGAGATATCAATTGTTTCGGACGTAGGTATAACAATATCACAAATTCTTTGGGATTAGGGGCGCTACTTACTAAGGGAACATACGGTTATCAGCAGTTATTATTGTGTAAGTTTTGCTGATCTCTCTATGCTGTGTTCGTCTTTTGTTTTACGACGTTGCGGTATTTACTGGATTAGTTGGTAATATTAGGAAGGTTTGGTTTTAGCTTGTTAACGATATTTTGTGGGTATTGTTACATACTCGGGTATGTATTTAAAGGAAACGAATAGTCTGAGGTCCATATTGCATAAAGAATGTAAAGAGGAAATAAATTATGGGTTTTGTACACAGTTTTGTACATGAAATCATCTATGGTATGTTATCTATATCTTATAGTGCTTTCAATGATTACGCTTAATTTATTTTTAGTTTAGGTAGATGAAAAATAAAACTGTAGATACATATTATATTTTGCATGCAAACATTAATATAACGAGAAATATAGATTTAAATGTAAATTGACTAGGTATATTTTCTGTTATTTAGACAAATATTGACGTTGGAATATGTTAATTATAATGCCAATCATAAATATATATGATTGGCAATTTTCATTAAAATTACCTTTATAAAATGTATTCAATACGATGAAAATTGTCTGATGATTTTATCTAGTTGGAGAGTTTTAGTTTTTTATATATGTATATAACATTGTTTTTTTTTCAATCGATTGTTTCCAGTAACATTTTTATCCTGCTCTCTCGGTATAATTATTTAGATCCCAATTATGTCTTTAAATAATTTTATTTTTTAAATTGTAGTGCTTTAAGTATGTGTCTTTATTTTCTGATTTTAATATACACATAACTGCTGGCTGAGAATGGTTATTTACAATACACTGCAAAAATAATACGTAATTTGTAAATATAAAAAAATACAATAGGTATTTTTTAGTGAAATTTCCGTTCCAATACCTTAATATGATGAACTTATATATCGAAGCATTTATATTTTTTAATTGCTTTGAATATGTCCATTACATTGATTGGAACGTGGTTATTTACAACAAAAAATCAACCCTACTTAATAATTGTGTACATTCATAAATTAATAGTACTTATAATGAAAAAAAAAAACATGCCGTTCACAATTATTTGTAGTGGGTTCTAGGTACCTATGTTGTATGTAGAGTCAATTTTTGAACTGATATTTTTAAAATAAATAAAAAATATAAATGATTAATGATAACATGTAAACTCTACATTGGCTCTACGTGAGTAGTTGACTAGTTCATTCATATTGCAGGGTACAAAAAACAGTATTTCTGGTCAGTAATTCAGATTTTTGCATATAACAATTAAACGTCCTGCAGACAATAGCTGGTCTATTGTAGTCTATAGATATTGAACAATGATACTCACTGAATGGAGAGATAGTATTATTATTGCAACTGTCTTGGTTTATTTTAGCAGGTACATTTCGGGCGGCAGATGATTTGTGAAAGGGTCTTTAGTATTGCTTTATGTTTAGTATTCTGTCTATTTTGGTAAGGTTGTTCAACTCAGCTGAGCATTTAGGTTAGTTATGTGTAAAAATAAATGACTTAATAAGCAGTAATAGGCTTAAATACTTTATTAAATATTCTTATAGTAGAGCTTTTTGTAAGTTTGGATGTTGTTAAATAGTTTTATTCTACTTTAAACTAATTAAGTACACGATAAACATATTTTACTTGATCTTAAACCGAAATAAAAAAGTCATGTTTATTTCGATTTTCTTAGATATTTGTACTGAATTTATAGAATATTGAAAATATCTTATCAAGTTTTAAGTTCTTGTAGAAAAGCTTTACGCTAGACAGATTAAAACAAATTAATATTGGAGATCTAAGTTGCATTCATAACAAGAGTAAAACCAAACATTTATATCAAGTAAACTGTAAACACAAATAATACTCATTATAACTACGCATGTGAAATATGTCGGAGTTTTGGTTGGTAACATTCTGTACACGGGAATGGTATAACGACCAACCTCAGTCCGTTGAACCAAACACGTTGCAGTTTCACAAAAAAATAAACACACACTGTTTCAAATTAATCGTCACTTTATGCCAATAACATTTGAATATTATCACAAATAAGTTTTAATAAACTTTCATTCAACAATTACAAATGAATGAATTTTTAAATCGTAGTAGCGAAGAAAGTTGCATGAACACAGCACGCACATCCGTCCCGCGGGCCGGCCGGCGCAGAACTAACCCGCTGCTTTCATACCATACAAAACTTTTAAGTCATGGAGACGGCAAAGCTATGTCGCGCCTCTACAATTCACGCACACATGTACACCCGACACCCTATGCACAAACACGAAAGCGAGCTTCCAAGTTCACTAAATAAACGAACACAAACACAGGCGCGTACGAACAGCGTCTACCCCCTGTCCGTGAGACGTCGGAGCGAGAAGGCAATATCAACAATCCATTACGGCGTTCGAGCGTAAGAGGGACTTCACTACCAAACAGATGTATATCATTTCACGCAGGTAAGTATTGAAAACGTTGGTGTGCATGAGTAGGATAGCGCACAAATTTAGCTAAGCGAAGCCGGTTGTGCGGGAATGGGACAGGAACTGTTCAAGTCACCCGTTGTACATTCCTTCCTGATACCGGCGCGACGTCGTACCTTTCGATCGTTCAAGTGGCAGATGAAGCTTTTAGGGCTGTCACCTTTCCTCTATGATAATTAACTCACTCTGTCACCTGTCACGAGTGAGTATTGATCTGACATAATTAAGAAAATTATAATTGTTAGAGAGCCGACTGTTTAATAAGATAATTACAATGCACATTGAAAACTTCTGCTATAAATCACTTGTTTTTTTTAATCAACTTAATTATGTTAAAATATAAATTATTTTATAAAAACGTGGAAAACTTTTTTTACTGAATCTAGTTATACATTATTTTTCACACTACGGAATTCGTAATATTTTAATAAAATAAATTTAAGTAGTTATATAAAAACTAATTATAATTATTTATATTCGGATTAATTCCTTACGTCACTTCACAAGTCACAAGAAATAGGTAGTTGTACAATTTTAAAACATCGTATACATATTTTTTTTCATTCATCTCAAAAGGCAAATAATATAACTTTTTTAATGATGAGGCAGCCCTATGTCAACATGTCACAAAGTAGCAGGTAGTAGTGGTGCAAGGTCTACATAACGTCAAACGAGCTGCAAATTTTTGGAAGCGGTTTTTACGATCCTTAGTGGATTTTTTGTCCCATACTTCAAACACTATGAAGTTGTCTGCATCTTTGTACCGCGACCGGTAAGATGCCAATTAACCATTTTTATACAAACTTTTACTCAATTCCATATTTATAATTAAAAGATACTTATTTTCCCAAACGAGCTACCCGTATTACTGACGCGATAAATCCAAACATCGAACAACCCAAAAAGGTTGTCTTGAAAATAATACCTCGCAGCATGGTTCTTTTGTGGAACCTGATTTTTAAAAAACCTTTGTATCAAGCGTTAAGCGAAACACTTCTGCGAAATCGGACCCCGCAGCCGTCGCGAGGGCGGGCTGACATTAACGCATCGGGACACCCTATCAAAATATACAATTTGTTTCCACGTACCAAACTCACGAATTAGTATTATGTTTACACCTCTGTCCTGTACCTTTTTCATCTCATACGAGAAGTGACAGCCAAAGGTTTAATAATAGAAGGATTCCGAATAGCGTCCGTTATCAAGTTTCTCTCCTTATCGGAGCTGACGTTAAAATACGCAAAAAAACATACGTTAAATATGACGTGCTTTTGACAGCCTGACACGGGTAAAGTGTTCGTTCACTTCATTAATTTTTCCGTTCTCATAGCTTGAGCCAACCTGATTTTTAATATGCAAGTTGAATAATAAATCCAATGTCAAACGGCTAACTTAAATTAGAAAGTAATAATGTTATGTACGTTGTACAATGTACACAAATTTTATGATAAGTAGAGAAAAATATAAAAAATGATAGCTCTTTGTTTATAAAAGCAAATATTCATTTAACTAAATGCTGCTTAAAATCTTAAATTGTTTGACAATGCGTCGAGCGCATGAAAATGGAGTGAAAAGCCTTGTGGCGTAAGCGTTAAATAATGACGACATATTGTGGTTCTGAGAATCACGTAAGTTGCTATTATATTTCTTAGGTCTTGACAATGGTGTTCAGTGATATAATAACCAGCTGCGGACGCTTTAAAGCCCTGCAATATAATGTAGTGTGGGGCTACCTGTCTGAAATCGGCTTGAGTTTTTGTTCAACCTTTAAGTCCTGTGTTAAATATGTTTCTACGTGGTTTACTTTAGTCTAGCAAGAGAAATAAGAGCTTTTATAATTAATAATTATTGAACGTAAAGATAAGATTTCATAACATGAAAACAAAAAAAAAAAAATGGTATCGTTTTAATTTTTGGGCCTTTCTTTCGATGAATTTATATATTTTTTCGGTGAATACAATACATTAAAACTCTCTTTTTCAATCATTTTTTTTTTGTTACAATATACACGTGTTTTAAATGTTATGTATTAATAATCAATAAATGATAAATAAGCTCTACTGGAGCCGTTTGTCACATTCAATTTTATAGTTGTCCTATAAAACGTCCATGAATTTAAAGTGCGAGAATATCGTACAAAATATAGAGCTCGAACGGTAGAGATAGTGCTATCGCATTATTCACGTATTTCTATGAATTTTTATGCGCAAACCACGAGCAATCGTCCGCCGAGTCCCGTAGTCAAAGTGCCGTGAATTGTGCCACGAATGGTCAAATAATGGAAGCAATAACAAAAGCGAGCTAACCATTGATTTTGATTTCACTACCTAAAAAGATGAGTGCCTTTGTATTGAATCCGCAAGTCTGGTTCGTGAATGACACGGAATACACGTCCAGTCGCGAAGCCAGAGTTATTGCGTTGACAGGTGAATACTAAAAGTCTATTGTATTGTTTGTGTTGCTTTCAATCGATAGTTTTGTACGCGACATTTAAGTTTTTATTGCTGTACCATATTTCAAGCCTACGAAAGTTATTGCTATATTTTATGCTTAAATCATAACTATTCAAATTCAAATTCAAATTCAAATTTCTTTATTTGCAGAATGTACATTTACAAAGATGTTAGGTAGATACATATTACATAGGCTCTTAAACATTCTGGCTCTTAATTGAGCATGCATACTATTTCATAACACACATTTTAAAAAAGAAGATATTTGTAATAAAATGTTTTTCGAAACTATAATATATTTGTGTTATCAATTCGAATGTTTGGGTTGCTTCGATTGGGCCTATTTTGTACGTATTTCGTACTTAATAAATGTCCGCCCGTAGTGAAGCCGCTCCGTGACGCTAACTCGACGTCAGGCTGACGGCGCACGGAGCTAAAAATGATCGAGTCACTCCTCTTACTAGACGGTACGACTTGCCCGATAATTGTGATAGCCCTTTTTGTAAATATGAAATGGTCCATTCTAAGTTGATGTTGCGTAATTATATTTTATAACGCACATCGATATTTTAATGTTCTACCGATATTTTGATTGTATTAATATCGAATATTAATACGGATCCAATGCTCTATATCTATATTTTACAAAACAGGCTCTACAAAGAACCGATTTTTTGCAAGATTACAGCCGCCCGTATTCCATACATTTATAAGCCTATTTTATTGCACTACAAATCCAACGGTACCTGCGACACAGGTTTTCAAATAAATCTTAAAAATCTATCGGTCGTATGGGCACATGTAATCAATCAGGCGTCAGTGTTATTGTTGTGATTTGTTGAGGCTCGAGCCCTCGCAGCCCTCCAACGACCATTAGTTTGATTAGCTCGTCCGGCCCACGCACGCTGATTGTGCGAACCGGCTTTGATTGATTCCTCAAATGGCATCGATTCTGTGCTCACTTTATTCCCATTGAAACATTGTTGCCAGTATTTCGAAAAAATGCCGTTACAGGCGTAGTTGTGATGGCAATCTGGTTGGGATATCTGAGCGCATGATGTGGTAGTACGGATGATTAAGAGCTATTACGTGCTAGGGTTGGGAGTGAGAATTGTTTTATGATGCATTGGAATTCTTATCTATAAGAATTTATTATGTTTTATATGCACATTCTCATAATATAATTCAATTAAATCTGGATATAGGATGAATGAAGTTGAAATACAACTGTTTTTAGAATAAATATACTGTTATTGTCCAAAACATTTCCAAAGATGTAATGCAAATATTTCGTTTGACAAGGTGTATGTTTTCCATGTAATATTGGTAGGAAATGTAAACGAGGGCGGACTGACAAAACTGAGGAATAAAGAAAAGGTCGAAAGATCTGATGTCCGAGACACCGACCGCTTCAATGACGATGTCATGTATACCTTAAAGGGGAAATTCTTTTATAATGTTTTTCTTAAAAGTACATGATGTAATTTGGCATGCATTTATAAAGGGTAAGAAGGCAGTAGTAAAATAAATGCCTAACAGATTTTTAAAATTACCTTAGTAGTATTTTTTTCCGCTACAATAAAACACACAAATACAATAAAATCACTGTGAACAATACAATATGCATATTGTCCTTACTTGTTAGCACTATTCATACACCAAACATTACATTCCAAACACCGTAGACGCGAACAAAAAGAATTCATTTCACATTTATCGCAAGTTGAAATTGCCAAGTTTAATTTTGGAAGCACAACTTTCAGAATTAGTTTTCGTTCAATCCTGAGGACGTGATCTGATTGAATAATTGCAGTTTTTCCTTTCTCGCAGGTCACGAGATGCGTATCGCTTCGATTGAGAGAGTTCTGTTAAATCGAACTGGAGCTACAACTCACGAAATGGAGCATCAAACTGCAAGAAAAAGGACAAAACAAAATGTATAAAGGAAATTGCTTCCACAAATCCACTCGTATCTTGGACAATAAACGTGGAACGGTTCGGCTGCCCTAATAGCAATGAAATCACGAAACCAAAACTGCCCGATGTCAGATTTCTGTCGTGCTCCTACGGGCGATATTTCTTATCTATTTTTAAAATTACTACTAATGCTCCCTGAACTATCTTATCTTTTTTTGCTTTTTTTCAAATAGTCGTTAACTACTTTTAAAGTCGAATATACCTGGATTCTTTTGATACTGCAACTTATTTAACTAAAACAAGATAAAAAGTAATATTATGATCAATTCTAAATTCACGAAATGAATACTTTTACTCTAGCAAATTACGTTTGTAAATGGATTTCTAAAACGACTTCAGCTTTCGTTAAGAATATATTTTTCAAGCTGTTAAAACAATATTCATTAAATAAAGTCGTATAAAAGTTTTCGCATTCGGTCGGTTATGGGCCCAAAGAAAATGCTGGATTTTTCCATTTAGAGTGCACCCTTTAAACAAACCCTCTTTGTGGTCAGGGGCGAGCTTTTATCTCATTTAATTGAGATTAAAATGAATGTTACGATACAGCTTATGACGCTTCAGATCTCTAATACAATGGAGTTTTAGTTTAATTCTATAGAACATCAGTATTTATACACATACGTTGATAGCTATTGGCAGGTATTAATAATCAATATTTATTCGAACAAAGGAATTAAAATTTGCATCTGATTACTTTAAATTTTTACTTACTTTGTATCCAAAAATAATGAAAATGAATATAAAGACGCAGGTTGTTTTAATTAAAAATACCCATTTAAACAAAAAGTTAATAGCCCGAGTACACGCAACGTTTCGCTATAAAGAAAATTTACACTTTAAAATTTTGCTTTCTAAGCTTCTATTTTTTACACCAAAGAGAATTATACACATAATTATATTGTAGAAAATTGCCTGTCAGACGCACTAAAGCCTGGTCAAAGGATAGAGGAATGTTTGTGAAAAACATAAACGTATTTTCACGTGCTCAGCTAAAAATAGTTAATAGCCTCGAAGATGTTTTGCTAGTGGAGTATGTTTGTTAGTTCGTACTAATCAATTTTCGACACATTATTTTTTTTAAATAGGTAGTTCTTAAATTTATTTGAGACAGTCATTAAAAATAAATTTCAAATTAATAAATTCAAAATTAACTTATTTAATTAACCATTTTCATTCTAGATTTCATCTGATTTAAACAATAATTACAATTGATTCTTCAAATTGAACATGTTGTACCATACCAATTTAGTATATTAACAAACTTCTCAACTCACTTGCCAGTAATCAGTAGTTCAAAGTTGACGTAAAATGTAATTACAAGTCAAATAAGGGCCCATGTATTCTAAATCGATTATTATATTCCTTTCAATTCGAAGTAGTTCCATAAAGGATCGTTACAGTTCAGAAATTGTTGCCAAAGAGTTAGGAACCGTCTGTACGAGTTTATGATTATTCTTGGAAGTGCGATAGAGTTCTAACTTCTACGCGAGGCTTAATACGTTATAGGCTCTGTGCTCAATTCGAGCCTGAATAGCTATTACTTTAGATATGTCTTACTTTGGTTAAAGTAACCGGGCAATTTATGGTTGCCATATCTTCAGGGACTTTAAATGATTTATATATTCCTGAAGTATTCATAAGTCAATGTGTTAAAGGCAATTATATTTCAATAGCAAGAAGCTGTCGAGAAACACTCATAAATTGAGAAAACGTCTCGTTTTGTGCCAAATAAAGGGAATCAAAGGATTTATACTTTCATTCTCCTGTCGAATTCAATGTTAATCACATAATATGATATACACATTATTATCTCTAGATATTTAGAGAGTCACACACTTAATATTTTTCTTCGTTAGTTAAATCAGATTGATCAGAGAATTATTACCTTAATCTTGGATTGTCTTTTCCCCAATCCAATGAGAATGAAAATGTTACCCACTTATTGCGGGTGTGAGAAGGTCCTTATAAGATGACTCAATAGTTATTTGATAGTAAGGTATATTAAGATGCTATCTTATATACGAAATGCCAAGTTTGGTGTAAAGTGACGTATTTACCATTTTAAATAGGTACGAAGGGAAAATAATGTAACGCTATAATTTTAAGAATTTATAGACATCATGAGTAAAGATAAAACATTTTGCGACTGAATGTTCCAAATATAAAAGTTGATTTCGAGTGTCTTAAACTTGACTTTCAAAAATTGACGCTTATAATTCTTCAAGCAAAAAGCTGCTAGCGGTTTTGTTGGATGAGCCAAGTGTCAAAGTTAAATTGAATATTGGAGTGAAATGATCTCGAAGTTGTCTCCTCCTTGAGTAGTTAATCCAATCCTACAATCGACTTAGAGTTGAATGTCATAGAACAATGTATAGCGATTAGCGTTGCTTATTCATTGTTAACGATATACGTAACGGTATATTTCAGCTGGCTTAGAATTTAGAAGTGATTGCTGTTAAAGTAAAATACTAGGGTTTCATAATCCATAAGATGCTAAGAGTGTGTCAGTTATCACATTCACTAGAAAAGACTTATAAAACTTTCAACAGTTAAGTTGATATTTGTACTTCATCTGAATATTGCGTTTCAGATTGTGGGATGGTTATTTAGCTAGAAGAGAGAAGAGAAGTGAAGCTCTTTAACTCCTGGGAAAATTATGTTATGAATACAATGTGACTCTACTCTTACTAGTTTTCATTTTATTAGTTTTCTTTAACAACTATAAGAAAATAATAAATATTATTTTAATTGAGCATAATCTATAAAATATGTAATAAATATATTGTATAATCGGTCATACATATGAAATATCGAAAGAAAAAATAAACATCATATTACACTTATCATAACTCTACAAAATTGAACACCATCAAACATCTAAAACAATACAATAAAATCCCATACACTTACATCAAGATAATATACCTAACTGTTTCGGGTCAGATTTTGATTAAAGGATCCCGACATAGGGTTGTCTTATTGCCTTTTGTTTGATATGAAGACACATTTGTCATGTGCAATTGACTGCGCGACGGGTGACAGGGGCTAATAGACAGATCTTAGATTGGACAAACAAATCGACAGAATGTATTGTTCGATATATTAAATGTTAGACATATTACGTATATTGTACGGCAATTAATTATTTTTAGGTAAACGATTTTAGCCGGTGACCAGTCGTGGTGGAAAACCCTGAGGGAGCCCTTTGTCCAGCAGTGGACGCCCCACGGCTGTAACGACGAAACGATTTTTTACTACTACGTTTATTTTAAAGGAATATTTTACCAATCCCTTAATCTAATGTTGTATTCTCTGTACTCTTTAGTTAATAAAAAAAAAAAACACAAAGTATCAATTTTACCGTTTGCCGTTCGTACTAAGTATAAAGAGTGACTTAATTCCATTCCATATTCAAATCTATAATTTTAATTGTGACTAAATCATTTAGGTACTAATAATAATTATGTCACACGTCGAAAGAATTATTGTCAAAATTATTGACAGAGATATCCATAAATTGCGGTAAACTTCATTAAAATGTAATTTAATTACATCCACAACTGATTGTGGGTATAAATTAGTGTGACAAGTGATTCCGACCTTGTTTTAAATTTAGTTGTGTTTAACAACAATAATCATGCATCAGCATGTTAATATTGAAATATTTCATAAAATATCGACTGAGTTACTTTGTTCTAAAAACGCAATTAGTATTCCATAAAATACATTATGGACACATTAAACACCTTTTCCATATCTCAAGCACGCACTTACGAACTTTTTCACAAACAAAGACGTAAATAAAACTAAGAAAACCATTCATATCTATTCTATAATATAAAAATGAATCGCAAAATGTGTTGGTAAGCGCATAAATCGAGAACGGCTGAACCGATTTCGATAATTCTTTTTTTTATTATATTCCTTAAAGTACGAGGATGGTTTTTATGTAGAGAAAACGTAAATATGTACCACGGGCGAAGCCGGGGCGGACCGCTAGTCTTATATCAAACGAAGACACCGGTGTTAAAGATTAAATAATCGTTGGACGATTCCAGAAGCTGGCCACGTGCAATTAGGGTCCCGTCCCTTGAGACCCCTGGGATCATATCGGTCTCCACTGACATCCTACGCTACAAATCTATTTTTATATCTTCCCATATACCTAAAGGGAATAACAAATGGAGATTTACAAATATAAAAAGGTATATTTTAATAAAACAAAATTAGGGTATTAATGAACTTATAATTTTTTGTAAAGTTCGTGCTAAATATATCTCTACGGTATTACACTCTCACCTTTTAGAAACATTGATTATGCTCCACCCACGTTTTCTAAGAACGTCGAATAACTTTTCAAGCTATCAAATTAGACGAAAGTAAAATAAATAAAGTGAAATGAATGCGTATCCTCAACCTATAAATTGACGGTTATCTAAACGCTCTGGTTAGTAGGTTAGCAGTGGTTAGCAATATTAAATTCGATCGCGTTCCGATCATTATTTGTTTAATTTATATGTGAGGTACACTTTACTGTTTTCCGGGCGCCTGCAATTCAGTCACGTACCAGTTGTATAAACAAAATCCTCTTGAAGTCATTTTATTACTAGCAGCAAATACGAATATAATATTGTATACGGGTCAAAAATTTATAAATGAAAATCAAAACTTTACATCATAAAATTCTTGTTAACTATCGTATTGACCTAAATATACCCATCTACTTTATAATTAATTAAACATAGTTATAATAAAATGCATCTATCTGCAATTGGTATTAAATTAGAATGAACATTCAGATTGTGATTATCCATTTCAATAGAAGATTAGGAGTAATAAAAGTAAATATAATATCTATTAGTTTATTTTTATTTTGAAACGTACAGTTTTTTCCCTAGGTGAGTACAAACATTTATTTTAAGCTCAGCTTATTATACGAGTTTATTTCTCACGTTCGTTTACGTGTAAAAGTTATTGAAACGTACAGGGTATAACACGATTTTGCCTAAATAAATTCGCATCTTTATTTCATAAAGCTTTGAAATAAAAATATGTGAAGGAAACGAAGGTATTTGGTTTGTAGCTCGTAAACTTCAGAAAACATTGCTAACATAGAAAAAGGTAACAAGGATTCTTTGGCAAAGCCAAATTCAAAGTGACAAGATTACCCAAACATTCGCTAGGGTCGACAACCAAAGGATTCTAAGACAGCTTTTTGCGGACGATAAACGATGTATATTTTAAATATTAAATCTTGACAAATATGTATAGTGACCGGATTGACCAGCAAATAAATATTAAATGAACATTGATTTTAAAAAACTTTTCTCTTACATAGAGGCTTAGATGCTTATATTATGTAGAATGCATTTTTTTAACACAATTAAAATGTTATGCTTAGTTCAAATTTAAATAAAAATGAACTGAATCATATAATGTGGATTCCTAGTCAAATATTATTTAAAGTTAATTAATTAAAAAAAAAAACAAAATAACCAAGTTATGCATTTCCTCATAAAAGTCCTAAAAATATTAACAAATCGAATTAGCTACACAATAATATGTTGTCTCATTTTTGGCCATAGCACATAATATTATTCTACCCCACGTTCATGGTAACTACGGTAATATAATTGAGGATACTATCCTGCTTTATCAGTAATACGAAATGTGATCCAATTTTACGAGGAAATTTCATATAGAAATACATTATTGTGAAACAATATTATTTATTTTCGATATAAAACTTAATATTCTTATAAGAGTTTCACAATACAATGATCGAGTTTGTAATTTAAAGGTCAAAATTATATTTTTTTATATGAAAACAAGTATTTCTTTATATTTTACATTGCATTTATCTCTTTTAAATTGGTGTTCAATAAAGTGGATACTATTGTATTTAAAAAAATTTATCGTAACAGTCATAAAATATTAAAATTACAAATGAATTGAGAGCACTCTATCATTACCACACACCTTTAAAGATGGAGCATTTTCTGCAACATTAACATCATGGAACAGCAATCGCGTGTTCACTTCAAAGCGTTTGCAACGACCCTCTCGTTACAAAACTCATTACAAGACGCCAAATAAGAAGTCGTAAAGCAACCTTTCTTCAGAGCCTATTACGGTATGCCAAATGATATTTTGTAATACTTAGGGACGTTTACATCGGGCGCTCGGGTTCCAGTGTAAACACCGTATTTAATCTCTGCTCTTCTTTATCTCGCAGCCGATGAGAAGAAAACTTTATTTTGTGCGTAAACAAGGGTAATAGACTTCTTTTTCCACACAAACGGTTTCTGTCCGGTGCCGGAGGATATTGAAAAGCCAGACTCCTGTCCAGAATACGTTAAGAGATGTCGGAATTGCGGCTTAGATGGGACGACATTTTTCATGAATCGAATACGTTTATTTTTGAAATTCGATTTAACGTTAACGTAATTCGAAATTACACGCTTTCAAACTATCATCAAATTTCTGTATACCATGCCTTTATATCGGTATAAAGGGCATAGAGTAAACCATAAAGTAATCATGATATTATTTTCTTTTTCCTCATATAAATAGAACAAAAATATAAGAGGTTCAACTTATAACGTTATATCGAATTTCATGTGCCTACTTGAATATAAACAAATTCTTACGAAGTGGGCATATTTTACTAAGACTTCCCTACAATTGATTATGTTTCAGCGTTCAGCAAAAATATTAAATTTCAAACTCGCTTCAAATTCAGAGACGAGTATTTACAGTAATCGTATCTCAATTACATAATATAATATTATGCTTGATATTATAATGTATGTAGCCAGAAATGTTATAATATTATTTTTCTTAATTTATTTAATAGCTCAAAAAAATTATATAAATAAATATTATTTAAAACCGATAAATATCTAATTGAATGACCGCATAGTAAAATATGCATGTTTAATAGATTACTTTAGAATGTATAACAATCTAAAGATACGTAAAGAGCGTAAAACAATAGATTTTACATCTCACGCATTTCTCGACCTGTTTGCATATCAATATTTAAAGGCCTATAATAATGTACTTCGATATACAGAATTTCATGTGATCCCGTTTGAAGCGTGTTATTGAATATCGGAAACGTATTTGGGGTTGAAATGAGATCTCTTCCTATTGTTTTGGAGGCGTTCACTTGATCTCTCCTTTTCGAGTTTAACGACTAATTTCCTTTTTTGCGCGCGAAAATTTGTGAAAAAACTTTCACGTATTTTTGTTTGATATTAAGCGATATTTCGGTTTTCGGTCTAATCTGCACACGGTTTGGTTTTTTTGGTTTGGTTAAATTACTTAAATGGTAACTACGATTTCTAATGAACATAAATGAAATTTTCATATTTCATATTCATTTATGTAGGTTGAAAATAATTTCTATATAAAAACTAGGAATATTATAATATAATACCTATATTGTTTCTACTGGTAATTTGTAAATAAATATATTTTTCTCTGGGGAGAAATACCGACCCACATTGACCTGCTTTTGTGATTCTACTTCTCGATTTAATAGGACAATGTAAGTAATATAAATATTTTGCAAGGCTTTAGTTGAAATAGCATTAATAAAGCGCTGGTTTAATTTATAAAATAAAAGTTTCATAAATATAATATATTCCAGTTTAATTTTGTTCACATTACCCATGATCAAAAACTTGAACTATTGATTTTCAATTTGAAATAATTCAAAGCCTAGATATGCTACAAAAAGGGCATTGATGATTAAATAATTAGAAAAGTAAAAAAATATCAGTGTTTTTCTAACCTCTACTTATTTCTATCCGTATTTTTTCAGTGAATCGCGATATCAGTCGCACGTTTCCCAAGCTATGAATATGGGACAAAATACGCAATATATCTGCCAAAAGTGACAGTAGAATTCAATTTCCATAACGAGTTTCAGAACTTTCCTCTACACTCGAATTTTTTCAATTGAGACCTTAAAAGTTTTTAGGTCAACACAAGCTTCGCTTCGAAGTATCTAATTTAAATAAGAAAAGTTTTGCAAAATTACCATTTACAAGTGGTACTAACACATTAATTTTATTTACGAAGTCTCAATGCTGATTAAGAAGCGGGATCAGAGATATGGAGTGTCCAACTTTCTAGGACTGATCTATCACTAAGTAAATTTAAAAAGTGTCCATGTAGGTCAAATGTAGATCGTTAAATGATACCTTTTCCATATGTATTAGTTAGGCTAACATCGATAATATTTCAGAAATATAAAGAATTAATGTCTATTTTATACTAGAAATTCAGACAGAACAAACAACATAATATGTGTCTGAATAAATAAATAAAATAAATAACATCATGTTAAAATCGGAACCATTAAAAACGTGTCCCTCCAAAACCCTTTCAAACAAAGAACAGATTACACGTTCGCAGTGCATAAAACTCGTGACAAGGTATGAGAGCGGGCCATTTGTTTTGGACATGTTACCATCTATACATTTAATTGGCATCAGTAGATCTACAGCTCCGCAGTCACCAGACATGTTGATGTGTGGATCAGCAAAGCGAGCCATTCGTATAGTCGAAATACCCGCGAACAGTTACAAAAATAACATTTAAACACGCTCTAAGCAAATGTAGCGGAATTGTTTATTTTTATTGCTTCCGAGTGAAAAATTTAATTAAAATATTTAAATGAATAAAACGGATGTTTGATTCAATTCATCAAATAGCAGGATGGAATGCATACATTTTTAATTGATGTTGATTATGTTAAATATAACTGTAACTGATACCTACTTACAAATCATATAGTATAAATAGGAGCAAATAATATTTTACAAAACTAAAACAAATCACTCTTGTAAGTAGTTAATTTTACTGAAAGAAACTGTTTCACAAATACTTGCAGGCACAACATTTCATAGGTATTTACTACTATTAATTTACATCCGACGTGATTATTGATAGAAAGAATAGCCTAAGGGCACTTGAAACCACTCTATCATAATGAAAAGAGCTATAAGTAACTACTTTCTATGAAATCAGAAGAACTACATCTTGAAATGGCTTTACAATCTATCTGTATTTCCATCAGATTACACATTAATATACAACCTGAATTAGTGGTATTGTCAGGCAATTATTACATTATGTGGTCTTTGTTCAACCAAGTATATGCATAATCTAGGACGTAAGCCGGATAACAACGGCTTTGAATAATAAAAAAAATATTATCACTTTTATCGCAATACTTTTTGAAATTTTCAAATTAATTACATGAAATATTATCACAATTTACATTTTTTGTTTTACTCGTATATAGGTATTAATGAGTATGAAAGCATTTAATTAAATGTTACTATAAACATTTATATATGAAAGAGTAGGGACGTTGGTATCTGACGGCGGGGCAATTAATTACGTTTGGCTAAACTTTGTGACTTACGCTGCCCCTTTTTAAATGTCACCCTTGTTTATATATCCGAGCTATAATGAAGCAAATCTATAGGCTCGCCTAAAATTTTTGAGACAAAACCTGTCTTATACAAATATTAAATAATAGACTCGAACCCATTTTCCTCAAGTTTTAATTATTGCCGCGATTCACTTCCAGAGAAACCCAACAACGGGGAACAATTCGGAATTCATTCAATTATTCAAACTTTTAATTAATATTAATAGGAGCTCTCACTTTCAAAAGAAAGAACGGCAGATAAAAACTCCTTAGAAATCTGCGTTACTTGCAGCTGCAGAAAGAATTTATGGGAATACAATAAGAGGCCAAAAATAGATGAGGACAGTAAAAATGAATTCGGATGGTTATTAGTGGTCGCGTCGCGTGAACAAAAGGTGGCTAATTTGTGTGGGTGAGAGCCCGTAATAAACGTCACGACAAGAGAGATAGGAAATTAAAGGAAACTAAAACGAAGTCGTGGATCAGGGGGAAGTTTCGGGAGGTCTGTTCCGTGTGCTTGGAATTAAAAAAGAAACCGGACGTCTGATTCTGTTTGCCTAGTGGAAATGTATTGTTACTTGTAAGTTCTTCGACGTGATTATTTTTAATGAATTACGGAGTTAGCTTTTGACCTTTGAAAGCTGGCTTGGTAAAGTAGCTACTAAGTGTAACGAGAAGGACATCCTGGCTTTAGTTAATGATAGAGACTATTAATAAATACATGTAATCAATTTTATAATTTAATACTACGACATGACTACGACTTACCTTTGGGTAGTGGCTCAATTACCACTTTTACAGCATTCGCCATAAGTAGACCGGAAAATATCCATAGAAAAATCATGCTTCTTATTTCTAACTCATCCATTGTGATGCGTAAACTACTCTTCGCACATTGCAATATCTGAAAAGAGACAAATGTTTATTAATAAAATATGTAAATTAAATTTATTTAAACATCGAGATGGTCTAAATTTTCTATTACTATGTAGATATCAATTTTATTATATTGCATTTTGGATTTTTATAATATTATGAGATTGTTAACTGATTGTTGACTTGAGATAATTTATGTATTTGTTATTGATAAAATCCTCGAAATAGGTAAAGCCCCGAGTAAATAGATGTTGAGTTTCGCCTCAGTAACATAAAACGTTATCAATTATAAATATTGATAGAGGCCAATTTAATTTTTTAAGTCGATCCTTCAACTTCAGAGACGAGTTCGTCTGAAATTTCGCGGATTTGCATTTATGAATAATAACTGAAAAAGTTAGACTCACAAATCCGCTTTCATTCCGATATTACAGAATTATGAGTATAATGCGTCAAAGAAAAACACTGCCTTCTTTGTTTACACTTTGTTGGGAAAGTTTGGAGGGCAAGATTGTTGAGAGCACTCCGCCTTCAACACTTTTGACACATACGGAACTTTTATTTTCGCGAGATTTTAAAATGTCAACGATTTTGTTGTTATCTTTATTTTATAAGAGACAACGTGCGACTTTGTTAATATACAAGTTTTTTATTAGAACTTTATACTTTCTAGCGAAGCTTAGTAGTTACATAAGCTATAGTATGTTTCTAGGGCAGGCGGAAATTCGTACAATGACACGAAGTATTATGCTATCATCAAATAAAACGATACCTATCGCTCTTCATACACTAATTTATCGTTTACATGTCGTTTACGCAGCGTACGGGTTCTCGTGGTACAAGGTGGGGTGAACGACGCGGTCGTTCAGAGGTAACAAACTTGTTATTACATGTCTGTATAAGGTGCAGATTAGGAAGCACAGCGACACGCATTCACGTATTGTTGGACACCCCTGTTAGGTCATTGTACGAATTTCCGCCTGCCCTAGGAACACACTATACCAGGTTTTTTAGCAAATATCATATTTGTATAGCTATATAAATATGATCTTGTTTTTGTCTTTAAATATAAGGTACACTTCAATTTAAATATCGTACTTAATTGACTATTAATCTTACGTATATAAACATATTTAAATATCGCAAGATGTTTAATCTTGCCTTTATCTGTATCATAAGCGGCAGCTGTGCGTTGCACCTTAAAAGGAAAAATCTACCAAATTGGTGATTAATCATTGCAGCAGGTGCTCTGACTGAGGTCTCCTCACATGGGCACATGTTGCTAAAATTAAAATTTTAATTTATACCCCATCGTCCTTTACATATTATTTTTATGAATGTGATGTCGTATGTGGTAACTATAAGATTTAAGAATAAATAGCATGTAAGATTCTGGAAGGATTACGCTAATCTGAAATATGAATTAATTGTTTGAGAATTAGTGTCCTTGATATTATATTTCTTAAAAAAATATGATGTTTAATAATTTTCCCTAAAATTATAAATAATTTCAACGTCAATTCAGATTTCTTACGGTTGTTTATTGTTCGATATTAAAGCTAAATAAAAAAATCAATACCTACTCTCGTTACACCCGATATCAAAATAGCGGATAACAATGAAGAAATTGAATTATATGGTCATTAGAAATTAAAACTGACCATTGTTGAAAATCCAAATCCCCTTTATAAAGGCAAGGTTTCGTTATTTTTGGTTCTTGAACGGTGACCCTTGGCTGGTCCGTCGTTTCGATTTGACGTAACCATTTTACCTTTATTGTAAGTCTCCCCTTTGCTTCTCCAAATGAATTTAAAAAATCACGTCTGGGCGCGAATTTTACGTGGATTGGATCGCTCCTGCTTAATGACATTAAGGTACCTATCATTATTTAGTGATCGCTTTTGTTTCGAGCACGTTGTCGCCATAATAATATTTTAAGAAATTGTCAGATTTATTTTCATAATCTGTTGGAGTCAATAATTATGAAATATTATTTTCAAACCTCATATTCGCTTAACTATAATTATTTTTGGCAGTCATATTTATTACAGACCTGTAATTAGACTGCAAGAAAAATAATGCAATTAGATAATAATAAGAGTTACATGTTCAGAATGCAATAGCGTTATTCAATATTCATATAATAAAAGTATGTAGAGTAATTTAATCAATGACAATAGTCGGTTTAAATGAGCACGATTTTTTTAACTGTTCTTGACAATATAGATTAATTTGAGATATTACCCCAAATCTTACCTCTATTTCGATTTAAACCAAGAAAAAAATAGTTGATAGGTACACAGGTATAGGCTCATTTGTACGTGAAAGGCTTGACTACGGAGAGGCGTTCTAATTACGGCAGCAGGCGTGGCTAGACTGTCACCACAGCTGATTAAAGCGTCAAGATGCTATAAGTCGCTTCATAATTACTTGGCTCATGCTGCTATACAACTCCAAGTCTTCTCTTTGGACATATTGAGCTGGCCACGGTTAATATTGTATGAATGTATTTGTGTGGTTATGCAGTCGTTTAGTAGCCAAGTCATTTTCTTAGACATAATTTTATTAATAAGACATAGCGTAGCCACTTAATGATTATAAATTGCTAGTATAATGAAAGGCAATATAAATAATGAACATAGTATAATTCTAAAGTAATTAAAATTAGTATAATATCATCTGAAAGTGTAGATTTCGTACTTGCAATTATATAAAACAAAACAATACAAGGAGTTGAAACAGAACAGAAATGAACTAAATTGCATCTCACAAAAAGCCGAAATCTCTAGAATATCTCAGAACTTGGAAATTAATATCCAAGATTTACGTACAGTCGGTCAAACGAGCGTCTTTACTTCACTTAGGATCAGATAAAGTTTCGACACTAACCAAAGTGCTTAAGCTTTGTCGACCACAGAGGCGCCGTATTCCGAATAGTTGTTAAATTCCTGTTACTAATCTAAATTAATTAAAATTCAACGAAAACGCTCGAAATGTTCACTTCAGGTAAACCACACCTGAGTTTCGTCGTTAGTCGTACTTTCTCATCAAATCTCGTTTAATAATGAATGCTGGTTTCTTTGAAGCGTTTTCAAAGAAAAGTTAAAATTAATAGTACCAATAAGGTTCTCCGGCCAGCAAATAAAATCAATCTTGATTAGGTTTAAAACAAGTTTATTTTAATTTCTTAAGAAAAGTCATATCAAGAATTTTTTTTTTGAATTTTTTATGGCTATGGAATAGAGAACTACTAATTGATTACTAATGTTTTAAAATTTACGACACAAAATACGCTACAAATAAAAATGAAGTCTCTAAATTGAATATCATAACCCACTAGATGGATCGCAAACTTTAAATCTAGTTTAACATTTGCTTTCTTTTAAAACTCACCTACATTCCCTAAAGTTTTATTTACATAGCTCGGTGCAAAACTTGGTCAAGATTACTTCGGACTTCCGAAGTTGCCTTTTGCGACCGATATACTATATTCTGCTATTCCATACCCCAACTTGAGCTGTTTTTGTTTCTTATGGTTATCGGAAAAGTTAGCAAGGTCCGGTCTATAGACGTTTATTGGATATAGATCGAGCGTACTGCCGTAGAAAATAGCATTGTGTAGCCTTTTCTTTTTCTTATTATAAAGGCACAGTTACGTGTTTCCAGATTCTTATTGTACTAGCGCAAAATCCGGTTATCATTTATCCATAGTATTAGCTGAAGTTCGTCGAATAGGCTCATTTTATCGTAGAACTTTGCTAATCTCCTCGAAATCAAATATGTCTGAAAGAGAAAATTATAAGTATAGGTTTTAAATTAAAGGATTTGTTTTTGGAATGTTTTTAATTGTACTGAATGCAAAATTATTTTTCAATTAAAAGTCCAGAACCTCATGTTATGTATGTGGAAAATAACGAGGGTAAAAAATAGAGATGAAAATTAGAAAAGTGCGTACTAACTTTTTATTACAAGCCGGTCATTAGTGAGCTGTGAAAAAACGCAATTACACTCTCGGCGGGGTCATTAACAATAGTTAGAGAATCAAGAATGCTCGTTACACCCCACAATATGTTACATAGTTAACACCTGCGAATGTTAATGTGTCGCGCCTAAAAGTATAGTGCGATTCTAACATTACCATTTTGCCAAGTTAAATTCCTATTCCATTGTTAAAGATTTCATTTCGTTATAATTAGATAATTCATGACATTTTAATGGTAAGAGTGTTGGCCGAAACTAAATTTTCTTTAAAGATATAGTGAACTGAAAAAAAATTAACGATATTTGCTTAAATCCTGAATATTGTATTGTTAATATTTTCTTATAATGAAGTGACTAATATAAACGTTCATAACATTGAACCTAAATCCATTTACGCTAAAATGGATAACTAAAATAGTATCAATATAATGATGTGTTTGGAACACAAAGAGTTAAAGTGACCAGAATGCGATTGAGCGATCTCAATTCACTTTGTATACTTATTGACGCTGTTTAAGTGAAGGCCGCCACAAAGAACGGCTCCTTGGGAAATAATCGAACGGATCTAACGAGCAGATAGTCCAAGACAAAAGAATATTTTCTAGTCTATTATCAAAATTATAGGCTCCCGGTAATAAGGTAGAGGACAATGCCGGATCTCACTCTGATGTACTTTATTTTAATGACAGCGTCCCAAGCCTATATTGCATTTTATGAACAGAACATTGTCTTAAACGTGGTATTGTTGAGTCGAGTGAGACAATTATAGCAGCAGTTAAATTTTGAAGCATTGTGTCAAGATCGTATCTCGCAATTAGCTATAAGTACTTGAGATACTAAGAAACAGATAGGATAGGATTTCAGTTAATTTAGTTCTCAAAAGAATTTCATTAATCATTGAATCATTAAAAAACTACACTTAAAATAATCAACCCTTTTGTCCATTTGGCAAACATGACATGTATGTTATCGTTCTTAAAAACCTTATCTACCCTTTACAAGGTTTTTTATTCGATTACAAAGTACAGATATTGAAAAAATGGGTAAACCTTTACTATTTAGAACGCTTATAGTTATTTCAAACGTGTAGTAAGTACAAAGAAGTTGAGCGTAAGTACTATAGACATAGTCCTTTGTACAAAGAAATTCATTGGGCCTGATTCCGACATCAAAGTGGTATCACATACACGCCACTGGTTACGATGCTTACGAACAATTTTAATTTCAGACATTTTTTTAGGGTTCTTGAATTTTAGGTTCGATATTGTAAGCTTATACGGTTTTGTTTCTTAAATTACTGTTGTGACATTTTGGACAATTAACTCTACTAGTCATCTGCTGGTTGACTATGACTAGTCATCATAGTCAACCGGCAAATCTTGTGATTTAAAAGTAAAACAGCTTCTACATAGGTATAGATTTTTATATTATTACACAATTAATATTGAGCAATTCATAAAAACACACATATTCGTCACATAATTTTCCAGATCAAAACACACATAACATTTTAACATCATCCAATAATGTAATATGAAATATTATTTCAAAAAGACAAACCAAATTAATAAGCCCATCATTCCCTGAAAAATATATTAAAACTAGTATGAATAAATGTTCAATGATCGCCATGTAAATCATATATTGATCTGGAGAAACATGTGGAATATCCAATCAAATGGAAATAAATCCATTTGGTTTCACGTTCTGAACGATAAGGGAAAGCTGACCAACGTATGGCGTTTGCCCGGATTAATATGAGTTACTGCGAGCTATATAAGTGGAAGGAAATCGTGGATATTATTGGTTTGCGTGAACGGCGATGAAATAACTCAATGCTGTAACCGAACAGTTTTTATTAAACTCAACTTTTATTAGTCTGTATAAGGTTTTTTACGTAATATTTAAATGTTATTTCATCTTATGCGATCGAAGTTAATATTGTTTTAGAAATTTTGGTAAAATGTAAGTGATAGCGAAGAAATAACATAATTGTTCATTTAGTAAATTGTTTGCGGATTCTCAGTAAGACCAACTATTTATATCCCAAACGCTCTTCACGCTATTTAATTGTCTCGTCTTATCGTTAGCTCGATTTTCGTCGTCTAAACATCTGTTATTGACATTGGAAGGTGTGTTAACCTTTGTTAGTATCTTTATTAAAGATTAACTGTGAAACTTTAATTCTCTTGACTCAGCTTAAGGGCAATTGGTGTAATTGTTGATGAATAAAGTTCGGTCGGGTCTAGACGTACTACATCACGTGGTATGCTTAATGAGAGACTGCGTACGATATAATAAGCGGCAAATTTTTGCACCCTCGTTGTAATGGTCTGATTATAATGTACAGTTAGCAAAAATGCAAAAGTGTTAAAGTTACAATGCATGTATTAAATGTAAAGGAAGTAATGGATTTTTTAATAAACTCTATTTCATGTTTATTCAAATATGTGTAGTGATTACGAGTGAGAAATTAATGTAGGAACATAAGTAGCACAAGATTAAAATACTAAAGATAATAATAGATAATTCAATCAAATCTGCTAATTTGAAAATATACCATCAAAAGTTCTATTTCAATTAATTACAAATGATTGTTCAGTGATTTTGCTTACCATCCCCACAAAGGATCGAAAGTGGCGCGAAGCACGCAGACAATCCAACCCTTCATTGTTCTTTGATTTAACAGCCACACACAACCCGGGCCAGAGCTTAGTACATCCTGAGTAGCAATCAGATGTTCGGAAGGCCTGCGTTGTACCGAGTCTGAATCAGATACTAATTCAGTGTACATTGCGTAGGATTATCTGTTATGCGAATTCTGCCTTATAACATAAACAGAAATGCACTGGAGTTTTAGATTTACAATCCGCTACGTAGACGCCTAAACCAGATTTGTAGATTGGTTGCCGGGTTTTATACACTGAACAGTATTGTATTGTCTGCTGCATGTTTATTACATTGATTAAGCCCGTATTGAGTAGGTTGTGACTATTAATGAATGTATTGTCTAATAAGTGAGCTTTGTTCATGAAGTTGATGCTTAGGAATAAAAGGATACATATTGTTCATAGATCTCCAAAATATGATGATGAAAGAAGATTTCATTTCACCACGTCGTTCATATTAACTCAGAGAGGTAAATATACACGCAATTTTCATCCATTCCGTTCCTAATGACTTTCACTGACACGGCGCAAAACCCCTCATTTTACACTTTGACGCGTTCACTTACGCCTATTTCTGTAGCGATGACATTTCCCAATGGAAGTGAAAACAAGGAGTCTCCAACATTCGCCTTCTTCCCTTAAGATAGAGTTCAATATCGAATGTGATGATACGTTTCGCGGAATGACTTTTGTCTATCCTCGGTCTTAAAGAATAAAGAACGGTTCAGTTGAACTTAATAAGTCGCATCTCACTTTCACATCTTCCAAAATTGTACCTTAAAGATGTGGCGAAAGAATCATAAAAGCGTGGGCTAATATCAGACAGATATCAAAATGAGTTTTCGGAGTTTTTGCTGTTGGATCGTTTTGTCTATTGGTAATATGAGACTCGTTTCGCACCTCTGAACAACAGAACCGTCCTTTTTCACACTTTTACAAAAGACCTTACAATGGGAGTCAGCGTGTGTGAATATTAATTGTAGTGTCGCGTCACAATTAAATTAAACGTTGGTTTAGCTCGCGTCTCACTAACAAGTACAAGAACTACGTGTTTTAAAATCATTTTTCTTTTTCCAGGAAACATACATGACTTTAATAAAGGATGATTTTAATCTGAGTCGTTGTTGTACTCGTGCAAAATGTGGAAACAATATTGTTAAGGGAATGCTGAATACGTCTATTTTGTTTGAAAAGGTCAGATACTATCTATCATAAAATAATAATGAAGCTAGTCGTAAATGCCTAGCGCTGACCAATACTTAACGTGCAGCCGTCGCATGCCAGACATTCCCCGTCCGAGTATGAAATATAGAGTTGGAGACACCGACTATGTGACCTGAACTGACTACCAACATTATATGAGGAAATTCTGAAACTTCGAGACGTATTTATACGAAGAATTCAAAGCAAGCGTTCAGAAATTTTCCGAACAATTTAAATTTTTAATAGTCAAGGTACAGAAATGCAAAAAGGGAAATTAGTTCGAAGACGAACTTTGACTACGTTGTTTGAAAAATGCAAATGGATATTGAAATAAGTGAATATTAAAATTATACTCTTTCAAATTAAAAAAAAAAAGTTGTTGGTTCATTTATACACTAAAAGAAAATATTAATTATTTTAATTGAAATCATTTCAATCAATTTATTGTATTTTTGGATACTAATAAATATTCCTACAAATTCTGTGCTTAATGTTTATAAATAACGCCAGAAACTTCTAGTACGTACATTTGTGTTTTAAAAACAGTATTTCGGATTTGGGGAAAAATAAGGGTCTAGAATATGTGTCTCTTTTAACACCCTCGTCACATTAATTGTACTCTTCGTTTTTTGAGTCAATCAAATCTGCCACTAAAAGGGTTTTTTAACTTGGACACCAAACCATTATCCTTTATTCACGGCGCAGCTTGCGTGTTTCTAGACACTTTCATAAGCGGAACGTGCAATTTTGGTGTGATAAGAAAATAAATTTGAAAATTTCCAAGTATGTGTAAAAGCCAAGCATTATATTCAGCTCCTTGATCATAAACCTAGAAGGTAAGTATCGATTTTAGTGAGTAATGGCCTAATTCCAACCCCACTTTGGCCGTTACAGGTAACGGTATTCGCGGTCTGTCATGTACGACAGTTACCCTTCACTAACACCACTTTTTCTACACGATTTTACACTTTGCTAAGATGCTCAAAGGTTCCGCCGACGAGGAAAGTTTGTAAATTCAGTGTGTAGATAACAATTTCGGCTCTCCTTTCAAGTCACCCCTTACTTTACCGGACGAAATAGTTTGCATACGTCCCGTTAAATGAACATTTAAATACGTCTGAGTATTTATTCAAATTTATATGGCATGAATTTCAAATAATAATAGTAAAGACAGCTTATCTACACAAGTATGCGAATTTTTATGAAGGTAAACGAATATTATTGAAATGAGCGACGACGAAAATAATGGCATTCAATATTCGAGATCTTTAAATTTTGATGAAATGTCTATGTTCTTTTAGGAGAATTTCGAAATGAAATAACTCTATTGCAAAAATTTGTTTATTTGTATTATAAAAATGTCAGGCAATTTTTTAATAGTGAGATCAAGTCACAAGCTACAGGTAGTTTGTACTATTTAAAGAATTGATCAAATAGCTAATTGTAATTAACAGTTTATTTAGGAAGTAGGTTGAAGTATCAACTATCAGTCTTGGTTGTTTCTGATAGAAACGAGCACCTTTTCATAGTAAAGCCTATGCTGCAAGGTCGTCATCTTCTTAATATATATAAATCTCGTGTCACAATGTTTGTCCTCAATGGACTCCTAAACCACTTAACCGATTACAATAAAATTCGCACACCATATGCAGTTCGATCCAACTTGAAAGATAGGATAGGTTTTATCCCGGAAATCCCACGGGAAAGGGAACTACTATGCGGGGTTTTCTCTGAAAACGCGGGCGAAGCCGCGGGCGGAAAGCTAGTGTTTTATAAAATTAAGAATTTTATGTAGAGATGGGTACAAAAAACTCTCATATTATTATGTTTACTCTAAAGGAAAATGTTGTTTCGTTGAAGCCTATTGTTTGTAACCATATTACGTTCTCGAGGAATCTGATAAAATACCGCTATGTGCATACAGTGTGAAATAAGGTTGTGCCGAAAAATGTAGGAACAAATACACATAACATCAATCTGTGTCTATTTTAGATAATACGACGATATGACAAATACGAGTAATAACTTATAAAAGTATGAGTACATCGAAGTGAAATTAATGTTTAGTTATTTTAGTTTGTGTTTTATTTTTTGTAATAAACATAATTTTGATTTGAAGGCTTGAAGCATAATTAAACGTTACAACTTCATACTCGGTTAGCTTCAGTTATCATTTATTAAATACGAGATTTCTTCTAACTTTATTGGAAAATTCATTACTCAGATAATGGTTGGAAGGAGAGCGAGAGACGCAATAATATCAAGAGTATTGGCTTACCTTAAGTCTGTAATAGTGGGTGCTTACAATAGCCGATGCAATCAGCTAGCAAAGCACTCGACCGTATCTATCAGCTACTCAGATTCGAGGATTACCATCTTTTATGGAATCGAGATACTAATCTATATGGTTTCTTTAATATTATGTTGTTTTAAACTAATACTTTTACTTGTTAGATACGTATTGTTATTGTATTTACGTAGTTTTAAATTACGCTTTTCCTTATTTTATAGGGGAAAAAATATACTTTAATAATAAATCATATTGCATTCTAGTTGGATTTGATTATATCCAAAAATACGTATAACGGCTCTTTTAAATATATCACCTACTCAAAGTAGTGATGCTATTAATATAATGGAATAACTTCAAATACATTAACCATTTGTGATGCCTCGTTTTTACTGAATAATAATTATTTAGAAAGGTGATTTTAAAATTCGTAGGAAATTTTCACGAGGTCGCAATGACGATCGGTCAGCGACATTTAAAAATGTATTCTGAATTATCTTGAAATAAAAAATATTTCTTAATATCACTTGATATTTGATAAGATTTAATATACTATACGGTTCATTAAAAATATGAAACTTAAGCCAATTTCTCTCCTTTAAATTTGTTGAGCTTTTATGGAATCTTACTTATAAAGTCGATGTACACTTTGCTAAATTTTAGTTAATACTAGCGGTCCGCCCCGGCTTCGCCCGTGGTACATATTTACGTTTTCTCTACATAAAAACCATCCTCGTACTTCAAGGAATATAATAGAAAAGAATTATCGAAATCGGTTCAGCCGTTCACACGTGATGCCATGACAACGCGAAACGGGTGCAGACCCGCCGCGGCCGCCTTTTTATAGCTCCCGCCGCGAAGCGCGTCGAACGCGGCAACTGACACACAAAAATAATCCTTATGGCATGATTCTGTATTCACGCGCGATGACTTATAGCGTATTTCATGTATAACTTTGGTGTTTCTACACCGATTTACATTTTTCTTTTACTATAACCTGCCCAGGAGTATGAAGAATAATTGTGCCAAATTTGGTTAAAATCCGTCGCGTAGTTTTTGTTTCTATAACGAATATACAGACAGACAGACAGACAGACAGACAGACAGACAAAAATTTTACTGATTGCATTTTTGGAATCAGTAGCGATCCCTTATCACCCCTTCATAGTTTTTTTTAAATATATTTCATGTACAGAATTGGCCTCTCTACAGATTTATTATAAGTATAGATTGATTTAGCATATATAGTATACTGCTCTATTTTGTGCACAAAACTTACGTACGTTTTTTTACTTACCTACCCGTATAATATTCTCTTCTTAATTCCTGTTTATATTTCTATTTCCAAACGTAGTTCAAGAAATATTCCCTAAACCAACAAACACGTTTGTACGACGTTTGAAATTAACGCAGCGCAAGTAAACACTGTAAATAAACGAAGCAACGCGATCAATCCTAGTGCATACCAAAGCCTGTCTGCATATCTAAATGCCTAAGTAGTGATATTCCAACTATGTATTTCATCGCTATAGAAATTGAAACATAAAATCTATGGAATTTAGTAATGGCTGCGCAGAGTGTCAATGTATTGAATTTCATGGGTGATTAATGAGATTATTCGAATTTTCGGGACCATCGAGGGGTTTCCGTAATTGTAGATAAGAACAATAGTTTGCCTTTGATTTACTTCAATAGTGTTCATTCGTAGATAGATTGTGCCGTGTGATAAATCTATACAATAATGATAAATTAACTATAACGTATATATTTTTTATAACCGCTAAAAGTTAATAAAAAGTAATGAAGTAATTTATTAAATTAGTTTAATATATTCTGAAATGCTTAATAAAGTTTCAACAAGCTGCGTCTTTTCAGAATTAAGGGATTACAATTTTGTGGTACAAAAATTATACTATTTAATACAGTCGATTAATTTTTATATTTAGTATAAGTAAAGTATAAAATATATTATGTGTGTGTATCGCAAAATAGTGAATTGGATATAGATGAAATTCGACACATACAACTTATACTACTTGATATTTACAGTTATTCTATATGGCAATTTTAAGCACATAGAGTTATCAGGGTATCACGCGAAGTCACGAGCTTTAGCTAGTTGAATATATTATAATACGTACGGTAAGTATAATGGCCCATAGTCATTCAACCCAGGCAGCTCGCAGTAACCATCAAAAATTGCACGAGCCCGCGAATTAACAAAATGCAAAACAATATCGCAGTCATATATTATGTAGCTTTTAGGCACACAGTCCCACATTTAGCATAACACTGTCAGCAACACATCCGCTTATTATCATACTAATGGGTATGTGGCTGCACACATTAAAAGCTCATCCACTCGTTTGGCCCCCAGGGTTTTCATTTCCCGTTTTTCAGCCCGCCTTCTAATGAATTAGAGGTTATAATAGATGAGAATGAGTGAATAGATAATAATGTAAGAGCAACTATAATGAGATGTAAGTATTTCATTAGTGAACGAGGAAATTGAATGGTTACCCTAGTGGACGTATGAATTAAAATTCATGACTAGTTATAACACTGCGCGAATTTAATTCGGGCTATGAGTGGCGTTATTAAATAGATTAATTTAGAAGTTTGATAACTGTTACATCTATTTTAATGGAAAGTTTTCGTTATCCGTATTCTGTATTTTTTGAGTTCACGTTTCAGCGTCAATTTGGCAACGGTAGTCTGAATTGTAACATACATATAAACAATCAAACTGTACCTATTGTTACATAATATTGTACTTATAATTGTATTGGAAAGAAATTAATTCAGCCAAGTTGCAAAATGAATTCATGTATTACAACTCATTGGTAGGGTGAAAATCTAATAATATAATATTGTGCTATTCAAAGGAAGTACTGAGGAGGAATAGTAATACTTCGAGTACTTTATGGATTTAAGCGTCGTATTTTTAAGGCGACAAAACGTGACCTGCATTATTGAAAAGCCATTGTTCGGTTTCAAACACTTACAGACTTTTCAAAGTTTTTTGCGTAAAGCGGATTCCCTTATTTGAGTTACGACTGCATAATAAATTGTAGAACTAATAAAAGAGATACGTACAATCAGTTTAGCCTTTCCTTTAGCTGATTAAGAGGTTTTGTAACAAAATAAAGGGGAGGTTGCTTTGTAGCCTGTTTGCTTAACCCAAACGTAAGTTACGAGTAGGTACCGAAATTTATTTTGTTTTAATTTGCCGTAATGGTTGAAATTACACGTAGCGACATTAAATTCTCGGTTAGAACGAATGTAAAATATGTTAAAGGGGCCACAGCGGGTGCCAAAATGAGTACGAATAATTTGCAATTTTGCCTACGCATGTAAATACTAAATACCTACATTTCTATTTGCGTCTGTGTTCTGTAGTCTGCAAATGTAATGGAATCAAAAATGAAAGCTCATTTTAAATACGGTTTCTTTAGTTTCGGTTTCGAATGTAAAATGATATTCGGGTTTAATAATGTGGCATGTAATTCTATATTTAATATTTAGTACTTTTATAACAAAACGTATATGTAGGCGTAATTATTAAAATTGAACAAAAATAATTTATAACTCATGTCTATTGTAGGTATATCGCAATAATATATATAATACGTCTTTATTATACGTTACTATGAACAACTGTTAATAAATCAACATTGAGCAAACCCACGCACATAAATACAAATTTATTTTATATACTGTTTTGTTAAATCATAATGTATATTAATATAGCCGCGACATACATACCTAAATACTTATTGTTTCAAATCGCCAAATGTATCTCCAGTCTAAAACAGGCTTTGCGCCTAAATGCAAATTCCCACTTCAAAGCTGGAACCGTTTTAAAACCCTGAATGAGATTAGATCTAGAACGCATGATCCTCTCAATCGTCGGTTAATCTTTATTTGATTTCAATTAACGACTCAACAGAGCTCGGCAGACACGCTGTTATTCTTAGCCAAGTGGTCTCACTGATTGAAGCACGATTGAATTGATTCTACATTATTTTTATAGGAGTTTTATTTATGACGATTTTCTTAAGGTTGTATAGAATTTGTATGGTTCAGGTTTTAGTGCTAAATTTACATACTGTTGCTAGTATATTAAAGTAAGAATAACAATGCTTTTGTACGAGATTATGTAAATAAAGCTTAACCCCTAATCAAAGCTATTAATTTAATGTCTAACATAAGTTTTTATTACAATTCAGTGGTAATCAAAAAGTATAAACGGAAAAGAGCAAAGTAAGCAAATCCTACTAAAACATATCGTATTTTGATTTTTAATTGCGAACAACAATATATAAATACGAAACCAAATACTTAAATAAATTTAATGAAATACAAATCGTCAATACCGTCCGGAAACAAACAAAATTCTCAAAGTGCTGCCTTGTTTCATAGCGGAACGCAAACAGATCGTAGACTTAATTGAGATAATGTAAACAAAGAATTTCCATCAGCGATACTGATCTGATCTGCATGTACTGGCCCATTCGTGTGTAGCTTATTTTGTGAAGTTTGCTTTAAACAGAAATTAATTTGTATTTGTATTACGCTCTCATCACGATGATTTGTGGGGTCCAGAACGCTTAGTTTGCGAATTATAAACTCTGTAACGCGCAATCACCAAATCATAATGATTGCTTATTCAATACATTTGTAAATCTACTTTCGTTGGTAAGTTTTAACATTATTGTGTATTAATTTTCGTACCCGTGTCATAAATTTTCATATCTAAAATATATACTTATTCAGTTTTGGAATTCCTTAAACTTATAGCTGATGAATACTGAAATTTATAGCCGCCTAATTTTTAACTATCATATTTTGTAAGGTATAAAAATAAATTCTACTCTATATCGTTATAATTATTAGACGAGTATATTATAGACTATGTACACTGGTATTTCAAAATAACTATTCAAATTTCAAAGCGAAGTTACAATGTAACGTTCTGAAATTCCCAACACTGATTGCGTGCTTATTACATAGTATCACATTGAGTACATTAGTCGGATATCATTGCGAGGATCCGACTTTCAAACGGTCGATTAGAAGTTTTCTTGTTAGAACTTCCTCTATTACGACTTTGGCTACGTACTTTATCTTGATGGAAAAATCAAAGCAAGATGTTCATGTTTCGTGCAGTTTTGTCAACTACTAATAACATAGTTGGATATTATTATTTTATACTGTTCTTTCGTAGGCTTCTCGTAAACGATAAAGGATCGTGTATAACTTTGTGTTTAAAATAATTGTCTTGTAAGATTTCACTTTGGAGGAACTTTTAATAAAACTATTAATTGAAACAAAAATTACCCATTAATTTTTTATTCTCTACCTAGAGACTGAATATAATAAATATATCATTGAGAAATGAGAAGCTATCAGCTATTTCTATTTCCTAATTAGAAATTATTAAATCGCAAGTCACACTAGAATCTAATTAAAAGACATCAAAATGATGTCTTTCAAATATTGGGCAAGCTATTGAATGTGCATAATGCGCTCAGTGCCAATGGAAATATTTTAATAACAACTTCTGAGCGAATATGGAATTATCCTTTCATCAGTCCCCCGTCTGGACAGTTAATTAAAATCAAACACCGTTTAGCACGGATTTACGAATTCGAAATTTTTGCTATTTATACGTGCCGGTGGTATTACTATCAATGGTATAAACTAGCGAAATTAAAAAAAAATTGGTAGTGTATGTTACGTGTGTATTCATTGTATTGCTTTGATTAGGTTTGATTGAAAGGGGAAGGTAGTTCCCAATTTTATTCGTATTTTTAGTCGGATAGATTGACAAAAAGCAAATACATGAATTTGCCAGACATAGGAAAATTCAGAAACATAATATCCATGTAGAATTAAAAACCTTAATTTTACTTCAAAACCCGTCTCTATATTTTTGCAATGTAACGCTAAATAATTATTCAAGAAATATAATCTACACGACTGAGCGTGTAACAGAAGAGAAGGGGTGATCTGAACATATTAAATCGTTAAGTGTTTTGATAAACACAGACAGGGGATCGGCGATGATTCAGGGTTTGGGAAATCATCGTTGAGAGCACGTCCTGATTTAACTAGAGATCTCGATATGACAGTTATGATTTGTGGATGGCGTTATGCATGATAGTGTCGCGGACTGTTAACCGTACTAGCCTGTTGTGTTTTGCTGCATTGTTGTAGTATGCTACTTTGTTTTGTCAATGTATATTAAGTAAATTTATAAGATTTTTTTTAATTAAATGGTTGTGCAATAGATTATTTAAAACATAATTATAATATTTATGTCACATTATAATAATAGTAAAAAGTACTTGTAGCATGTATAGCAGATATAGGCCTTTATATATTTTTCTGAATAATATGCACAGCTTACTTTCATTATATTCAAGTTATGTTATTTTATGTAGGCGTCAGTTATTAAGAGAATCATAACACCAAGGCATCATTATAATTGGAATAATTATGATGGTGGTTGGATGATATCATTTGCGGTGATTAATTGAAGCTAGGTGGCTGAATATGCTACGTCATTGCTCTTTGAATAATTTACGGACTCTATCGTATATTTGTATACTTAATCCGTACGTATTTTTGCACACATAATCTATATTGAACATTTTACGATTATAAAACAGAGTGGTAATATGTATTATGCATGGAACTCAACATTTTTACAGAATGCATGTTTTTAATTAAGTATACGAAAGCTTTAACTAGATAAGCGCAAGCGGGGTGCGATAACACAACACTGCTCTGTGTATAAACAGCTAATGTCAATTTAAAAGTAGACTGAACAGAGAATGGCCGGGATTCGAAATATTCAAATGCATACTTGAATTAGCCATCAGGAACGGCGACAAAGAGCTCGGGCTTATCTGTCGGATTTAGATGAACTCAACCCTCGACGATACAAAATAATAGCTGGCTCGATAGCACCATTGTTTGAGCATGAAATTAAAATTGAACGGGTTCACACGTGCGCACCGCCGAGATAAGGGGTTGCAGCTCGCAATCGATTCGCGACTCGCGATATTTGGCTACATTGATTTAAGGGCTTGCTCTTTTCTTTATTTCATCCACTTGAGTTTAATCTGACGTTTATAAATTGTCGAGTTTAAGTTTTATCTTTAGCAGAATCAGAATCAGCAGTCGTATCCTAGATGATTTAATGTTCGAAAAATACTGTTAGAGATGAAACTCATGTTGATGTTGTTTCTGTAAAAGTTATCGTAATTTTTTGTCTATTTTAAAGCTACATTAAGTATGTATAATACAGGTACAGCTTAATCAAGCTATTTGTTTACATCTTGTAGATTGTAAAGTTTACGTACCTTTTCAAAAAAAATCCTTTCTATCTAGGTAGGAAAAAATGATATGTTTTAGTTTATTTAAAGTTCGTAGAGTTATTCTAATGCCATTGCAATATTGAAAAGAAATATCTTTAAGCTCTCATCTCACCATTTTCTTTGTCTTCGCATTATAATGTAATTAAGCTCAGTTTATTTATATCCGTGATAATATCATCGTTAGGAGTCGATCTAGATCCATTAGACGCATTAAGGGTTGTCCACTATTTAGTGATAATCAACATAGTTATGTGGTAGATTCAATTTAATTTATCAGTGATGTGGCATGTAGTGTACTCCTGCCTATTGACTGTGGTTTGATGCCAGAATATTCTGGTATATTCGCAAATCTATTGCAATATCCTGCGGGTGTTGTTTAGAAAACGATTTAATTAATTGGATTTTGTCAACTAGATTTTGACGTCATTAACAGGATCGTTAATTACATTAGCGGTGCGTGTGGTTATTTGTTTATTTTCCTCATGTTTGGTATAGTTCAGAGAAATTGGAATGGTTTGCGGTATGTAGGTTGAATGTGGGTTAGTTATAAGGGTTTTAATAGTTAATGGATATAGTAAATACTCTTTTCTCAGAAGCACCTTCGAACTTATCGAGAAGAGAACGCGATTCGTTGAATACTTAATTATAAATAGATTGGGTACTACAACACATTTGTTTACGATAAAACTTAACATAATATTTAAATTAATACCTGTTATATTATTTGTGATATTACTGTTATCTCAACATAATATTATGTAAAAGGTAGAGTCAAATTTGATTTGACATTGATTTATAAACTATTGCGGGTAAAAATCCATATAAAAAATATTGTTATTGAATTCCGGAACCGCAATGAATACTTACATAATATTCATACAAAATTACGTAAAATGAGCAGAATAAAACATTAACTGCTGCTTAGCAATGAATCTGGCTTACAAAAGGCTTAAACCTCACAAAAAGTAAGCACATAATTGAGTGCAGTGAACTCTTTCTCAGGTAAGAGGATTGTGGAGCATCTGTGTATGGACTAATTAGATTAGCTACATCCAGTACACACTGTTGGCTTAACATTGTTGAATTTATCGTTTAACTCAGGAATTAGTTCGAATTATTGCATTAGGCAATTGTAAAGCTGCGTACAGACGGTTGAGTTATGTTTGAAAATTATTAGAGTTCTTCTTTTAAGAATTTTTTAAAAGTAAATAATTAATTGATAGCTAATTTTACGTAGCGTATTTTAAAATAGCATAGGAGAAGATTGCTATTTCATGAATTATTCATCTTAAGTGGAAATAAAGAAGTTGTGACTATGTTGACAATTGGTTATTGCAAGAAAAAATCTTTATTTATGAATATAATAACAATATGTCCAATCTCAGGCCTTGGAGTACTAAACGACCCACACAATGTATTTTGATAAAAGCTGAATGTCACATTTACTGTATATTGCCTCTGAATATATAAACATCCCAGCGCTATAAAATCTACTTGAAAGGGTTAGAACAGAACGAATAGAGCATACACTAATACTATTTCTATCGCTTCATCGCCATTCAAAATGATAAGTAATTAAAGTAATTCAGAATGCATCAACAAAATGAAAGTGAGGTTGCGTGCATGTTTCAGGTTCACGTTCAAAGCAACCCCATGATTATTCGCAATCATACGGGAAATTGGTTTTGAATCCGGTTTCAAACGTTGAATATTGCTATATGCTTACTCACAATTTGAAAAAATATTGCGCTTATATTAATTATCCATATTTTGATTAAGTAAAATAGCAGAAATACGCTTTAATATACTTCTATTACTCAGTATACTCTAGCTTCAATTTTATTAAAAGGTTGCCTCGTAAGAATTAACGTTAATGTTTTTAATATCTAATCTACTAAACTTAATAGCATTAGGTTTAAGGTCGTTCAACACTTCATTTTTTATGTGAAATCGTCTAGACCGGGGTAGTTCTTAACTCAACTATTAATCAAGGACCATGTCGACTTAGCTCATACTAATCTATAATACGCCAGTAAACAGTCTCGCATGCAAACAGGCCATAAGGGCAGACAACCTTAATATGAAAACTTGCCCATTACAAACAATATATAACCAAAAACAATCATAATTGTACTTTCGCTGAGTTAGGTTTAGTTCAGGTAACGACTTGCTTGATTCTTTAATAACTATTTCTACTGATGATAATTGTACTGGAACATTTAAAGTTTGTATCGTTTTATTTGATAGCAGTAAAAGGCGTAATATAACTTCTGTTTTAGTATTTACTGTTTCAAAGTTTTCCAATCGTTTAAACGTAGATAATTATAAAGAAACCTTCTTTCATCTTTGTAATGTGAGCTATTAACTGCCTGTTTATAAATACTAAATACCACACGTGTTTCCTACGATATCCTGTTAAAAGGACGTTTAATACAGCTGTAGAATGGTGTAGTTTACAAGGAATAATAGCATTTATTATTCGCATCCTATAGCTTCGTCATTAGCCGCACGCTATTTACCAGTTAGCATGGTCACAGACCGATTTATCAATACGACATTTATTTTCTTTTAATCGTGTTTGGAATTGTAACCGATAGCGGGTCGAATGCTAATTGTATTCATGTTCGATTGCCTTAAGATATAGTTGGTAATACTTAATGCAAACGTTAATGAACTTGGTTTAGATATGGAAATGGGGATTGTGGCTTTAGTACTAGCGCGTTCATTTTTCATAACATTATTTATCAGTGAATGTTTTAGAATTGTACTTTTTCAAGGAAAAAATTGTTCGATTTTATCAATTGCTCTAGGTATTCTTGTTATACGAGAGACAAACATTTAATCTCAGAATTTAGCAATACTCAATTACTCAGCCTTTAAATTATGTAAAACTTAATTTAAATGTTTTTGAGAAATCCTATACCTACTTTGGTTTAAAATAAACATATTTGAAACCTCGTTGAAAATGCAAACGCAAAAAAGTAACCCATAATTTATTTCTCAAAATCAATCACCCTTACCATAGAGCTACCAACGTTTACAATCGCAATAGTCACTTCGCAGTCACCACAGCCGATAAATCAGCAATCACACATTACAAGCCGCAAGTGATAAGTACGGTATATGAACGGCCGTACCATATTTAACCGTTATCAAGCGGCGCAGTATTCATCGCTCACTGATTTACTCCCAGCTTATCCTCCAGATGACTTATGGGTTGAACTTCGCTAACTTTTCAACAATCTATAGTATTACTAAGTTGTGAGCAATGTATAGATAGTTTATAGTGTTAGATAGTTTCTTGTTTGATTACGCGACTATTGTGTATACAATTAAATAGTCATAATGCTTTTCAAACATTATTTATTCAATAAATTATTTCGGTCGCTTAAACTGATACCTTGCCTTTTGAAAAACTAAAGAATGCTTTCTTAAATATACTATTATTATTTGTATATAGCACGATGCAAATATTTAAAAATATACGTTATTTTATTTGATTTAGCTCAAATATCTGCACTTAAAAAAGTAAAGTGTTTCATAGAGTTAACTCTAATCTCTAACACTTTCAATTTTATTATTCAACTACGACTTTATATCAAACCTTAATATTAAACCTTTTTGCAGAATATAGGGTTACGGACAAACATTTGAAGGGCAACAAGAAAATTCAGGCGTTTTGATTTGCTTTATTTTCAATGGGGATGCATTCAGATATAAACTCGATAATTGAGAACACTAAAAATAAAATACAGCGAGAGCGAACAACCGGTGTGATTTGATGTTAGTGAACTTAGCAGATCATTTTTAGCAGATCAAAAAAAAATGTGAGTTCTTATCGCGTGCAGTTGAGTTCTACAGTTCCTGATACTTTTTAGAAATACTCGCGTAAAATGAAACACTAGAAAATTTATTTATGTCATAATTCATCACGCCGTAGCACCATGCCGTAGCATCATGCCGTAGCACCATGCCGTAGCATCATGCCGTAGCATCATGCCGTAGCATCACGCCGTAGCATCACGCCGTAGCATCATGCCGTAGCATCATGCCGTAGCTTCATGCCGTAGTATCATGCCGTAGCATCAAGCCGTGGCATCATGCCGTAGCATCACGCCGTAGCATCACGCCTTAGCATCATGCCGTGGCATCACGCCGTAGCATCACGCCGTAGCATCATGCCGTAGCATCATGCCGTAGCATCACGCCGTAGCATCATGCCGTAGCATCATGCCGTAGCATCACACCGTAGCATCACGCCGTAGCATCACAGCGTAGCATCACGCCGTAACACATGCCGTAGCATTACGCCGTAGCATCACACCGTAGCATCACAGCGTAGCATCACGTCGTAGCATCACGCCGTAGCATCACAGCGTAGCATCACGTTAAGCCGGGTCCAGGTCGGGTTTTTTCAAATGTCGTTTGTTAAGGTAAAAACGCCAGAACTATTTCTAAAAAGTATCAGGAACTGTAGAACTCAACTGCACGCGATAAGAACTCACATTTTTTTTTTGATCTGCTAAAAATGATCTGCTACGGGAAGTTGGCAGATCATTTTTTCAAATGTCGTTTTTTAAGGTAAAAACGCCAGAACTATTTCTAAAAAGTATCAGGAACTGTAGAACTCAACTGCACGCGATAAGAACTCACATTTTTTTTTTTGATCTGCTAAAAATGATCTGCTAAGTTCACTAACATTGTGATTTGCTCTATAAACGTCAATCCATACTATTTGTTCGTCTATCCATTGCGCTTTTACAACTGAAACGATTTTGGTGAAATTCAGTACGGTACGGTCAGTCAACGTTCCCATGGAGATGAGCTTCCATTTTACATTGTTATTAATTTGTGTTTAATTGATAAAATTATAAAGATACCATTTGAATTCTGTATTTTAGCAGAATGTGTGTTTCCTAGAATAAATAAATAAATAAATAATATAGGACATTATTACACAAATCGACCTAGTCCCACAGTAAGCTCAATTAAGGCTTGTGTTGTGGGTACTAGGCGACGACGATAAATATAATATTTAATAAATACATATATAGATAATAACACCCAGACCCAAGAACAAATAATTGAGTTCATCACACAAATATTTGCCCTGACCGGGGATCGAACCCGGGACCGTCGGCTCAGTAGGCAGTTACTTTACCACTGCGCCAACCGCGTCGTCAAAGAAAGAATAGAAGAAAATAATATGTTGTACAAATATCTATCACAATTCTGCCACGCGATAATGTATTCATTAATGAAATATTTTTTTTAGAATTTGATAATACAAGTTCTATTTTTTAATGCATGCATTTAAAGTAATAAAAAAAAATGTAAAAGATATGTGTTTTATTTCCTTAAATTTGCAAAAACTTGTTAAATGTGTTCTCTGTTAGAAATATGACAAAACACGTACATAGATGACAAAGATTTTCCTACTTGATGATGATTCAATTTACTCAAAGGAACATGATCTTTACCATCAATAGTGGTACGTGCGACGCTATGAAAATGATCTTGAGTAAATTTTCACGGAAAATCTACATTAAAGAGGGAAATATTTTCTGTATTACTATAAGTTAAACAAATTAAGTGATGTGTGCTTATTTCTCACATCTCGCTTTAATAATAATAAATGTTGTGTATAATTTTGTTAACGTCATATTATAGCATTCGGATATAACAGTAGCTCATGTGTTAAGCGTCATTATTAATTTTTAGATTTAATTTTGTGTATTCTTGTATGTACATAGAAATTGTGATACTTCTCTGCTTTAGATGGAACACGAACTTTTCCAATATTTAATTAATGGATATATATTGAATGCGTTAAGCTACTTCAGAATATTTCTGAAAGTATATCATCATACATTTCATTTAATTATCATCCAACCAAAATAATTAATCATTATGAAGACACGCACTGAAGTAATTACGCGATAATTACGCACATCCAAAGCAAAAAGACGTCAAAGTATTCAATTTTAATAAACCGGCATCCCGCAAAAAGCTCTGAAAGAGTAAGAGAGTCTCGACTACTAACAAGATCATGTAACTATTCTTCTAAAGTTTTCAAACGCTTTCAAACGTCCGCGCTTATGCGTCTAACAAGGTATTGCAATTCATATCCAATTACAAACTAACTAGGAACGAAACGTCCTTTCATTATACCGTCCATGAAAGCACGAAAGTGGACGCATTGCTAAGCATTGATTCGAATGATGCAGACGGGGTCATTATCATCACGGTATCCATTAATCATGTTGGCGTTACTCCTCACCCCTCGGCTACCTGGTCCTGGACGCAGTCGTGCGTTCACCCTTCCCTTATCAGCGAGTCGCGGAGTAGTACAGAAGATAACAGAGGAAATGATACGTACATTTCGCTGTTTGTGATATTCTCTTGAGTTGAGATTATTTTTTATGATGCGAGGTGTGATTTATACGTAGATTCGTATGGCCCATTTCGTGTATGATAATGCACTGAAATGGATATTTTTGAAAGCGGATTTTGTAGTAGATTTTCATGTGTTTGATATGAATATTTGAAAAGAACATGAATAGTGTTATTGCGTGTTTCTTAATTTAGTATGTTATTTGTCTATTATGTATAAAATATCAAACCGCATCTACAATAATATTGTCATGAATGAGTGAAATAACACAAAAGTTTCCCAAAAGCTTCCTGTTCCTGATAAACAGTGCGACAAATTCACATATTTTCCACCATCGAAAAAACTGTATTGCTGAGGTACCTATGTCCTACATATGCACGTTCTTCTACATATAAAGTTAGAAAAAATATATTCGTACGTGTACGGATTACAATTACCGAAGGAAGCATATACGTATAAAATGAACATGAGTTTTAGCTAAAACTCAAGAATCTATCATCTATCATGTAATTGGTCGATAAAGTATTCGCTTCTAGCGGGTCTTAAACCAGACTGCAATTTACGACCGTTGAAATCCGCCCAATGTTTGCTCTGTCTATTCCACTAATGCGTTCACCAGCATTGATATTCTGCATACAATCCGAAACCTGATTCGATTGGCGATGAACCCAGTTATTAAATCAGTTAGATAAACAGACACCTGTGTACATGATACATTGCTGTCCTTTACATAATAACGTTAAGTACCTACGTGTTTCGAACTAATTATAATTCAATATATTTAGCGGTTAACATTGATTATGAGGCGCGGAGTTGTGCGGCTGTAGATCAATAAAATGTTTGTATGAAATGTGTTGCACTTTTAGCATTATTCAATTCGAAATGTTAGGTAGCTATAGATGATGCATTTTAATGAAACACTATATTATGATCTAGAATTAAAGAGAATTCGATTAATTGCTAAATGGAGGAATTTTTTGTGAAAATTTATGAGATAACACAAAACCGTTAAAAATTTGCGGTTCATATTTTTGATAGTGAAACATATTAGGCTTGTGCTGTGAGTTCACTACACTGTTAAGGTTGAAATTTGATATCATTTTAGAAAGTTTAACCGCAATCTAAGGCTATTAACCTAAGAAGTACTTAATGGTAATCTAATCATATACTTGGATGAAACATTTGATATACACAATAACAATAAAATATGGCCGAGATCACGTGAGAACCAGCACTATAAACATTAATATATCAAATCATAATAGCTCGATTTCATGTAATTGAGTTGAACCAATCTGGCTGTTACATTAGTCTGATTTAGGATATTGTGGTATTATATTAATATTATGTTTATAATATTATGATCACGTAGATATTATGTCCTTTATATTTTCTATGAAATGATAAATGAAAACAGCATAAAATATAATAGTAGGAATAAATATGCTTAAATATAAAAACAATATACGTTATAAAAAATATAATTGTATTTAAAAGTAAAAAGTCTTTTTCTTTTTATCTCTATGGAACCGAAGAACCTTTGGTTTCTACATTTAACGGCTTAACCACTGCTACTAGAAGAAATTTTATTACAGTAATATATAGTTCACTTATTTCATCTTTTACGGATGTATGTAGTCTCAAAGGTAGTGTTATAGACTTGTAGGTAAGCTAAAATACCAAAAAGCTTTGTTGATGAAGCTTGTTCCTAACTACTGTTCCATACTAAAGACTACCCTTGGCTTGGTCAAAATAAGTGATGCCTTAGCGGTTTATTATTTATTTCACACCGTCTGCTTTTCAGCTTCTACGGGCTGAAAATGACAGGCGTCTGATAGAAATTTTGGTCCGGGAGCCAGGAACAGATTTTATGACCAAGTTCCTCTCAAGCGGTAATTAGTAAAATGCATCAAAGTATAGTATTATGAAGCCTCGTGAACGTCAGCTGGAGCTCGGTTGGGGGGAAGACCGGTTGTAGCCTCCCGTATCAGCTGACGGTTTTTCCACCAAGATACAGCCAGCTGACCTATATATTTATCCACAGTTACATACAAGCTATCATCAGGTAAATTTTTGTTTGAGAGGAAATCACGGAAAATAAATTTTTCTTTAAATTTAACTTTCATGTTCGAGACACCAGCTGACGTATATTACACCATGTTGTAACCAGCTGATTATTTTTTTTCGTTGAGATATTGGGTTAGCTACAATTTGACAAATTTTTAGCTGAGAGGAAATGAATGAATGAATGTATTTTTTTTCCTACGTGCGTGGGAGGCTACAACCGCTCACCCCCCCAACCGAGCGCCAGCTGACGTTCACGAGCCTTTATAATACTATACTCTGAGGCGTCTGACGAATTATCTCTTGAGAGGAAATAATTAACCAAATTTGCACCTGGCTCCCGTACCATTAACAACTTTCTATTCAACATAAAAGTAAATCAGGGATAGCTTATACCGACGACTTTGTTCGCAATATTAGCGTATTGTTTGTGTGTTAAATTTTCGGTTTTAATTCAGAGACACATATTTAAATTTTTATATTTCTAATTTTATTGAAAATTCACTAAAACTACATTTTTACAAATCTATAACTTACTAATAAGTAATAATAAAGAGCTGAATTCGACATTTTAAAGACACAGTATCAATTTATTCTAGTTTATTATTTAACGATTCTTAACGATTCATAGTTTAGTTTAAGTAAACCGTTGACGCATTTATAAATCGCAAGTTTAAACATAAGAGCTACTTTCCGCAACTTACTTCATTTCTCGTAGCTTTTGTTTTTAATTTAGTGGGTTATTAAAACTTACTAATTAGACCCCTTTATTTTCCGAGAGGGTTTGAAATAAGTTTTTACTAGCCAACTTTAAATTGTTCGTAAATTTTTTATGACTTATGTAACTAGGGAAATGGATTTTATTACATTGATTTTAATTTTATTTGCATCTATGAGAGATGCAAAACGATAATATACGATTATTACGTTACTTTAAATTTGGGAGAAATTCCTAAAATAATTGTAATTCATTAGTGTTCAGTAGCATCGTAACAATAATTTCATAGAAGGCAAATAAAATAAAAAGCTAAGGTCAATATCGGAAAATTACCTTCATTATAATGAACGCACGTTAGTTGGAATATGGTATAATGTTATTTGCTCTTATGACATGGACATTGGATATGTAGCGGCAAATTATTACTGGCATATCATCAGGTGCCTGAATATATTATTATTTATTATATGGGGCGGATTTATGATTAAACAACACACGTTATGTGAGTGAAGTTATTTAAAAATATGAATATGAAAATGTGTTTAAAAAAAACCTTAAATAAATATATCAACATATTTACTATCCAAAATCTTTTGATATATCATGTCGATGTTATAATACGATAAAAGCGATAATTGGAATACCGAACTACCTAAATTACTAATTTACAGATAAAATAACACTTATTATGCCATCATGCCTTTATTGACTGCGAACAAAGCATTCGATACATTTGAATATCAGGGTGTTAGCGTGGCGTGAAGTGTCTCTAGGCACATTACGAACCGCCGAATTCTACGATTGGGCCTCAACACAGACACGTTTGTTTTCATCGCAACCGTAATAATATGGGTGCGGTGACCGATAGCATCTTTCAATGGGGTGTATTCATGGCGGGGTACAATCGATACCGCACGCTATGAATATTTGAACGTTTTTGTTCTGTCCGCACTTCACACTCGGCTAATTGAAATAGTTTGTGTACACCGCCTTATAATAGCACGGTATGAAGCGACTTTAAACATTCAAGACGCTCGTGCGTAATTAGCTTGTAGCGTACTAGAATAAGATTTTTTAGTTATACGGTTTGTTTTTGTTTATAAAACTTTATTCTTTGTTTCTGTTATGTAAGGCAAGAAAAGAATCATTTTTCATAGTTAACCTGACTACACTACATCGAAACAAGTAGGCACAAACTTCATAACCGCCTGAGTAATTAATACCATAGCTATTATATAGTACATGCCTCGTTTGTTATGAAATATTTCTACGCAATTTTCCCGAGCGAAATTTCCATGGCATTTTGAAAACATTAAATTTTTTTACGAGGGAGTATTTTTAAGCTGAACAAACAATAGGCAACACTCGTTTACGCGCACGCACTTCTAAATTACGGAGCAATTGGAATGGAAAATGAAATGCCTGCTTGCGAGCCATTAAGCAATTCGAATTTAACACTCGTCCCTTCATTTTCCTGTTACCGCAAAAATTGCACGATTTACTTACGAGCCTTCGAAAATGGGGTAACGACGTGGTCTCAGAACAGCGCCGACGGCTTGTAATCGACGATTACATACCGACAAAGCACAATAATAAATTGCTTCCTGTTTCATTCAATCAATCGGTTTGGGAACCTAATGTTTATACTTAGAGAAAGGTCAAGTTTATTGTTACGTTGCATCTTAAATTTGAACGTATTGTTGATTGAGAGATTGTCAACTTATCTATTTATTTTATAAAGCTGAAGAGTTTGTTTGTTTGTTTGAACGCGCTAATCTCAAGAACTAAATGGTCTGATTTGAACAATTCTTTCGGTATTTGATAGCCCATTCATCGAGGAAGGCTATAGGCTATAAATTATGGGTATCATTTAAGCTATCACCAATTTAATTAGTTTTGTGTTTCTTAAATAATAGGGTTTGTCCTCAAAATAGTAGATCTGTCACCAAAATGTAGTCACCAAACAATGCAAAATCAGTTCCACAATAAATCACCTAAAATCCTGAGATATAAGGTCTAGTACCAAATAAATGTTTTTGTATGTATTATAATAGGTGTGTCCTAATAAGTATTTAAGCAAACTAATTTAAAGAGATCACCAATAAATCATATTATGTTACTAGAAAATTGCAGTAAGTTCAAATAAAAAATTAGGGTTGTCATCATCGTTTCAACCAAAAGATTCTGCTACTTAACTAGACTCCCAAGGTTCTAAATTTCCACTGGTAGTATAAATTATATTTAAATACAATTTTTAGCAGAGTAGTAAATAAAACAATTATTAAAGTCAAAATAATCAATATTTATTGTAATAATATAATATAATTATATTTATTCTTAAAAATAATAACCACTGAATAATCAGCTCTGGTTTAATAGCTGGCTTATGGCTAGCATAATTGTAGATAAAACACTTAATTAAAGTTAAAATAATCAATTTTTAAAGCGCGCCAATTTGTCTCCGCCCCTTTGATCATTTTTTCATTAAAATTATAAATTGATGTATTAAATTGGTAACGAATACTATTAATTTAATATCTGAACAAATAAAATGTTACTACTGTATTGGTGACAAAATATCAAATAAAAAGGAGTCGCAGTCAGGGATCGATAATCGATTTATTTGGTGACAGATCTACCATTCTGAGCACAGAGCTATTATTTAAGTAACAAAACTGTTATTATAAGAACGAAGTTTATATTCATGTAATGCAATATAATTTTATTGGTTATCGATCTCTTATTTTACACATATATTAACATTAATTTGATAATTCATACCTGGGAACAATTTTTATTTATCTGAGAACGAAAATATTTCGTGGTGATAGATCTATTTATTAGGTGATACAACTTGATGACAAATATAAATTTTGGTGATAGAAAATATAGTTCCCATAAATTATATCGTTACGCTAAGACTAACAGAAGCGGAGCCACGCGAGTGAAACTGCGGAACGCAGCTAGTAGCTTATAATTAAATACTGACAATGTTTGCACATGCAATATGTAGGTACTTACCTACATGTACTCTTTGTATTTTTAAACTCTTATGTATTTTACTGTTCTCAAAATAAAATCTCTATTTTTATTTTGTTTTGCCTTTTAAATTGAGACCAAACTTGCTAGTAATTTTCTACTTTTCAGACGAAAAATATTCGCTCTCGAGCTAGTATTTTGAAGAAATAGAATAAATGGACGTAGACGCAATTAAAGGATGTTGCATGTTAGCAAATCTACGGTTTTATTTACACTCGCAGAAAAAGTATAACATAGTGAACCAAAGCCGAATTTTTTAATATACGTTTTCAACTCTTTCGATACTTTTTAAAGAAACAAAATTTTTTTATAGGTAGGTAATAGAAAGTCGTATCAGTCGTATCGTAGGGAAGACCGATTCAAAATCGAATTGTGTAAATGAGCTTACACGGGGTGAAGACTAAGCTGACTTTTTTAATCAAACACATCGCAATCCGTCAATTGGATGCGGCACTGACTAAAACAAAGCGATAAATTAAGGCAGGAAACGGGAGGCGAACGCTAGCGCTCGTATTGAAAGATTTACTTCCTCTGTTTAATTGCAATAACGGCTAGGCACGTTGGTATCGTATTTTTCTTTTTACACTTTACCTCTTATTGCCTTCGGGCCGTTAAATAAATTTATGACGCCCGACAAAGTTCAGAACACCTCGACACTTCGCTCTGTGGTGGTGAAATTGGGTGAAAACGAGAAAGAGAAATAAGAACCGCGTCTCAGGTGCGTTGTTGTTTACGTCCGTGGAATTAGCTTCTGACTCGCGCCGAATGGCAGGGCCGCCCATAAAAGTTCCTTAACGCTTATAGTTTGGGGCTACATCACTGTTGACTCAAATTTCCCTCTCAAAAAGTTTCACTGACCGCTAGTTTAGTTTCCCATTAGGCTTACCTCTCGGAGGGATTGCGTCATTACACTCCTTGATGGACTGGACCTAAAAGTTTATTGTTGTTATATTCTATAATTTTTTCTTCATGTTTAAAACAAAAACTCGAAAACTCACATTAACGTTCCGCTCCTTTTAAACCGCCGATGTAATCTAAAACAAGAAACAAACACATCTAAATAACAATAAAATTGTAATAAAAAGTTTTGAGCACGCAACCAAAATTGGGGAAAATTTACCAAATTGTTATTTACAGCTGGCAATTAAAATGGGGATTTACTTTTTATTGCTTTTTTTCGTTTACTAACAAGATGCATTTAATTATAAGATATGAATCTAATGTATTATTTCTATCGGTGTATCGATTTAAAATGATTTGCAATGTATGTTTTCAATTAGTTGTATTTTGATTAGAATGCGTAAGGAGGTTTGTGTTTTTTCCAATTTAATGATAAACATTTATACATAGATATATAATATATTATATTTAGGGCACGTTCTCTAGGCAATAAGTTTGTTTGGTGGACAGAGAATGCTGGTTGTAAAAACAAATCTAAAGCAAAACTCCACAAAAAAGTACATTAAAAAGTCTTTAATTGTAGTAAGTTGAAATGTTACATAAAATAAATCATAATTAGCCAAATAATAAAATAATTTATAAACAAGTTAATACAGAGTTATTACCTTTAAAAACATGAATAGCCATGAGTCAATTATACTGTATATTATATTGAACAGCAATTAATTAATGAGAGTATTTGCTAAAAATATTAAATCACATTGAAATATTGCATCAGTTAATTTGTTATGTTTTGTTCTCACTAAAAATATCGCTTTCGTGAATATGAATTGCGGCGTTGGATTAATTGAGATTAAAATTTAATTAATAGCTCTAGTTACATTTTAATCCCTTGATTGATGATAACAAATGGCCGATATAAAACACTAAACTATTTTATTTGATAATAATTGACGTACTATAAATCATTGCATCTACTTTAATAGTAAATCCATTTTTGGACGATTTAATAAGGCGAATGATAAAATATGTATGTGTTTTGTATGAAGATTCGAAGGTGTAGTATTACACCTAAGATTTTTTTTCTAAGTTTCGATATTATTATATCATGCCCATGAAACTACTCATTACTGCGATTATTCTATTACAAATATTCATGAAGTTCATACTTAATGAAATACAAACACAATATAACTATAAAGATTTTCCATAAAAGCCAAACCGACGCAAACAAATAGCGAATCGATTCAATTTGCCATATAAAAAAGTCACAATAACCCACTTACCCGTTAGTTGTGATTTACAAAACTAGGATAAAAGATATGAAAGAATTACCAAGAATCCTGAGCACTCGTTAACTCGCTTGTCCCATGTCGCTTGCAGGACGTGGCTAAACAAAATGTAATTTTCTCCCAAGCGCCCTCTTACGTGACCCGGCAGAGATATAACGCTTCTAAATTATATTCAACCTATATAAGTAACCGCTAGGACATGTCCGAAAAATTAACGGCTCTAAACGCTAAACACATTACCGGTTCGCCGAATAATTTCGTTTTATCTTTATGAGAAGTTTTAGCTGATTTTAATACTTGTAATGTAACTGAATGTTTTAATTGTTTAACTGAAATTGATCCATTACATCCACCACTTTTAATCACTACTAATTTTCACAGCTCCTCAAATTTGATGCCCAATAGTAACAGAAAAATATATAACTATCACAAAGGCAATTATGTTGAATTACGAGATTATCTGGCAAATATAAACTGCTACAAATTAATTTTTGTAGTGCATGCAGTGCTCATTTTTTATTAGTTGTCCATCATGTCCTATATTTTTTGTGTATTTTTTATGTAAAACAATCGATGTACAGCTGCTAATGAGCCTTAATAAAATAAAATAAAAAAATAAAATAAAGAGCGCAGCTGTCCTCATATCTTATTTTAAATGTTAGTTTTATTAAGTCAGTCAATATACTTTCGTCTTGCTTATGGTTTGTGAATTTTATAATAGTCCTAATTAAAAAACGTGTCTTCGTGTACCATAGGTCTTCTGTTAATGAAATCTTTTTTCACTTGTAAGCTAAAATGAATCAGTTAATTAATACCTAATAATTTTTAAGGCTGTAGTTTCTCAACACATTATACCAGAAACCAAATATTTATTTTCTTTAAAATTATTTTATCTTATTTGACTCTACATTAACAATATTATTTTAATGACTGCTTGTTTTAAATCAGCGATGTTAGTGTTATGATAGTATCAAAATAAGAAAGTCGCTTTCCGCTTTATGTATGCTCTGAATTTGATATTTTTGGTTTTATGGCATTCAAATGATTTATAAATATAAATTTATAAAGAATAGAAAAGCAGATTTTTTTCTATTCTTTATAAATTTTTACTACGCATCTGATTTTGATGATGTATTTTTTTAATAGATAGTGTAATTATTCAATTCACATACCTTCCGTATGTATGTGTATATATTATGCTAAATGGCACCCGTGCGAAGCTATGGCGAATCACTATATAAATAAATTACTTTATAAAGTGTGTATTCGTGAATTTCCGCTCATCACTTTGTCTTTTTAATCGGGGTAACTTAACTAAGTTAGCGAAGAGTAAAGACTTCCCAAGTCTTGTACAAAATCGATAATTTAACTTAGAGAAAGTTTCACTTCTTATAGTTTAAGTCGGTCGTAATTATAGTGAGTACCCGTGTGAAAATTCTTTCACGTTTACAACTTTCTTCAAATAGTTTTATGATTAAGTAAAAATTTGAACAAAATTTAAACATACACTTGATTTCCGAGTTCATAAAAACGTAAGACGGTTCTCAATTTCTAAGGTGAATGGTAACGTTCCTATATATCTAGTATATTAGTTTGAAAATTAGTTATATCAAAAATAAATTTAAATTTGAATAAATTACGACATTTACACCTCTATTCAATTAAAGTGAGAGAGCCTTCTTGTGGTTATTAAAAAAAAACTCTTTCTCGTAAAAATTAACTCCATTTATTCAATCTGCGATCTTATCTTATAAAATTTGCAAAGGACTAGCCGACGAAGGCTTAAATCTCATAAATGCTCTCAAAATGCGTCTCTTACATCGCTACAATCAAAGCTTATGCATAAATTTGAATTTTCAATTAAGAATCTCTGAAGAAAATTTTATTAGACGTAAAGAGAAACCTTTGGTCTCTTTAGACGAAATACGGAGGTATTAAAGGACACGAATAACGTAGGAGAGGCCCTATTTTAATACGTTAGAATACAATTAAAATTATTTTCCGGCACATTACAATTGAAATAATTATTTGTTGCAATGGTCAAGTACCTAAAATTAAATGAAATTAATGCTTTAATATTAAATACATATGCTATAAATAATGAATAAATATACTTACTTACTGGAGTGGCGCAGGGACCCGAAGTGAGTCTTGGCCTCCGAAATAAATGAATGAATACATATGCTATAAATAATTACTGTATTGTACTTTCGAAAGCAAAATAGAATTTGCGTGAATAACAGGACTTACATAACATTCAAATTGAGGTTAATTTGTATTAATGCGTCAAATTTGAGGGTTAAATTTAATGAAGTAACGTGAGCCGATCCATCGCCGTCTCTGTTCCCGAGGCTGCACCCCAAAACGCTTGAAAGGCGTTCGCAAGATATCTTAAATGAGTTTCGTTATCTCTGTAAAAGAAAATGGGATTAATAGTTAACAGAGATACCCTGAGGCGCTAAACATCCAATTTAAAACTTAAAGCAGCACCCAAGTACGTGTTTTTCTTCGACTTTATTTCATTGCTGATAATGATTGTGATTTTATTAATGTTACTTATTAATTCTATCTCTGATTCCACAGGAGATATCGTAGTAATTAAGAGTTACTACAATAGAAGTATAGAAGATCTTTCAAGCAAATTGTCTTCCCTATTTTACATTATGCAAATGCGAAATTTAAAACCTTCATATAAACTTTAGTTCGACAGGATTTAATAGAAATAAAATACATATTGTAATCATAATAAACATAATTATTTTTTATCCTTACCTAAACTCTCAAAACTCTTATACGCAGTATACAAATCGTAAAATAATATTGTTTACTCCTTATAAATAAAGAGTACTTCGAGATAACCATTTCTGAATTCCCGGATCCCCTTTTAGGCCTCAGGCAGACTTATTACTCTTAATATCTCATTTAACGATTATTTTTGCAGCAAAGTTATCGCATTTTTGTATTTATTTGCTAAGATCGATCCATTTATGAGTATACGAAATAGCAAAAGATGAATTTTCTCTTAACTTAATAAAAGATTATTCAAAAATAGTACCTACTAGCTTCCGCCCACGACTTTGTACGTGCATCCCCGTTTTTCCCCGTTCCCACAAGAATTTCGGGAAATCCTTTCTTAGCGGATGCCTACGTCCTAACATCTACCTGCATGCCAAATTTCAGCCCGATACGTCCAGTGGTTTGGGCTGTGCGTTGATAGATCACTATATCAGTCACCTTTGAGTTTTATATATATATAGATTAAGTATTTTATAAATGAGTAGGTACAACATTATAATATTAAGTATTTTATAAATGAGTAACTATGTACCTACAAAATTTTTAACAAAACAATAAATATATGAATTAAGTAATAATCTACATTTAACTGTATTGTCTGATAAACTTTCTCACATTCACTAAGCTCTGTAAAAAGGCCAAACAACCTCCAGTAAACAGCGGACCTACCATCAGCGGATAAGTGTCAGACATATCAATGATTCTTACGTCCAAACTTCAGAGGTTTTATGCAAAGGAGTGAACTCTATAAAGCGACCATAAAGGCTCTCCGCTCCAAGAATGCAAAGTGAGCATACCGTAAACTGTGTTGGCGTCTTCGTGGTGTCCTTTACGGTATATTTATATTCATGGCACTATCTCCAACGCGTAAAATTTCGGGCAATGGCGATTCAGAAGCGGGCATATGTAATTTTGTTTGAATAAGTAAAGAGGGAAGGACAAAGGCTATTTGATCTTTCTTCTGTCTCGACTCCAGTAAGAATAAATAAAGCCTCACTATTTATGCGTTGTATCATAAACGGATTTAGGAGGGTTATGCGATTATTGATTTTCCCCGGCGAAGCTTTACAAACAAAACACGGGGATTACGTTTTCAATTTTTTATTCAAATTTAAACGTTGTTAAGCAACGGAATTGTTAGCTTTTGATATTGCGCGATATATAAATAATTTCAGGCTACATGAATCGTTTTTAAAGTGATATGGAGCATACTTCAGTATCAATGGAAAGTTTAGAACAATTTGGGTTAAATGATAACGTTTAACATTGAGTGTTGTAGGGCAAAGCCTATATCCCAAATATTTTTGCTCTCCACTATGCTAACAAAATACTTGATTTCAGTGTATCTTTTTTGTTCAAGGACGATAACTTACGACAATACAGCAAAGAAAACTGTTCATACTATGATTTGCCAGTAATACGTGTAGTGCCAGTAATCTTGATATTGTATTAAGTTATGTTTAAGTCTCTTGACTTAAACAGAAATTCATCACAATTGATACATTTAAAAGATGAAATATTCAAGTCACATAATAAAGCCAATTTTCGTTTTGTCCGCACAGACATTACCGACACGGCAGCCGTCGTCTGGGAAAGACTATAAAGTACGTTTAGAATCTATTAAAACTGTTTTATTAAAGTACGTAGCAAACGTAAATTTAACTTAATTAAAGTTCAGATGACAAAGTATAATATATGAGAATGTTGTCTCAATGTAAATACAATTATTGCTTTTATATAGATCTAACAATCACATAGGTAATATATTTTATTTTATTTTTTATTTATAACTTATGATTCCAAATGCATTAACAATATACAATATTTAAACCAATACTTATAGGTACATTAAAAAAGTATTTACTGAGTTGAATCACAGTCGAGTTGTGTTTCTTAATGCTATAATATGTATTAAAGATAATCAGACTTTAGATACTGTTATCATACCGTAACATATTTTATATCATAAAAGTATAACAGTGTCAAATGGACATTTGTGTATAAAAGTAGAATTTAAATAGCGCCCACGGGGGCAGTTGTCTTCATTTTACATTTCCACACCTGAGCTGAGTAAGAACTCGGCTAATTTGTTGAAAAAAGTAATTTCGGCCAGTTTACGAGTGGTCAGTTTATCACCCATTTTATTGTTTGAAAGTTGAGCGGTTTTTGTAATAAAAAATTGGGTTCTTTCGGTATATCTTTCAGTGAGAACGGAATTAATGGCTGGGTTTCAGCACCTGCGTTTTATGTCGAAGTACTATTGGTAATAAATCGCTGAATGACAAAATCGTCCGTGTAAAACAAGGCTTTATGGTATAGGTTACTTTTTATAATATCAAGAGTCGGGTCTCCACAGAGCGAATAGCCTCGCGAATCATCTAGTGGACGTGGCTTGGCCGAAAACAAAGAATTTTTACATAGATCTAGCTGCTTCACGCAGTAATTGCTTCGCGAGGTTGCTCGCTCGTGGGCGCGCGCCGTGTCACATCAAGCTTCAAAATTTTACAATCTCAGCAATGATTCATATCATTTATATTTACTCTTTGATTAAATTAACAAATATAATTTAAGATGATATAATATTAGCTAAATATCGGTGGCTTAAAATAATAGCCGATTTATGAAAAAAGGGTTAGAAAATATATTGAAGTTGATTAAAAATATTTTTATTATGTAATTTAATTATGTAGGCAGCAATAAAGGATATTATTCAAAATATCTGATCATTATCAATAAAGTTATTTTTCATCACCAATAACTAAATGAAACGCGTTTAACTTCTTATCTAAAAGCTCGCGTAGAGCCATGTTGACAAAGGTATTTTTTATAACACTCCGGAATAAAACAAAACAAAAACTACGTAACACAATCTATTACAATGTAATTGCATTAGCGAGGTACCTCTGAATATATTGCTTCAAGTTTCTAATTAATAGGGACGAAGATCTTGCAATAAAATGGGCTTAATTAAAGATGCAGCGCCAATGAGTAAATCGTAGGGGTCGGGAGCCGAGAAAATGTACGGGAAATAAACATAGTTTATTCGCTACATTTTCGTTAACTTTGCACAATTTTTCGAGTGAAACTTTCATTAACTGTTGTTTCAGATTTTGGCTTAAAAAATATGAATTTAGATATTAAACCGACATCTTTTAATACTGAGATCTTGAATCTCTATTGCTCTACAATATTATTGGTCGACCCCACAATCTCAAAGGTATATTTCAACACGATAGCTACTTTATTTAAAAATATACTCCAACATTTCCAAAGCAAAATCTAAAGCCCACGTTTACCAGTAAGACAAAGTACACGCCGCTGTATTGCAAAATAAAAATATTAAAAATTGCAAACGCGATTAAAAATGAAGAATGTATCACCCCGTAATCCAGAGTTTAGCGTTAAGCCTCTCATCCACAGAATTAAAATTTGCTATTCCCAACTGTAATGAAAATGCGACTGGACCGCAAATTTTCAGCGTGCAAATGAAATCTTTTGCTAAATTGGTTAACCATTAATTTGTGAATTGTTTTTTGAGACTTGCTACAACGAGACATTATTTTAATTACCCAAATAAATACTCGTTATGGAAATAACTGAACATTTATTTTGTTCATAACGCAGCTGCTGATTATAATCGTGTTAAATTCCGGATTGAAATTAATATCATGTTTGGATTTACGTAATGCCCTATTTATATTTAACGTAAGTACTTTAGATTGAGCAAACAGCTTTTAATCTAATTTATTTCGAATTTTATTGGAAAAGCTTTATACGTTGATTTGGTTTTTAAATTGGTATCTGATGAGTAGTTTGTGAAAATGTGAACTTTTCTTGCAGCAAATAAATTATACGAATCTTATATGAAAAAATGGTGTGTGCTAATTAAAGTACTCAAAATTCAGCGCGGGATCGTCAAAGCAGGTCAAAATAATATTGATTCATAATTACAGTTTTTTTATCAGTTCAATTATCAGATATTTTAATTAATAATGCATAACATAAAAAAACTACCTTCTCATTTTTTACATAACTGATATCTGTGTCACGCAAATAAAACGTCTATTCTTATAACAAAAGTATTAACTAAGTAAATAGTTCAATGACAAGAGAAACGTTTTAAATACAGCCGTGTTACTATCGTTTAATAGACGGGGTTGTAAGGGGCTCATAATTAGAGTGAAAGCGTTATATCCGCGACACTGTACAACCTCAAAGAACCTTACAATAGGTAATGTGCTTACGCTCCTGCCTAGTACGCGTCATTACTTTGAGCGTGCTACAGGATTGGGAAACTATGGAGCCGCCTGTCATTTGTCTTTACTAATAATACAAATGAAGTTTCTTATGTTGAGTCAGTGAAAAGGCAGGGTAGCACAGACTGTAATGGAATACCTTTATAAATATTTACCTGTTTATCTGGCTATTTGAAGGCCAACTAAAATACAGAAATGAATACGAAAGATTATTCGAATTGTATACTTGATTTCTTTCAGAGAGAATTAGTTTAATAATTAATATGAATGACGTAATCTGAAAAATAAACTAAAATATTGCTGATGCACACAGATAAACAACGTACAAAATTATATTTTTTATCGCTGAAAAGCGATGTATAACTCACGTCTATCATAAAAGCTTACCTAAATAGCAAAAAACTATCTTTTTGCGGAAACTATAAAACTGCATACATTCCTCAAAAGTTACCCTTTATCTTCCCCAAAAGCTTTAAAGTATGTTAGCGAGTTCACACAATGTTTGGGTTAAATCCTGACCTTAAAAGTGGCGATATAATCTCAATGCATTTTCAGCCCTCTTAAGCTATCACCATGCGACTGTATCTACTAGTATTAGTATAATGTACCTACATGGGGCGCCCTCGGGCGAGATAAAATACATTTAGATAAATGGAAGAGGCGCCTCTACTCGGGTACTCTCGTTAAACGACAGTCTTAATTTTCCCAAAGTAATAATTAAGAGTGAAGCCTCGGAGGGAGCAGCACTGGCCGAGGAAACTGCTGTTAAATTTTTAAACACCTTTAAGTACGGAGGCTGATACAAAAGTTAATTATGTTAATAAATAAATGTCGCCTTTTTACGTCTATTTATGTATATAGAGTGAAGTGTTTTAATTAGATTCTTATCGGGGAAGTTACTGGAAATTCACCTCCACGTTTTAGACGTATTTTTATTTTTAGTTATCTGTGGTAATAGCAAGAAGTAAAAAGCGATAGAAGTATGTGTAAACAAGTTAAGTATAAGATAAATGTGCTCACCTTTGAAGAGATTGAAAAAGAACATTATTCCCGCAAGTTAAACGCTACAGGGTTTATACAATTTACGCGCCGTGTTAACACATAAGCAGGGATTTAGTAAGAAGCTTATGTATAATATGTATTGAATAACGTATTTTTACTATATTTGTATGAATGAATATGCAGAGACTATTATTTTCAGGTATATAAGTGGCGCCTCAATCGAATGGGAGACGAAGATCTATACGCAAATAAATTTACCTATTTTCGTTTTTTATATCAACACGTACAAAATACAGTTGTAACAGGGTATGTAAATACAATGTGAAGAAATATAGATCATATTACTACCAGAAAAGATTCGATAATTTCATCCCGATAATAAATAGATCCATCGACTAAGAAGCGATGAGAAAACGAAAAAAACATGAAACGAGGTAACACGTATTCAGATAGATTTATCGCCTAATACACTCGTATAGAGATAGATTTTACCCAAAAAGCTTACACCAAATTTTATAGTGAATAAAACTAGACAGTGAAGTTGATGGACAGACGCTTTATGTGAAATGGTTCGAGTTGAGCGTAGTTATTAATTCAGGGCGTCCGTAAAACTTTCGCCAAACAACTGCCTTCGTTTTTAAATATTTACAGCAAGGAATTGAACTGATTACCTATTCATGTTTGTCTCAGTTTTATTTAATATAATGTGCTTGCTGTTAAGGGCTTTAGTAGAACGACAGTGGAAGTTAAGACAGTGCTTTAAATTTTTAATGATGACTATAGAAAATTGGAATACTTTTTTTATAATTTATAATACATAGTTTCGTTTATTTTTTAGCAAATTCATAATGATCAGAATGACACATAAACCCTTATCTTATTTTTTATAAACACTGTCGAGACCAAGTTTATATTACAAATATTTTTTTTAAATCTATAATATTTTTACACTAAATAAAATGCAATATCATGTTTGTCATCTTTTTGTTATGATTTACTGTATTTTTGAACACCTTGCTCAAGTGGGCGGGTAAATTGTCGACATTACTGAATTATTATATCTATTTTTAGTATATTCCTTTTTTTGTTTCAGGGTAATTTTACGGGAAATGGAAATATTTCTTTGAATATTTTCCTCGTTATCCTAACTGTAATTAACTCAGAAGATCTTAAGATAGCAAAAGGACTCTTAGGTGAAAAATCTCGGCAACTGTGCTATAATAATTTTACGTAATGTCTAAAAATTAACCTAAAAAAGTCTTTGTGGAAATGAATGTAAAATGCTTGATCTTATAATGAGATTAATTAGTAAGGTTCCTACCATTTGTGTGTATTTTGCGTAAGTGATGATGTTTTAAATTTTATGTTTATTGTGATGATCATCTCATCAATAAGTATGTAAGTATACTGTATAGATTTTATTTTTTTGATATATTTTGTGGCAAAAACTACGATATATCTACGTATATTTGCGTTCTAGTATGACGTTGGTATTAATTAATGCATTTTATATGTTGTCTAATGTTAACAATTTTTATTGTATTTGAATTGCGTTTGTTTTTCTTGTCTCTGTCTGTTTTTTTTATCGTAACCATACATCGTAAATAATCTTTATAAGTGGTATATCCACTTATAAAGATTATAAAGATTAATATCATAAGTTTAATTGAAATACAAATTAATCCAGAATAAAACCACCGCAACTTTATACCAAAGAAGGAACAATCCAGAAGTAGATATATGTATTATGTATCTATAAGCCGAGATGCAGCAAAACAAAACGAAGCAATTTGTAGATTAGTAAGTGTGATAGCGAGAAAGGTCGACGGTAAATTGTCTGGTCTAATACATGTTGTACCCGAGACATTTGTAAAGAGAACTACTTACTTTGTATTGATGGGGAGCTATTTGTACCTCTAACTGACATACACAGCCGGATAAACCCGCCTATGGTGAATATCAACCTGGCCATTCTATTGTAACGAGTTTGAATAAATCTGAGACTCACATTCTGACTATAGACGAACGTAAGTATTTAGTTGTTAAATAAACTTTTAGTTGGAAATATCAGTGTTATTTAAGGTGAATAATGATCATCTAATTGAAGTTGTAAAATATGTCTAGGTAAATTGACGGAAATAATGTGTATTTCATAATAAATTAAATTTAAACGTTTTACGCTTAGAACATCAACCAAGGAGGTTATCCAGAGCTATCTACTTTTTAATAATTATTATTACTTACTAGTGAATACGCATAATTTTTTATACTGTTTAATTTAAGTTGCATTTGCGCCTAATACTAGCATTTAAATCAGTGGCGTATTACAAGAGAATGGCCTGATTTCCACGCACCATTTGCGACCTTTTCATCTATTTCGGGGATTAATAAACACGATCCGATTGTACAAAACACAATTACTGATAACGGCGTGGAACAATGCTTAGTTTGAAGTAAATTCGACCACTGACAAACAATACGCTTTTATGTTGCGGTGCGAAATTTAGTTTTGATTGAAATCAACTTGGAAATCGAGTTTTCACTGGCATGCAACTGAAATTTTTGACCTGTTGTGTTCAATAATGTAACAGCATTGAACGGGAAAAATGTCGAGTGAAAGTTTAGAGTCCATTCATTTTATGTGTAAATGGTTTACATAATTTTATAGTAAATGAATGTACTGGTAATATATTTTGTAACTGTACTGTTTACACAGTAAATTAACATAGTAAATAGTAATTATTCACCCGATTAATGATTTGTCTTAACAAAGACTACGCAAAACATTGCCTAGCTCTTTTAATAATGAAATATGATCTACCTCTGGATTTTTTAATTAGAATTTTGTAATTTAAGCACGTCTTAATTAAGTCCCTGTATGGTATGTATTTTCTTTATTGTATTTATTGCAAAGGGGCGCATTAGTTACGCACACATGCCCCGCATTAAGCTACTGTTGGTATAGCAACGCCGGCCAAGTGCAATGAGATCTTTATTTGATAATTTATTGAACCGGTATATTCTAGTTTTGGATGACGTCGAGTTTTTTTGTAATATATAGTGTGGTTTATTCTTATCGTTAACTTTAAAATTTACGACATTTACGTTGTCTAGGTTAGTTTTGTCTGAAAATTCGATCAGATTTTAATGCCTGTCGTATTTGCTCAAAATTTTTACCTCGTTCTTCAGTTAATATAGGTAGGTACAGTAAGAAAAATCTACGTAATTTAAGAATTTGTCATAAATTAAATGGTTATTGTGTCACATATTAAGTAATCTGTGGTAACAATAGACGCATCCACCAATTTTTTTATTTAATTTACAATATAAAAAAAACAAAAGTAATTCATTCCATACCTCGATAGCAAATGTAATATGTATGCCGATAGGTATTCTGAAATGTTGCTGAGTTCACCCGAGAGGTAAAATGCCCTTCACCTGTGATTCACCTTCAGATCTGTCTTTTGTACCCAGCCAGACCGAGACTTTATTTTATTGACAGTGATTCCCGAGATATAGTATTAACAAAGTTCAGGAGCCAGCAAACACACATTTAATATATTTGGTTCTGAATAAATACTATTATTTTTATATTGTTTTTCTGCGCATTTTTAATACTCTCCTAGCCTTGCCAATTTAACGCACACTATGGATCAGTTTTGATAAGGGTGTACTAACTTTGAACTTACAAGGTGTAGCTAACATGTGTTAAATTGGAGAGCTCTACAAATTGATTTTAAACAAACCCCGCAGCGAAATTCTAATTTAAACCATTTTCTAACGTTTGAACCATTTGAAAGGAGCGAATGATGTTCAAAGCTACAAAATGACCACCCGACAAAGACGTAGTGCAGTCATCAATATAAGCACGATTGTTTCGATCCGAATGGGGTCGGGCACATTAGTAGCAGATTAATATACTCCTATCGGGCCGTCCCTAATGCAAAAGTATTTCCGATACACACGTTAGCTATTTTATTTCACTCGCCCCATAGAGTACAGGCAGCTGATTTAGGCAGATAAATGTATCGGATGATGCGTTATTTGTGGTACGACTATGGTTGAGGAAACTGAGCTGAAAAATGTAGTTCGTTTTGCTAAGGAAACTCAGCGAATAACGAAGTTATAACCAAAGGAAACAAGGTCACAATAATATAACAATAATACAAAATACGCTTTCGTTTTTCTACTTTCATAATATTTATGAAATTTCGACATATACAAGTTATACAACACACGTTCGTAGGAACAATAGGTAAATAAATTATTTATTCATGTATTTTAGGAATAAACTTGGAAATTTTGAAATCTCTTATTTCATGGAAACAGTTACCAACCAAAAATACGTTAATTATTAATTTATTTTTATGAAACACAGGTGATAAAAACAAATCTGTAGATTCATTCCAGGCCGCTAGACATAACCCTAAAGCGGCATACGTTTTCATGTTTAAACCTTTTTATCTACAGCTAAGCCGTCGATAATGATGCTCAGGGCCAGAGCCACACTTTCATTAAGTTTTGTACTCGACAAGCGTCGCATTAAATCCGCAACCCTAAATTGCGAGACAAGGATGACTAATACGTTTTCTTGATTGACAAACAGGGACAAAAGAGCCCTACACTTGATCCGATTTATCATGCGCGGCTCTTATTAAAGCGACCAACATGCGTGTTACTTCAAACTTTAAAGTAGGTGTGTATTTAAAGACATGGAAAACTTGGAGTCGACAAACTTTGTGTTGAAACTTTTAGTTATGTTGTTTTTCCTGTATATTTTTATCTGTAATTTCTTTCAATTATAGTTTTTCGTTACAATAAATACTGTTTAATTATACATCTAGTTTTATGTTATTTCACAGAATATTAGAATTTAATTAATACTTGTTTGAGTATGGATAAAAATAAATCCGTATGCACACAAAATTTAGCAAACACGCATTTCGTAATTAAATTTGCATTCACGGGTTTATAATATAACGTAAACATTATTAACAAAACAGTATTGAGCAAACAGTAACAACTCAATGGCGTTCTATATCCAACAGATTGTAGTTTCCATTCATATGTAGATGCAACAAAAAATCCAATAAACAAGACATAGGGCACTAACATCCCCTTCTGTCATTATTGAAAAGAATGTTAACATTGCAGTCGGCTTATCCTGGGGTCGATTTACCAAAAGAGTTAGTCTAACGAATAGCCACCCTACCGCGGATCTGGCTAGTCTCTCGTTACGCTTGACACTTCAATTCGGCTTAAATTTAGTTAGAAATTCAAATTCACCGAGTTTAGATTTCTAACACAGCCGGGTTTTTGAGGGTTTTCATATCGCAGTTAATGAATACGTCTATCTGAGTGACAGAGATTGAAATGTGGTTCCAAAAAGTTGTGAATGCGAATGATTTGGGAATAAAACACGATAGCTTTGAAGTTTGAACGTAAGGTCTATTTCTGTTTTGCTTTATGGACGATAAAATTTAGACAAAAAAAATAACCAAATCATAATATAATAAAGATAATGAAAAACATAAAACAAATGTTATTCACGAATAAAATATATGTTAATTTCAATATTTAATTTGAATGAATTATTTCTTATAATGTATAATACATTCTAGTATTTTCAGTACATAGGTGATTCTACGATTTTAAGCTCCATCCCAATTTTTATTATTTTATGTTTACATTTTATTATAGGTAGATATGTTTCTTTGAACGTAAGAACAAAATGAATTGGGGCTGTGATAAGAGCTCATCATCAGGTATGTGAAGTATTCACATATTAGCTCGCGGAGCTCCGTTTTTCCACTTCCATGCCGCTTAGCACAACTTCAGAGAGGATTCATATTGCCGCCGCGAATGCGTTTGTTTTGTTCAAATTTATTTTATCAAGTAAACGTTGGACTTCCGCCCACTGGCTCGGACGTAATACGCAGTAATACGGGCATCGACTGTACCGCATTATATTTGTTGCGAACTAATGAGTGAAGTTATTTGCTTAATTATTTTCACGAGTTTAACGCTTAGTGAACATTTAAATACGTATTGCGGACTTAATTGAATATCGCATCGAAACGGGATAAATTATAAACAAACTCGGACTGTGATTAACGTGTACATCGCTTGAATAAATTAATGTCATTCAAATGTAATATTTTGCATTAATTGTGGCGTCAGTTAGTAAATGTAACATTCAATGTTATACGAATTTCGTGTATCAGAAACCCGTCGTAAAGTTATCTTTAATTATCCTTCAGTACTCTTAATATAAATGATTAATTCGAAAACGAATGGTCGCTTTCGAATTTTACGAGTTCCGGTTGAATTTTAACGAGTCATTGCACTTTTAATTCATTAAAACGAGTGAAAAGAAAAATCGCTACTGATGAAAAATTGATGGCAAGACAAAATAGTTGTCCCCCGGTGTATAAATCGCAGATTCACGTCCCACGTTTCACTAAAAGCGTTGATGAGAGCGCCCAATGATTAATCGTGTTTTCATTAGTGTCGCCTACAAAATGACATAGTTATGAAACGCCAGTTCAATCAACTCGGTTTCAATAACAATTTTTCATTCTCGACACACTAATTAAGTGCTTTTCATAAATATAGCCGAGGTGTGTCTGGTGCGTTTTCAATTTCAACCCTAAGGCGGACGTGTAAGATTAAAAATGATTTGGGATTAGAATCGGCGGAGAGGTCGAAAGCGACATCTTTAGTAACAAGTGTAAAATATTTTCCCCAATCGTTGTACCTGGTGCCCCGAGGGATATTTCAAGGGTGAATAAGCTCGCATAATGGCAAAGGGTACAATATTTTAAATTTCAATCGCTGCGAGCGGTCCGCGCGCTCCCCGGAGTGAGAAAGAACAAAGAATCCATTTGGTGACTTTTGCTAAGTGTAACTCATTTGATAATATTTCAATTTTAGTTTCATGTCATAACATAATTTATGTCATTATAAGAGTTAACAATAGTAACCAAACTTCGTTTTAACCTACTTCTTTTTAGTGTCAAGCGTGTTTGCAATATTTTTATTATATTTACGAATTAATTCAGTTTATAATAATATTATGATACACATTTTAAACTTAGGAAATAATTATTTTATATTGAAATCAATTGGTCGACATACTTTCATAAAAATATATAAATACTTATACTTATAAAAAGCAGCTAATAATGAAACGATAAGATCTAATTGGACATATTTTCCTGAACTTACGTTGTCGTGAATATAAAATGGAGCTTATCTGATTGCCTAATAAAAAACGCCAGAATCTAATAGCCTCGAAAACAAATGGAAAACGAAAAATAAGGGTACGAACATAAAAATTCATAGCAATTTTTCGAATTTATATTAATTGTCACTTTTATATCCTAAGCTTCCCCTTCAAACATTAAGTTTTTATTCCGAGATTAATTTTGCGAATCGTTATCGCCGCCTGACGATTGCCAACGAATTTGTTACGGCAGAATACACCTTTTCAGACAAATTGCAAATTTTATGCGGCGCTACGATAAAGGACCTATAATCATTATTATAAGTCATAACTTTGATTGAAATTCGGTCACATTTTCGGAGGCCCTTATCGCATGGTTGCAGTCGCCGTGAAAAATACCTTTCGCCGAATTCGCGAATCGTTCGCCAACAGTCGACACTTCCAATCCATTTACGTTTAATGCTACAATGGAGGTGTTTAATATTGACATTTTTACAATAATTTAACGGCATTATTCCCTCCGTTGTGTGCTTGTGTTTTCACATTGAGAATTACATCGAATGAATGTCGACGTTGCATTTTTCCCATTTCGTGAGCATATTTTATTTTTTCCAATTGTTTATTTGATGACATTGTGGCTGGAAGTTATTTACGGTGGATTGCATTGTATTTGTTTTTGTTTATTCATACATCTCCATACAAAGCAATTATATTTCATTTTGTATACTTTCCAGCGTTTTTATAGGCAAGAAAAATGAATAAAACTGATACTTTAGTTTTAAACATCTATTAAGTCATTTTTAAAGAAATAGCTTGTGTATTTTTTAAAGCAAATAACGATCATAATCCTTAAGAGTAGCTCTTTGAAAGCGACAGTAACAATAAAAACCTTAATAAGATTTAAAGCGTAATGAAATCAATGTCAATAAATTGTGTACAGCTAAGAATTAAATTAAGAGAATGAAAACATAAAGCAAACCTTTCAGTCCTCGCTTTGAGAGAAAGGACGAAATATTGTAATAAATAGAATAAAATCGCATTTAACGAAACAAAGCATCCGTAATTCTCTTTGGAAGATCTCGTTAGAGTCTTAATGAATCTATTGAGATTTCACGGAGCGAGTCGGGAGGGAGGGTAGCTTGTACTAATAATTTGCGTTGAGACCTCGTGGTATCAGTACAACGAGTCATTGAGCAAAGCCTAATGCTATTTCGACCTAAGTTGGGAGCATCGAGTCGTCTCGAAACATCGCTCAACTTTAGATAATGCATTATTTTGTTTGGTAAAATTACCTTGAAAATATACATTTGTATTTCTATCTGAATGACGAATTGTTGAGTTATGCACGGCAAACGGTGCCAAGAGACTTTTTGTTTTCCTTATAAAACGTATTTATGTGTAGTTCGTTCATACATTTTTGTGAAATAAAAGACGCGACCATTGTCATTTGGCCCTACATAAATCACGAAATCACGAAGAAATACTAGTAAATACAAAGCTACAACATTGCAAAGTTGTGATTCATCAAACATCCACCGCCTTAATTTCGTGTTTGTAGAGCTCTCGATGTAAAAAAATAAAATCTACAAAACATAACAAACATCCCGTTCCTAATTTAATCCTATACAGTGAAATAGCCGTATATTTTCATAGGAACTCTCCACGAAATAATCTTATTACAGCGCGAATTATATTTAGTTCGGGACTCGGGTACAGGACTGGTGTCGCGGTGTCTCAGAAACTAATTGCATTACAGCGATAGAGCGCTGAAGCAAGCGATGCTAATGGACGGTATTAATTATCGCTAGCGTCTCATCAAATCTGCAAAATATCCATTTACGATGCTTAAAACCGTGAACGCTCTGACGTTTGTACAAAAATCAGTTTATGACGCATAAAAGGAACGTAAACTGGGATTAACGATTCCAATGGAAATTTAGATTGAATTTCAATTAGTTGCATTTCATCGACACGACGTTCAACATTTTTGCGGAAATAAGATTAAATGATTTAATCCGCTATGGAAATTGGGATCTTTTATCTGTGTTCTGACAGCTTGGTTGGAAGAAATTCGATGATTTTTGTGCAAATAGCGTAATGATACTCTATTTAATTAAATAATGTATTTTTTTTACCAAGTTATTCTTCTTTTTCACGTGTTTTTCATAATAGAGACAAGTAAAAATAGCGCAAATTCAAATAGTTAATGTCTCATTCCAATCCAACTTTTCGATAATGCAATTCACATCTGCGACTATGACCATTCAGCGCCGATCACATTTCCAAACATAAAAATTTGATTGTATAAGGCGGTATAAAAATGAAAACTACACTTCTACACTTCAGATCGTTGAGACGTATAACAATAAAGAAGTCGTAACGCGGTGTCTGAGTGCAGCTGTAACGACAGCAGATGGTCCATAAACGTCTCAATGTTAAAAGTTGTCCTATGAAGCGACAAGCCGGTTCCCCGCAGCGCGATCATTACTGCTACGGAGTTTTTGGCTATTCAATTGTTAATGGAATATTCAAATAGGTCTATTCACTTCTATTGGTAGGATAAAAATATATCATAGTGTAAAAGGTTCTATTGTAGAAGTTAATGCTAATAAAGAGATATTAGCAATTACTTTGTACTGTACTGTAAGTTAAAAGTTGTCGTAGCACATCGCCGGTTCCCCGTAGCGCGATCTGCTACGGAACATTGTACGTAACCATTGTAAAACCGGCGGTATAAAATAGCCTATTTTATGGTAATGTCAATATTTAAATATGCCTAGTCGGTGTAATTAGTACTAGATTAAAGTTATATTTTATTTTAAATGGTTATTGGTTACCTTTAATAAATTACAAACTACATTTGAAAGTAGCTGCCTAAAATCTTCAGGCTCTACGTCGTTATCACGTAGACATTAAATTCAAATAGAAATAAAAAGAGTCTACGTATTATTAGGACATGCCATTGACACTCCATTTAATGCTTAAAATAGCATTTAATGCCTAAAATAGCATTTAATGCCTAAAATATAGCATCTTTACAACCATTTATACGAATTTTTAATGCAGAACACCTAAAATCAAAACTAAAATAAAAAATAAAATCACAATACATTGTCCTTTTTTATACCAGCTATAAAAGGGTACGACTGCTAATTCTCAGCAACAGTTTAACTATATAAGGCCACTGCCAGCTTCAACCCTAATTCCGACATTCCAGTGACGTTAAATAAAAGTAACATTTCACCCGACACCTCGCAGCTGACGGCCTAACTTTATCCATTTCATAATAGAGCCTGTAATTATTTCCAAGCAGTTATTGTCACTTCAATGGAAATGTATTATAGCGGGAAAAGGTGTATCGATACAGTGCTTTCTTTGTATTAGCTTTTTGTGATTATAATAGTAAATAAATACACTTTTTTTTTCTAGGAAAAAGAAGAGTCCATATTTGAAAAGTCGAATAAACGGATATTTTTAAAGAAAATAATTAATATTTTCCTATTTTTGTAATACTTTCAAAAACAGGATTGCAATAAAATTCCTGCTGCCTGTTATTCCGAAGGAACGCTCAATTTAAAATTATGACGAACTTAGTTTCAGTTACTTTTAGTAGCCATTAAAATGGTCATACTTTAGTGTCCTTTCGAATGCCAATCGAAGTGAGGCATGAGTGTACTTCGTTAAGTTAATGTCAATATACGATAACGAGCGCTTTGACTTCATACGCGAATGGCTTTATATCCAAAAAATTGCGCAAGAATCTCGCAGTCTTTTGCTTTCAAAGAGTCCCCTTGTTGATCTGTACTCAGTGAAAATATTTGAATCCAGTGAACGGGCGAGTCGGAGAGGGTTCATTCGATCGATGCACCTGAAATCTCTTCGGATAAAAGTTTGCCAACAAATTTCGTAATAATTTCGGAGCAGTGAAGCGCGTGACGTGAGCGACTTCAACTAACTTTGGCATCTGCCAACCGGAGCCAATATGAGGGCGAGCATTCCGAATATTGAAAAACTGCGTATCATAACTGCTTGATGGAATAATATGCTAAAAGCTTGTGGTGGACTTATAAAAAAATCACAAATCTTCTTGTAGAGTTGCTTTCTACTTAAATCTGTTTTTACTTAATTCAAGAGAAGAGTTGAGAAAAATAAAATATAATAGAAAAAAACTTTTTACATTAGAATATTATGTAATAAACAACAATTCCCAACACAATCGATTGTGCCAAACAAATTGAAATGATTACAGTCGCGCCCGCGTGACTTCTATCGAGAAACACTCCACGCCACTTTAAAATCGGAAAATTTAATATCGTTTCAAATTGGCAAAATAATAAACTGTGATGTCAGATACAGGAAATGCAATCATGCCGCTTATGGGGTTGTAATTAAATATTAAGCTTGCTGCTACGCCGCGATGGCTTACCTTCGTGTCATTGTTGATTTATTTTGTTAATTTCATTTTGTGTTTTGACACGTTAATAACAATTCATATGAATATCTGGTATGGTTAATATGGGTTTATTAATATTTTGTTGTATGTGCATGCTTTAAATATATCCATACGATTAATGTAGATCTTTCTCTATATCATAATTTTCAAATTAAAATGACAATGTTTTGCCAAAACTATGTAGCAATAATTAAATTAAATTTATTGAACAAACATAACTATTACAAGTGTATTATGAAGTACATGTTTTTAATTAAAATAGAGAAATGTTAAAATAGTTCAAACGAATTTGTACAAATGTTGAGTATATTATTTATGCACAATCTTTTACAAATTTATTTTAGTGAACGGTTTTATAAACAATAGTTTATGCTAATTATATTATTATTATGAATAGGTACAAATTTAACTAGCTAACTAGAACAGTCCAGTGTCGGATTAAATTTAGCTAAAAGGTTTCTATATCCATCGAGTTTATAAACTCAATTAATAATTTCATTGCCAAATGTCACTTAAATAACTACTAGCGTGTTTTAGTAAACTCAACTTTAAACTAAAAAACACAATAAACTTCTCACATAACATACTTCTACCGCCGCCCTCTGTACATTGTTAAATAGGTTATTAAGTGTTTTAAATTGTCATAATATAAGGTGTATAATAAAGAATTTTTCATTCATTCTACTCTTAAAAACAACAATTATAATAATTCTTAGTCATAACACAAAAAAGAATATAAATGAAAATAACTACAATCAGAGCATTTATAGGTATTCCACCACTGTCATTCTCTGCTTGTGTTAGCTTCAAGGTGTATTTCCTTTGAGTTTGAAACAAAGGATTTGTACAAGTGATAGAAATTAGAATCGTTCCGTAATAACACTCTGTAATTATCGACAATAATTGCTAAAGCACGTGTGTATAATACGTTATATGTATTCTAACTAACGGAGCTTTCTTTGATACAAATTGAATACAAAGCAATTATGACACGTACAATATGAATCACTTAAGCTTTTTTAGTCATGAAAGAGTGAAAATATTTCTTACGTTTTAGGGATGAGTATTTTTTTTTACAATTTAGATTAGGTATTTTAGATTATAAATGTTATTTCCAGAAATTAAACAAAATATTCAAATAAATCACATTTCGTTATTTGTAATTCCACCTCAAATAACTAAGTCTGTTAATTTGATCATTCTTCTATTTTTTACTTCCTATAAATTCTAAACATTTAATTATTATAAATATTTTATTATGATCGTCCTTAAGATTTATTTTATTTACACCAACTTACACGTATACAAAACGTCCTATTAAAAAGAACCCAGTAGTGTGCAAATTTACTGTTTCCATGTAACCCTTACACGACAATTATCGTGTCTTGAATTATAAACGCGAAAAGCATAATTATAGCCTGAAGCAAACAATACAATGTTTTTATAACACTCACCTATCTCAGAACTTCACACGACATCTGAAATAAAACAGAATTTTTATTTTATTACACTTCATCAAAGACAACCCGTGTAAATTCAATTTTCGTCCGAGTCACAATTTTCTTCGGGCCGTTGATACGTAACTGTAAGTTAATATAAATAAATATCATTTTTCTTTATATTTTCATGGACGAAAATTGTCTTACTTTGAAGGTAAGGTAAATTAAAATTAGTAAATTAAATTGTTTGTAAAACCCTTTGATGATGATATCTACAGAAGTTTCCGAGAAAGCATTTAAATTTTAAACGTGTTGTAATTTTGTCTTTGTTATATTTCTGTGTACATTTCCTAAAACTCTACTTACACGGACTCTACAACATATAGTATTCGCAATTATTTTGAATTTATAATGTGTGTTTATGTATTTTTATCGAATATACCTACTATAGTGATTAAGACCGACCTTTTTCATAGAAACAAATATAAACCATATCAATTGCAATTCATTGCACACATCAAACGTATCATAACCATAATTTCCAACGCTTATTGTATGACAAATGGAAATATAAATGGCATGTCAAACGTAATCATGTCAGATTATTATCAGAAAATTGTTCAGTTTTCGTGGCGCGGCGTCTACGCGACGCAGGCCTGCCGTGACGGTAATGCCATGGGAATACAAATACTACCACTATTAAACGAAGGCAGGGTAATTGCAGCATAATATTGTTGTTATTGGCTTGCAATACAAGAACAACCTTTTAACATTTAAAATAAAAACATAGCGGAAACGTCATCGGCATCTCTTACGAGCGTGTAAGCGGTCCGTGCGCTGTTTGGCTCAAATATGTGATTTTTCAAACCAGATTGTCCATCAACCACTTATCTTACAAACATATGAATTACTAATAATTTTAGGAAATGTTATTGTCTATGTTGTTAGTTAAGAGTTTTTTTTTTCAATTAATACAGTATTTGTGAATACCATCAAGATGACTGAGCCGATTACCTACTCGATTCCGACCATTGAGATAATATGTACTACGTACTACATATTATTATCTCAATGGTCGCAGACCATTTTTATGTCAGAAGACAGATATTGTAATTCATACTTCTATTGAGTCAAAAACAGTATTGTTTATTTTATTCATAAAAAATTATATCCACAGCTTTGTTGCTTTCTAAGTAATTGATTGAATGAAATTAGTATACAATTCCTAAGAACCTTTAATTTCACATAATTTTCAAACAATCAATGTGTAAGAACTGCATGTGAATTCAACAATTTTTGCGTCGTTTTTACATAGTAAATACCATTTTCTGTGGTTCTTATATGTTTGTATGTATAATTATTTGTTAGAAGCTTTTTATGCCTATCGAATAATTCAAAATTAAATGTGTGTCATAAGCATATTGAAGGTATGCTTATGTTTTATGTTCGTGTGCAGATAAAATAACACTTCAAGAAAAAAAACAAACCCTATGAATCAAAACATTTACAAACAAAAATTCCCAAACCAATTATTCTTATTCACAAACCGGCACGTCAAAAGCCGACGTGTTATCAACACTTAATTATTAAAGCCGTTTGCGTTAAATTAACACAAAATAATCATTAAATACAAACACTTCACTCGTAATAATTCCGCTTTAAATCATAACGTTAGTGAGTCGTGCAATTAATTGCGTGGAATAACTTTATCACTGAAAGCACATTATACTGTGAAATGTTTGTAAGCGTGTTACACAATAAATAACGGACACTAAGCTGATTAGCATAAAATCGGGTCGACATACCCAGAATTACCTAAAATCTGTTAACAAATGGTGGCTTTGCATAATTGAATGAGTCCAAAGCAAACGCGGGCATATGGAGCACGTTCTGTAGCCAGCTTTTTCTAACCAATTATATTCTGGGAATCGTTTAAAAACGTGATGACTAAAATTCTAATATTTGATACGATTTGCATGCCAATGTTTGCTAACATCGATCGAGCTTACTTTACATAAGTTTTATTTTAATATAACGAGGGTTTTCACGTTGGATAAATAATATAAGGTGATGGTAATATAACTTTTAACTCTTAACTTTTACCTCAAAAGACTATCAACTAACATAGACAGGGAAATCTTTAAATAAAACGACCAAGAACAAAACTTTTATTTTTTTATTTGGTATTGATTGCAAGTTTTCTTATTATTTACAAAACAAAGCCCTTCAATATTCTATTATAATATCTATAGAATCAATACTGTTATTCGACCTTATGGCACTTCAACTAATGCATAGTTTCGGTCTGGTTTCGGGTGCCCCAGATTGCAATGCTTCGGTTTGCATTCCAATCCTCGTGAGTCTCTTCAATTAGACCATTGTGTTCTAAGCACTTTCTGGAAATGGCGCTTACAATTTCAAATATTCTAGGTCCGAGAGGAAGCTTAATTGAAAGAGTTCTCTGCATACGTGCAGAAGAGAATTAATAATGCAACTGCTAATGCGACGGTGAACCTTAACTACTATTTTTCGTTTCAAGAATTAGAAAATTTTATTAGTCTTATATTACACAATTATGTCTTTAATATAGAATATAGCTAATCATGAACATAGCTTGTGTTTATCTTTAAAATATTACAATACACTGAAAGTTTGCGAGTGTTGGATCTTTGGTAGAGCAGGTAACAAAAAGTCTCAAAACAAGACACAAAATGGTTATTATCAAGGAATAATCAGACAATGAAACTAACGTGAAATGCATCTGGATCATACCAACATCAACACACAAGAATTTAAAAAATCTAGACAAAATATTCCCTTGGTTCGCTGTTATATTTTAATCCTTCAATATTATTTTGATATCAGCGCCATCTAACCACGAAGCAAGATATTACAATGACAGTATATTATTGTCAGCTTCTAGCGCCCTCTTGTAGTTTATACGTGAACTAACACCGCAAAGTGCAAGTTGAAACTAGATGGCGCTTTTATAAAAGAAAACGGTTAGTTTCCTATTGGTATTGATTTAAATACCTGAGTTTGGTTTAGATTCATGAATATATTCTATGCGTTATTGCGTATATTCTTAAATGATAACGTAGTAATTATTTATTGATTTTTATATTATAATAGATTTGGTTTTTATATTCATACATTTCAAATCATTTAGTTACAACTTACAGCCCAGTAGGTAGTTATTTACAAAAATGTATACTCACGGTTAGCAGCATAGGTACTTGACATGTAAATAGTACACCTGCATTTTCAGACACACATAAAATTATGTAAAACTGACTTTATAATTGGAGGCTTGAAATCATCCAAAATAATGACGATAAAAGGTAATTCCGTAATTGAATATTAAATTTATATTATCTGTCTCAAATTATTACCGCGTAAATAAAAACTATTTTTATATCTACGTACCTACTTCTCCATCTACTTATATAAAGAAAAGAATACGTATTCTTAAGCCACTCAAAATTACACAATAAGTAAGATTCAAGAACTGCAATAACCTAGATTTCTCTTTTCTCTTTAAATACACCGGTATCAAGAATAAGGCCAAAGCAGACTGTTGTTAGCGACAAAAAAGGAAAATTTTTCACAATGAAGAAGGAGGTACTAGGTACTTATAGTTAGCTTGCCGTAGTAAAACGTCTTGTCACTGTTTGTTCATCATGATATTGTGCAGTTGGTGTGTACATTTGTTGAAGACAACTTCTTTTAAAATACTATGCCGTAAATGTCTTGAAAGTAAATAGAGCCTCTACAAAAATCTATTATTTAATAAATAAAAATCTGCCTAGAAGGTGCGTTAAGTTTTATGGGGCTAATATAATAATGGCGATACCTATTGTAAATTTAAAGGTATTTATAGAAGCTTCTCAAATCAAAAAAAGAAATGGTAGAGCATAAAAATAAGCACTTAATATTTATAAGCATTACGTGCGATAATGTTTACATATTTTATCCTATACGAATAGAAATTTATTTCATAATTCAGCTTATATCAGGCATTATCGCATATTGGGGCGTAGGTAATAACCCTTAGGAATATATTTTAGGAAACGTATTATATATAAGAGCAAGGTAAACATTCGAAAATGCCCCGTCACAACCATTTACACTTTACCAGACGAAATATGATAATCGTGTCGGCAGTAAAATAAAACACTCCCGTCATAAAATCTAATAAAACTAATTTTGCATTATTTAGCATTTTACAAGTCCTATCAGTATTGTGCATACGTTTACAGTTTGTTTAGGACCCTCCTAAAACCAATCTAAACTAATATTTAACAGACTCGGTGGACAGTTTTATGTTACCGAGTTGACAGAGGGCGAATCTGTGCATTGTATTAAACGATACCTGCCGTATAATTTATTATTTTGACGAGCTTTTCTTGTGCGAAATTAGAAGAATTATTAATACACTAATATTTAACATACAAACATTTAACGTCAATACTACTTAATATTATAAATGCGAAAGTTTGTGAGGGTATGCGGATTTTTGTTACTCTTTCACGCAAATACTGCTGAACCGATGAGAAAGAAATTTGGTATGTAGGTAGCTGAAAACCCAGAATAAGACAAAGGCTATACAGGAACAGGAACAATGCGGGTATTTCTTTGAATACACGGGCAAAGCCGTGGGCGGAAATCTAGTTGAATTATCAATATCATACATACAAACATAATACATAAAACATATGAATATCATACATAAAACGTAAGATTAATATACATTTTGCAATGGTAAAACCTCATTTTATAAAATTAGGTATGTGCTATAAAAATAGAAAGCTCTATTATACTGTGATCTGTGCAGCAATGACCTATTAAAGGAGTGCAGCACTCGGTGTTATGTACATCCTGTGACGAGGTTCCGAACGTATTTGATGGTACTTGACCTGATTCTGTTAGTGTTGTAGATAATGGATAATTTGAGACATACCTAGGTACCGGTATAGGTATAGACTAAATACTACTTTTAATCAAATACATACACAATGTTATATAATATAACGATATAAAATATTGAAATGGAAACAAGCAAGAAACAAAGGTAAGGTCTACAATTATTATGATTATTATGTCATATTATTTTAAGAAAAAACAATGAATATTCTTCACAATATTAATTAGGTACAAAAAACGCAATTATATTTACTCTGAACAAAACATTGCAGATTGATATTAGAACATTTCAAGTGCAAATAGAGCAAATAGGTAGAGATGACTTCATTCCAGCATATGTATTTACATTTTGCATACCACCAAACCTCAATAGAATTGAACACCACATCAGCAATGCTATTTCAACTAACATAATGGGAATAATTTCAAACAGTAAGACTGAGATGTATTTCAACACGAATTGAGGAACGCAAGAATTAAAGGGGTTACCACAACCTCACAGAACATGAACATGAACGTCCTTAAAATAGTTACAGTGAGTTATCACGTTTCGTACGAAGCGTGGGAGCCAAAAGCTCACATAACTATTTCCGATGGAACAAACAATACCCCTAAATCACCTACACTTTAACCTTACAAAAATGTTCGCAATTATTTTCAGTAGTCCCTTAACATCGCTTTCATAGACAAGCATTATTTAAGAAAACAATGTGTTTTCTATCAATAAAACACCGTTTCAATAATTTGGGAAAAAGCTCTTCATTGGTATTCGTGACATTAAAATTGTTCAACTTTCATATTTTATACATCCTAACTTCTGAATGTCCAAGTTTAACGTTAATATCTAGATGAAACAAATGTATGAATCCAAAATTGGAGAGCAGCCATCTCATGCTAACTTGAATACGTTATTAAGGTCAACTGTGTGCTAATGAATTACGCATAACTCGCTTAAGCTGGTCATTAGCTGCTTAGCTGAGGGATGTGTGGTGCATTCACAATTTACGATTATTTGGTATTTGGTAGTTTTAAGAAATATAGGCTTAAACATGTATGCGATACCTGGTGTATAATTTATCATTGTGTAGAGCTTTTCTATAGAGAAATAGATTCTTCTTAATATTCTACATACACATATTTACACAATCCTGCATTCCTCTTCTTATAATATATTCTTAAATATTCCGTCGTATTTTTGAAATTATTGCAAAAATCTTCTTCCTCTCCTATCTTTGTGTAGTTTAACAATTGTTATTTAAAAATATATTGTGTTCCTTAGAACGCATACATAATAAAAAATTAAAAGAACGCTAGTAAAAAAACACAACATTTTCAGGGCTAGTTATTCCATACAAAGAAATATTTATAGAGTTAACTTTAGACAATAGGCACTATAGTTAAAACAATACCTCCCATGCTGAGTGAAAGTAGGCCACTAGGTTTAGGCTTTTTATTCACAAAATAGCTATCTGGGATGATGAATGATTGAAGCTTTCAAACATTGCTATTATAAGTCTTGTCATTTTGAGTCAATTTTGTTTCACTTACATAACAATATAGTACTTACAAAGATTGTTCCCTTTATGGTATATGAACGCAGTATTACATCAAACTGTAATATTTCATGCGAATAAATAGGCTAGGAAGTTAGAACCTATATAAACGTTTAGAATTTAAATAAAAATCCTCATTTATTCTCACAATAGGTACGTAGAGCTTTAAACGGTATTGTATAACATGTCACCCTGATTAGACTGCTCGTGTAATTTGTCTGAATTCTTCAGTGCTAATCCGGGTGCGGCCAAGCTTAAATTTGTCTTCGTTATCCTTGACGAAGGCAAACGTCCTACACTCACTTAGGATTATGTAGTTCATCGGTGTCCTTCACCTTAATGAAGGTAGGTGAGTTTTTCGTGCGTAATTGAATGTCTTGTATTCGTAGTTATTCTATTTGCTGAGACCGTCGGAGTAATTGAAATAGTTACTGGATATAGCGCAATCATGTTTTTAATTAAACGTGAACGAGGTTAATTAGAAATAAGGTTATATATAGATGTTGTATAATGTGTGTAATTTTGGATTAATGAAATATATCTGTAGATTGTAGATATTAGATTATCATGCTTGAATTGAGCTTAATTCCAATTGATTGATCTAAGAGAAGTCACTGGAAAGCTCTACCTGAACATAACAATATTTCTGATGAATACCTAGCAAATAATTTCCCGTAAGAGTTAATTTCAGCAATAAATCATCGCATTGCACTTTCAATCAACACATTTTATGATAGAATAAAATTAATTATGAATAAGGCTAACGATAACAAGGCCTAGATACAGTCAATTATCTAGTTCTAAAAAAAACAGGCAATTGTACGCCCGCGCCGTGGCAGGCATTATAAATAAAGAATTGTAACAAGAGCACTGTTTCACAGCTATACGAGTCTTCAATATCCGTTCGTCGCATCCTGTGGTAGATCATGTTCGTATAATTCACGTCATCTAAACCCGGTAATGTCCGCGGACGCATAATTTATGGCTGAGGTGGGCATTTGCATCGATTGCGGAGTTATATCCCCCAACCCTCTTATATATAGACACCTATGACTAATAGAATTTGTGTCTAATAAGATTGATATGCAATGAGAAATTGCACCCCTGGTATCTCCCGTGGACAAAGCTACAGACAAAATATTCACCTGTAGGTAGGTACATCTACCCGATATCGGGGATGATTTTTGAAAAATATCTGCTGCAGATGCAGTTTTATTACAATTTTTATCCAAATCTGTCAAGTGTGATGTAACCGTAAAGGAGACTATTTTTTGTGGGCCCACCAAGACTCGGTAACGTATAGTAATAAAAAAAAAACGTGTAAAAATATAAAATTATATTATGAATTTTGAAGCTTCGTTGTTTTACAAACGAAACCGGAATCATGAAATCGAATTAAAAAGCCTTATTTTGATATCATCCCTGCTGTAGTGCTGTCAACAAACCAAGAACAATGGCCAACATTAAAAAAAACTGGAACGAAACGTTTTTATCGATAGAATGAAAATAAAACCAAAAAGCGAAAAAAATTGCCTTCAATAAACCACTTAAGAAACTGTTTTTATTCTTATTTATATGGAAGAATATGATTGATAGCGATTTTAAATCCTGTCATTTATCAAATAAAACAATTTTTTTCTATTCAGCTAAAAAAATCCGTGTAACGAAACGTTATATCTATTGGCTGCTTTGATGGAATATGTCAGATTCCTCCTGTCGTAGCCCCCTGCGTCAATGTTTGCAATGAATGTAAACAATGTTTTTTTTACCTATTTTAAAATGAAATTGGTACAACTTAAGAGCGTTTAATATTACAATTGAACATGAATAATAGAATAGCTGTGCAAATGGATACCTATCCTAATATTATGTACCTACTCCTAGTCATAAAATATCACGTACCTAAATACCTACCTACTTAACTAATAATTTCTTATTGAATCAGTTTTCCCAATCACTAAAATCGCATCAAGGTCCAGTAACTTGAGGTACACCCACTTATATCTATTTTCTATACTACCTATTTATAACCAAATCGGGTCTCTGTGTTTGCGGTACCTTCGTTGTGTCCGATTTCCGAGCTTGGAATCGTGACAATGTTTATGATGTTTTCTAATATTTATTTATTCATTTATTTAAATATATTGTACCCAATGATTCGGATGGGTCACACAAGACAAATCGCTCATTATCAGTTAGTTTTTATGTAGTAATGAGGTGAATGTTTGCACACGTATTTCTAAAGATTCCGGTTAAATCATGTAAAAGTAATGTCACCACATTAATCTGGGGACTTCAAGGAACAAATTAACACACATTTCATTAATATACGCTAAGAAATTGAGGTGGGCCTATTCTCCAAACAAAAAAAATTGTCTCCTTTGTAAACAAAACACTTTCACATTTATTATATTTGTATGTATTTTGTCATTGTATTAAAATAATAAGTTAATTATATTAAAAACTTGACAAATGATGACTATTAGTTACCTAAACTGGGAACACGGTGTCCCCGGAAATCGGTCCCACTGGGCGGTACCACAACATTAATTATTCAAATAAATTATTTATGTATATTTTTAGCCACCACAGTAATGAATAGAAAGGTCCTATTTTTCAATATATTTTAAATGTACATATTGAGTCATGAGCGTTTAATAATAACGTTAAATATGACACTTTCTCCTTAAAAATATAAAAAAATTATTAAATTTATACATCATTATTTCCCATTATGAATCTTTTATTTTTAATTTAAGTAATTGAAATTTGTTTTTATTTTCAGCGCAGGAATAAACCAATAAAGGTGTGCTTACAATAAAATTTTCCGTATATCCATACGAAAAACATACCTACGAAACAGTCGTTAATTTCTACGAGTGAATACACATCGAAGGATCGAGTCATCAATCAAAACTTTCAGATCGGATATTTGCCTGACAGTACATTTAGCTCCTTAATTAAAGCTCCGAACAGATGGCGCGTTCCAACCGCCATAGATTTCAATTAAATCGTGTCACCGCACAATATTGCGTTTTATTATTCATCCATCAGGTTGCTGCTGACGAATTGTTCACGAATCTAATTTCGTCTTTCAGATTAATTAGTTTTATATCTATTTGAAGTGGTTTTCATTTGCGTTGCGGTTTTGAAGGACGGTGGAGGATTGCAAAACTTCTGCAGTTATGCTATCCTCATTTATTTACCCATTCGAAAATTACCGATTCAATAATAAATTTCAATGAATCTTATATATTGAATTTATAGATGGAAAAAGGCTGGGACGAATAAAAATATTCAATTCAAAGTAGATACGCATTTTCCACGCGTGAATGGTCTGTTTCGAAACAAAGGACAATTGACACAGCTCATATCCTGCTGTCAATACACAATTTAAACCGTATTTATTCCATGATAATTCCTTTCAATATTTCATTAACTGCTTACATTTATATTTTATTTGTTGTCTGTGTTGATTATTCTTTAAACATTTAAGTTTTAAAGTAACGACATCAATTTAGATGAACTTGTTCTTTGAAATTAACAAATATTGTGTACCTATATACCTAATTTGTTTATCCATTATTAAAAATTTACCATAAATAACAGCCGAATATTGTTGAGTTCTAAATTATGAATAAGTAATCTTCTCTGTATAAATATGTGACCTACGTATAACACATGCCAACTTGAATCCAAATTGATTTCTATAATACAAACCACACACCAATACAGCAAATACTCCATGAAAACGCAAACACATTCGCTGTATCTGACTTTTTGCGCCGAATCAACACATTTCACTTACCGGGACTTACATATTTATAGCATCAACGGATAAAATCGACTGTCTATCCGATATTGCCGCGGTTCGCAAGTAAAAAATGTGGCAACGCCGACAGGCTCTCGACGGGTATAAGCCACTAATCGGCTTGTCACCTACAGACAGACATTGACTTTCAAATCACGTAGTTGCAATCTGCATACCCGCACACCGTTAGGGGACCTTTAAAAACGTTTTTACAAGAAAATACTGGAGTCGATTCGAAGCGCGCTCGCTTTTTCAGACACTTTGACATATAATAGAGTTATAGAATTCTTGATTGGTTTATACTGTTTATTAGTGGAAATTTCAAAATCAATTTGTAATTTGTTATATGCAAAAACGAACTTGCAACGAAATTATTAAATACTAGCGGTCCGCCCCGGCTTCGCCCGTGATACATATTTCGCAATAAAAGGTAGCAGTTCGCAATAAAATTTCTCAAGGTCTAAAGATTATCTTTGCCAAATTCCATCAAAATCGGTCCAGTAGTTTATGCGTGAAAACCATACATATACATACATACGTACATACAAACCTTTCCTCTTTATAATATTAGTATAGAATTATATGAAAAATTACAAACTAGCTCTATCTTCTACTTAGAGAAAAATTTTAAATTACGAAACGTTTTTCAGATGTTTCTTTTGTTAAAAAACTAGTAATAAATTAATTCACTCGCATTCCTGGTACGAAAAATAAAAATATTACTGTTTGTTTTAATTTTCTAATTATAGAGTTTATTATTGTGTAGCCGGTGATTTGAAAATGATTCGGTTCCCAGAAATAATCCCATTATACCGTTTATAATTGACACATGATACTTCATTATTTATCAAACGAAAGCCCAGATTTTATACAAATATTCTAAACAGGCTTAATATAGCGAGCAGTAATAAAATGGCAGAATTAATAGACGCTACAGGAAAATATATATAGGCTTAATTTCCAATACACGGGACGCTCATTAATGTTACATACGGAATTATCACGTTAGAATATTACATCGCGATTCGCGATATTAAAGCCTACGTAAATATGACATGATTTAAAATTATGAAGACGTGACAACCCTGCTTAGTGAATTTAATAAAGACTTCACGACGCCAGACTCTCCAAAGATTGATGTAGAACCTTGAAAAAACGAAACTGAACAATATTAAAACATTTAATAACAAGTGTTTTTCGCTTAAACGGATGTTGACGAAGGTTTCGTAGCTCATATTTTAGCGTAAACTGTCAGTCTGATAACTTTGTATATCTTATTCAGTGGCAGATATCACATTTATTTCTTTAGAATTTTGATACCTATAAATGTTGCTTTTGTATTTTTATGTTATAACTCATATACTCATATAAAAAGGTTTCGACTTTCTTGCTTTCGGCGACAACTGTTATTACAAGGGCTCGCAGGTCATCAATGGTAGTCTTCTTTATGATCATTTTATTCATATTCAATATTCATAGTAATATTATACATGTGAAAGTAAGTATTTTATTTCTTACTAGTTTATTATTTAGTTTAAACGTTATTACAAAATAATCTAGTGCAAAGCCTACCCACTTTTGTAAATATGTACATGTAGGCAAAATTAAAAGGCATGTAGGCAAAATTAAAAGAAATTAATACGACTCTACATGTAGGCTTTATAGACTTTTTAGACTCATTTTCTAAAATTGACCACCATATTAAAGAGTTGAGTGGCTAATCAAAGTAACCTAATAGAATACATTATTCTGAAAAGCATCTTGACTTCTTTCTAGGAAATTTCCTTTCTTTTGTTTAACCGTAGTCCATTAAAACAGTTCATACATCACAAACATCTCTTTAACACATGACACAAATTAAGACATCATTCAAATAGTTTTGAAAACGAAGCAGACGTGTTTGTGCGATTTAGGGTGCACTCACACACATCAGTCACCGTCAAGTCACCGATGACTGATCGGTGACGGTTTGTGTACGTATCCACAAACACCAGTCACCGTCATGTTGTCCGTCAGTCACGTCGCCGGTTTGACTGAATCAATGAACACATACATCAGGTTAGTCAGTGATTAGACGTGTGTCACGCTAGAGAACATGTAGCAATTATTGACGGTAGCACGACGCTGACTGAACTGAGACGTGACGGCACCGGGTGAGTGGGGATAAAAGTATGATACATGTATGGAAAGATTATTTGACGTGCCTGACCGGTGACGTCACTGATAGATTTCGTGCCGGCGACTGTCGTGTGGGAACAGAGTCATACTAGAACTATTGATACATATTTTTTTTAAATCCTGTCCGGTGACGTGCCGTGACGGTGACTGATGTGTGTGAGTGCACCCTTAACCGGCCGTTAAGACTGAGTGACAGTGACAAATGACGTCACGGCCACGGCCCGTGTGTTTTGCGTCACTCAGTTATATTCAGGGCTATGACGTCACGCGACGTATCTTGGCTTGTTTATGGTTCGTCTCTGTGTGTGAGTTATGATACGTTTGTCTAGCGTGCGACATCGAAGATTTATGGAGGAAAGATGACCGTAAAAACATCTCTTACCGTGGCCGAGGTAAAGCGTATTATGAATTTTGAAAACGGCCTGCTTTATTAGAACTGGAACTGGAAATGGAACTCGGGAACGAAAAAGCTAATTAATTTACTACACGTACCCATAAACTAATTAGATAATAACTAATATCGTATATTCTTACCTATTATGTTAATTAAAACAAAAAGTCATATTTTACAATTTGATAATTTATTACCTACTCTAGGTAGAGTTCTTAATTTTAATAAATACAAAATAATATACCTATAAGTACAGTTTTATGTCATAAAAGTTTGAAACATATATTTCTAATACACTTTTGATTGTTACAAATATAAGAATCAAACAAATGTTAAAATCAAACAATTTCTCTAATTAGACTCATTCACATCTTGCAAAAAAGAAAAAAGCACACCTCAATCCACGAAGGACATGCTAATGGTAATTAATTGCCATTTACAAAGCGTATTTAAAGCTAAAACCCGCACAAAAAACGAGCAAACAAAATAAAAATCTAAACGGCGCAAGGAAAAGCGGTATAATATTAGATATGTATTTGTTTTCAAACGTTGGAACGTGCACCGAGCAGACTTTAATTGCCCCGGGGTGGTCTCGTTAGTCCGTCTGTTGGTCTGATTGACACGTATTCAGCTATTGATATGCAACAGGGCCGGCTTGTTTGGCTTTTTGATGCTATTACTGAATGTTTTGCGAACGAACCTTAATACGCTGACGTATATAATAGCATCTAGAGGTGTTTGAATATTTAGGGTAAATGTGAACTGCTTATGATGATGGCAGGTTTTTGAATTGGTTGTAACTTGAATTACTTATTTAATAATTAACTTCATAGTTTTCTTCAGGCTAAAATAGATGGGAGTGCCGAAATTCTGACTTCACATTAAATAGGACTCTCCGTTAAGTAAGTAGTAATATTAATATAGCTATTCCACATTAATATACAACTAGATACAGAAATAAATTACATCTACGCTTTTTTAATTTTTTCCAATAATACGTTTGCAATACAATGAATAGACAAACAAAACGATGAAACTGAAATAATTTCTTTATACAACTCTGGTTAGCGACGGCGAATAATTATTGAAAAAAAATCTATCCATTCTCGGATGTAATAGGACTTAGATGTTTTCCTCTTCCTTTCTTTCACATGCCGGATATTTTACGCATTGCTAATGCACATTTCAATTCTCCATTTCCTATGTTCTAACAGAAAGCCGAGTTGATAATTCAGCTGACTCATTAAACACTAGTGACTAGTGGATAGCATTAATAACATTTTGTCCTCATTATCCGAAGTCATAATAAACTCTGCTTGACAAAATGTATGGCTCTCGAGAGCATATATTTCATTAACGTGTCAAAGTTTTAATGATGATAAATCGTGTGTTCAAATACGTATTTAGAATCTTATTCGTTGTTTAATGGGAACTTGAGCCTTCAAGAGATAATTACTGCAACCATTAATAACACTTGTCGACGAATAAGACATGATATTAATTTGATGTCACCTCGACTCAAACGTGAGTCTGTGGAGAAATGCCGGCCTGAACGTATCAGAAAATTAATAAGAGGAGTAATCATTTTATTCATCATAAATAAGCTTCTTAGCATGAAATCTCTTTTTGAACTATTATTTGTGATAACCTAAATAGTTGAAAGTTTTAAATTAACTAACATGCACATCTTCTGTTTGTATTAATGGGCTGTAATTATCCCAATAACGTGATGAAATTAGATGAAAGCATTCATAATACCAGCTATGGAATTAATTGTTATATTACATTTTTTCATCATACTGCTTTAACATCCAATGCATAGTGATAGAACGAAAGGTACCAAATTGTGAATTTTCCTCTACAATAATTATGCCTATGATTAAATTTCACCACATTCGCGACACAGTTTACACTTCTGTTATATCAAAATTTCTAGCTAATTTGAGCTAAGAATGTTTTCCCGGTTCCATTACCTACTCCAACACGTCATTGGGATAATTACGGCTCATTGAAACAAACAAAAGACGTGCACTTCCTACCCTATGTGTGAAAAGGTAATTGGGTAACTTGAAATTGCGACTCTTGGACATAATGGGTAGTAATGGTCCTGCGAAATATTGCTCATGTACGTAATGATCGTTTAAATATAGGAATTACCTGTGATGAACGTTTACCAGTTTTTTCATTGAACAAGCTCAATTGATAACTGCTTCAAAGATGAATGTTTAAGATGAATTTAGAGGGAAATGGAGAAAGAGTTTTACACAGCTGCAGTGGACTATCGAATCAAACATATTACATGGATGTTCATTAGACAATATGTAGATAATAAAAATGATAAATAAATATTTATGAAAAGTATATTTGCTATTATTTTTAATATAAGATACGTTTTTCATAAATTCTTACAAACAGAATGCCTTTTCTATTGATACGTTTTAAGTTATACACGTACACCTGTAAGGTTAGTAAGTACACATTTATGTTATGGAATATGCGAATTCTTGCTAATAAATTATTAATTAATTAATAAATCTGTTATTTAATGTATTTTGGTAAACATTTAGGTTAATATTAGATCCGTTAATTTCAACTCTCGGTACTACTCGTATAACATTGCGTAGCCGTCTACGAATTGTCGTAGCTATGTATTTACTACGATTATGATTATTCCAAATTACGTATATATATAATATATACTAAAATTAATGATTCTATGTTTAGATTTAGACTGCATGTGTAGGTTGATTATAGTTAAATTACTATAATAATAATAATAATAATTCATTTATTGATAAGACATCATAGGTCCACTTGTTAGTAATTTCTTAATACTACTACTACTATCAATTATCTATCTATCATTGCAGCCGTACAATAAAAGAAAAAATGGAGACCATTATTATACGTTAGTATTCCACCTAATCATTGAGAGACACAATCCATTTGGCTATAATAAAATAATAAACACGGGCTTATTACGCAAAACTAGATGCATTGCGAGCCTTTGTCAACTCGAACAGCTAGTCATACGGCTCCGGCTGTATAAAACCGACGCCTTTCAAGCCCAAGCCACTCATACCTACACTGCATACAATACAAAACTTGCCTGTTTTCCCATTTCACACTCGTCAAAGAATTTCTTTTTAAAATACCTTTGTAAGATTTCAACCTTTTCATAAATAGTTTTTTTCTAAGTACGTTTCAATTTAAAACGTGCGTATGTTTTGTTACATGTATGAGCAGGTATTTAATTCAAAAACGTCATCTTTGTATTCTTTGTACATATATTCTCGTGTACTCACTCACGGGATCTTAAACATATTGCAAAGATTTATTTCTTAGAATATGAATGCTTTATTTTATAACTTTAGTTAAGGATTAGCAGACGGTTTTGTGTGCTAATCATAGCCAGTCTAATAAACATAAATACTAAACATGCGTGACTTCTTATGTTAACAATATCCCTCAAATGATAAGTATATATAGCAAAAAGAAGTGTCCTTTATAATACAAGTATAAACATTAATTCGGGGCTGAAGGTGTAATAATAATTAATATAGAAAATATCATAAAAATAAGATTCTCGTTTTCGCAAACACCCACTCATTCACGGACACAAGTGAATAGAAAAATAAATAAAAACTCAGTTATTTGATAAAATTCATAAATTACCTAATCAATTAATTATCTGTTTTAATAATATGAATTTGAGATTTTTTTCTAAATCACCTTTTTATACTTTTATTTAGAACTTTCCTTAATAATTATAATTAAAATCTGAGTGGGCCACAGCAAAGCGTAGGTAGTTTTAGCTTATAATTTTTTAAAGATAATAAAATTCAATCTTGCTGCTCCTACATTTTCTATTTAGGTTAAGGTTCACTGCTGGATATAAATATCTTAATTTATATGAAAAGGTATAAATATATTCGACAAGAATTTGTCGTTTATTTCCAATTTTACATGAAGAGTTGTAGATCCAGATTGGTAATATAAAATTTTTTCTTCAGTTTTGTTATGGAAAAAACATGTTATATTTTTACAAAATATGTTAAAAGGTCGGCAGTTCTGACTGAGCTCTTAGAAATACGAGTAGGTACATGATGAATACAATACACACAAATTAATCGATATTGAAATTGTAATGTTTGAGATGGTAAAACCATTAATATTATCTATTTATTCGAAGGCCATTCCAACGCTGCCAATATTCAACAACGAATTTACTTCTCTTGCTCTTTCTCTGTAATAATATGGTCCTGCTTATTAAGTAATGTTATCATATTGTATCAAAAACATTAGGATGTTTGCGATCCAATATGTTTAAATATCTTTCCATTGTTTAAAATACACTTATAGTTATGGTTATATTCGTATTGACGCTGATCCACCCTAACTAAACCGATTACCGTGACTAGTGATTAGAAGAGGAGATTAGTCGAATGTACATTGATCAATAAGGACCGCAAATTAAACTATAGGCCAGTCTTGTCAGATCCAGCAATTTGTGGTCATCTTGCCGACTGAATTACACTCAACATCTGATGATATAGTCAACTTCTGTGGTGTGAAACGTCATAAATTGCTAAATGGAACTTACCTATATGAAATATCAAAAATACTAGTGGGCCGCCCCGGCTTCGCCCGTGGTACCTACATGTTTAAACTATCCTATCTCTCAAGTTGGATCGAACTGCACATGGTGTGCGAATTTTATTATAATCGGTTAAGTGGTTTTGTTCAAACATTGTGACACGAGATTTATATATATTAAGATAATTAAGTTTATATTAAATTATATACCTAAATGTATAAATACTTCATAGAAATTATTATGCTGCCGTAAGTATTTTGCGCTAACAAGCTGATGGCAAAATAAGAGTTGTAACTTTTCACAAAAATGTATAATATCGACTACTTATACATAAAATGGACATATTATTATAGGTTCCGACGTTGTATAACTGAATCTTAGAATAATCAATAAAGTCATTTTTAAAGGACATAGAACAGAAAGTCGTAGTGATAAGTGATTAAAAGCAACTCCATGCTAAGCCCAAAATAGACGAAAAAATAAGCAATAAATAATGGTGAATTCGGGTCGAAAAATCGTATAACTCTTTGTTACACGGATCAATCCCAAATAGTCGCCACTGAAAAAAGCAGTTCCATGCTTTTCATCAAAATGGCAAAGCGAGTATCGGACGAAGTGACCGGAAAATTCGATAGCACTTCGGGCGATGCAGCGAGCCTCATAAGCGGCAGCGGGTCCACGGGCGGAGCGGGCGAGCCGTTAAGTCTATTTGTAATACCCGTCCGCTCAAAGCATCCGATAAAACATTTTCACTCCAAAATTGTACAAAATTGAAAGCCTTTTCAGTACACTAAAACACCACTATTCGGGCAGCGAAGTGTTTAAAATCGTTCGTTTACAACTTCGCAAAAATGATTGTCGCAGATTTCATTTGGGCGCTCGATGGATTTTTTATTTGCTTTCTGAAATATGTGTTACAAATATTTTCAGACACATTTTATGTATGGCGTTGAAATCAAACGTTGACATTATTTTTATAACACAATATCATAAAATAAAAATAAAATCCCGTTTGTTTTTGGTACGTGTCATTCTAGTTATTTTTCAAGTATGTACCTATATTTTATTCTTATCTAGATTGTAATTTATCTCCCAACCACATTTCATCAAAACTTGTTGAGCTTTTTATGGAAGCTTCAAGTGATTGAAATTTGAACATGTCCGTTTCTGAAATTAATAGTGAGTACCTTTTCATGTACTTTTTAATCAGGTATTTGTTTGTAAATTGTTTTTGTTTTACTAACAATAAAAAGATAAAAGTTTAAATTATGAAATAAATCAATAGTTTAATAACACGAAATTTCTCAATTTAGTATAAGCTTTGACGAAGCTTACAGGGTACCAACACCGACTTCAAGAATCTAGAGTGCTATAAAGTGCCTAGTAAGTCTTACATAGATTTAATTAAGAACAGTGAGTTTTATGTGCCACGAGAAACGGTTAACGTGGTACCTTATACTGCAATTTCAATGTTCCATCTTAATTAAACTGCCAGTTATCAAATTACTAATAAAGAGAAATACAATTTTAAATATTTATTTCCAGTAGGCATATTGCATAAGTAGGCTATTGAAAATTTGGGGTATTTTGATAAAGGCGAATATCTTTTCAGAGAAACGCAATATGCCATAAAAATTTACCTCGGGTGAATTATAATACCATTCATATTTTTTAATAAGTAACTGAAGTATTAACTTTACAGGAAGGATCCTTTAATCTTCTGTATGACGCAGTAGTAATACATGACAACAACACTATACATTTTAATAGTTGACTCACCACAGCGTACATAATATACTATAGAAAGCTCCTCGCAATCCACTCGCATTCTAATGCATAGAAACCTATAGTGAATCCAACAATAGAAATACAAAGCATGTCCCAAACTATCCTTGACGCGCCCAAGCGTACCTACCTCCACTAATTACCGCGTACCATCGCATTTTTCATACAGATCACGGACCCACTGAGTTCCCTATCGATTGGAACCTTCTGGCGAGAATTGCCCCGGCTCCAAGAAATTAGAGGAATGCAGCCGTGAAACGGTTTTTCTCGTTCCTACAGCGTGCACCGTTTTTACATAAACGTGACGGTATTTGTGAAAGAACGGTTTGATTTATTAATGTCTGAAACGGGTTTTTAATTTACGATTATAAAGGGTTCAAAGGATGTTCTTAATTCACTTTGAACTGCATTATGAAGAATTTGTTCAAATGAATAACAATTCAACAATTTAAATGTGAGACCCACAAACAATGTAAAAGAAAAGATAATCTTTAAAAGGAATATAAATCATGAGCTTACATTTCAGTATACTAATTCCTATTTGTTGTCAGAAACCTACACCGCAATAATATCAAGAAACGTTCTTTGTCGTATAATTTTGCGTCGTCCTTATGTCCTTAGTCGCACTGGCTACAAAAAAGAGTAAAAGTCGCGCGAACTACGTGCTAATATAACCGCGTTCACTTGTCCCCGTTTGTGCCTCCACTTGTTTTCTTTTTGCACTTGAATAGCTCTGAGTGCGTATGAACGGGCGAAGTGGCGTCGGGTGTAAATTGAAACACTTGCAAATTTACCCCATACATTATTCATGTACCAAACACCCTCAACACCCTGACAGTTTTAGTTGACGCACGAATTCCAATTCGGGACCAGCACCGCTTGAATAGTGCTGAAGAACTTTGCCTCATGACGCCGTCACTTACAGAATAATCGAAGAGTTACAAATCACAACGCCGCCTATGTTCCCGTCGCATTAAGTGGGTCGGCAATAACACATTTCACATATAGGAACCCCGCTAAGACGGCTATGCAATAAGGAGGTACTGAAACCCACAAGCTGAATTATTCTGACCCTAATAAATTTGCGGAGTCAAACGAGCATTGTTAGACAAATGGGTTTCAAGACGTATAGTGTTAAGACATATTATAAAGCGTGCGTTTTGACAGCTAATTTGTTTGAAGATTAATGTTTTGTTATCGTTGCTCCTTGTTGTGTATTTATTAACACTTATTGGTAACTTACGTTTGGCTTACTTAGTGGTAACAGACTTATTTGTACACGCCTAACATAATATAAAATTTCATGAAGAATATAATAACATCAACAATCTATATAAAGTACAGTCTGTAGTACTCTGTAGTCAATATCAAATCCACTCACCAATTTTGCAATAGAAAGAACTACATAACTGAGTTATTTTATGTTATATCTACTAGCGTGTACTTTAAAATATCGTGAAAAATAAAATTTACAGTTTAATTGAGTCAATTACAAAAACAATTGTGATTATTTTATTCGAAATAAATTGCGGAATATACAGAAATAATGTCACAATCTGGCAGAAAAATTTCACGCCAAATTCGCAATATTACAATATAAAATGTTTACCATAAAACCTACACAGGCGAGATGTTAATTTACAAAACACATTTGCCTTGGAGAGTTTAACGTAATTTCTTTCTCGCCGAGGCGTTTCCTCAAATAAATTACAAGTGTAAAATTTTCAACAACAAAAGCGAAACAACAAAAGACTCGCGGCTCGCAACATCCGGACGGCCCTTCCAAACTCAGTCTGATTACGGATTTCCGAATAAGAAAAAGGAAAAAAGCCAAAACGTTTTCACATAAAGTGTACCTAACCGTCTATTGTGATAACATTGCAAAATATGAATATGAACTCCAGGAAATTACGCATAAATTTAAAAAGGTTACTTTTCACTGTCTATATTTTGTATGGAACATTTTCTGGTAAGGAGTACGTTTATGTGATAGTCGACATACTCGAACAGATCCGGTTGTGGGGTGTAATGTTTTACATAAAGATGGAAACGAGGGTCTTTGTATGGTTTAATTTCAATTGTATCACCGCTGGGAGTCGGGGCGGGAGGGGGCGGGGTGGAAGTGGCGGGCGATTTCGGTAACGTGAACGGTCCACGTCCATCATCCAGCGTTGGCCTCACTTTCCGCCACAGAAATGGCTGTTTATGTTGCGGCCCGTGATGGGTTGCGATGTGCCTCGTATCTCGTTGCTTAGGAAGCGGCACCGTTAATTCATACATTTCAGGCAACGATAAATACCAGTAATCAGCTCCGTCTCCAATTATAGGGAATAATCTCTTATTACAAAATTTCGGTCGGAATTTTCTTACAAATTCGTTGTACTTACGCTTAAGCCTCCTCATGTATTCAGTATAATGAATGGATTTAAGCAGCTTTTCAAAATCAGACAATTCTGTCGTAGCTGGCTCAGAATATACACCGGCGCATACTGCTGTTCGAAGTAAATGATGCAGTTTAAAAACAACAAATGCGAGCCACTTCCTAGCTTCTTCTTCTAGAATTTGTAGATCGTCAGCTCGACTCCTTATACCAAATTCAGCAGCTTCGGCTGCTCGTCTCTCACCACGTTCTTTAACTAAAGCCAACCATTTTCTATACGATCGATAACAAAACTTGGTTCTTCTTGAGTAATGCCCTCGCCATAATGCCTGTTAGGAAGGTAAACATCATATTATATTATTAAAATTAGTACTTTTCTTAACAGCCCTGATGCTTACAATATATTTAATGGTATATTGTGCACGCAAAAGTTTCGCAAGTTTCGCGATTAAAAAAATCCTACTAAAATTCGGTTCGTTATCCTATTACTGAGATAACGATGAGTAGTCGTACAATCCTACATATGTTTATTTCATGAGTACGTAACAAAATAACACAATTTACCTGAATTTTAGTAGCTGCACGAGCATAGTGTCTTCCGTGTTTGTTTCGCACGGCACGTCTCAATGCGGCGCGATACGCCTTTCGTGCTCTATGTATTCTAAAAGCACATTGAATCGTAGTTGCGTTATGTGATAACCAAGCCACGTGCTTTCTTATAAGATATCCTCTCGTCATACGCTGTAGCAGCAATACAGCAAGAAACCGCTGGTGGCGCCTGGCCTCAGCAAGGTCGGCACGTTCTTGTAGTTCAGCGTAAAACTCATGAGGAGTTGGCAAAAAACGATATACAGACGCCATAATTTGTAATAAACGGAATATTCAGACTTGCTTACAAATCAGCAATGTTCAACAAGACATCAAAGATAATTGTCAAAACTTGACGTAAACTTTTATCGTTTACAACCCGTGAAGATTCAATTAGTTTGCATAGGGCTCACCTTATTATCAAGATGATACTTCAGACGGTTTTAAGTGCGCGGTAATAAGTCCGGGTATATTTTATTTGCCCCTAAACGAGACGGCTGGCTTGCCCATTTCGTTATATCCCCCGAAGCAATGATATGAGTTGTATTTGGAGAGTTCTCGCGTTTGAACCCTCGCTCAGGTGGGCTCGCGTGAGACGTCATGAATAATTCAACGATCAAAATGGCAAGGTGTATGCCTGTTTATTTATTTTTCGCCTTAAATTTACTGGTAATATCCGCATATATTTGGTTACAGCAAAAGTAAATTGCAAAGCCGAAATTCGAATGTATTTTTAGAACTCGTTTGTTTTGGTTTTTATATATAGCTATGCCAGTCAGTCAGTGAATAGTAGGGAGCTTTGTGTATGATAGTCATTCAAAATCCTTAACCAGTCAATAACCTTATTGACCGGTAAAATTAGTCATAATCCTTATTGACTGATTTTATCTGACAAAATCAGTCAATATAGATTGAAATTTGATTTTCACTACATACGACTGTATAAGTTAACGGTTGTAGAATGTATATGGTTAAGATGTTACAAGTGTTCCAATTAAGAAAACGAATTGGAATAAAGAACGGTTTTAGATAGCTTTGCGTAAGCGGATAAAGTATGGCAGTAAGCCGGCAAACGGTATTTTCCTGTAGTAAATTTTCTTCGCATTCTGTATCGTTGTCGGTTACGCATCTGTTATTTTTGTAACAAGGTTTTAGTCAAATTTGATTTATATTTATTTATAGAGTAAACTAAATGCAAATGTTTTGCTAAATAAAACTTCTTTACATATTTTGAAAAAAGGGATCTTGTTGAAAACCAGCGCCAGGCATAATATGCCTGGCACATGCTGAACTTGGTCCTTTTTGGCGATACGGGGGCACTTTCATATTACATTGATTTATTTTTTGTTTTATTTTATTATTGTTTTCCATTTCTTTTTTGTATGTTTTTGTTTTGCTTTTATTAATGTTTTGTGATGATTGTGTCTTACTGATTGCCGAATAAACGTATTTTCTTTCTTTCTTCTTTCTTTCTTTCTTCTATTTCATAACATTCCTAATATTCCTTAGAAGGCTTATATTTTTATATCTGCTTAATCTGTAAAGTAAATTATAACGGTAAATAACTCATTATATACACGCAATGCAATACAAATGTAATTACAATTTGTCACAGAAAATTACAGGAATGTAATTCTACAAACCAGTGGTAGTAATCAATGCTTTCCCTTTGTTAATTTACGGAATTCAATCGCTGATTACACTGAATTACCGACAGCTCGTAATTTGTAGGAACATGTCATTAATATACATGTATGAGACAAAGATAAAATAACTGGAGCGAGAGATTTCATTAAGTCTTTATAATATACCTTCTTACGTATACAGGATTACATATTGTACGAAATCAGTGTTCTGTTAAGCATCCTTATGCTTTTCTTTTTGTTTTTCAAAATAATTTATTATAGGTATTCACATGATATTTAAAAATAGGAACCAATACTTGTAATAAGATGTGATGATGATACTGTTACTATAAATAACCAATAGCTATTCATCATAAAAACATAAACAGTTATTTTGAACCCCTAAAAGTGCTTATAACATTTATGTAATTGGAATCTATGCAAATTCATTGATTAATCTCAAATTATAACGTCGAAAAATAAAAATGTTTCAACCGTTTGTTTGATAAAATAACTCGTCTACAAAAGCAATGGCTATTAACGTTTAATGAAACGAAGAATGAAACTTTAAAAGATTGCCGTTGTTTCATAATCGTCTGACACACTTTGGTTACTAACTTCATAGCTCCATCGTAATAGCGACTATGTGAGCAATTTACCTCCTAATAAAATAAAACTTAGCTAATATCTAGAAATTTCTACGTGGTGCGAAGTGCTAAAACACTTTACTAATTACGCTCACATGCCCCTAAAGATGGTGCAATGCAGTGTTTGAAGTAATTTCTACTAATATCCTTAAGTTTAAGCCAAGCAAAGTCGAAGCTTCGAGAAGTTTGGAATAACGGAGATTGTAGGAACTTCAATAATATTTAACACTTAAAACTGTACGCGATTTCAGCTTAGTGCTTAGCTCGAAAATCTATGTTCTACTATAATTCTACTATTTAACTGATAGTTATTATACATATTATATAATATGTATAATAACTATGCTTATGCATAGTTTATAGTCTCGTTGTTATAATATCGATTTATTATAATAATTAATCGATCTGCTTTGTACAAATAAGCATACAATGCACATAACAATATTTAACTTTAAACTAATGGCTTAAAATTCATTCAATTCATATAAATATCCAAAGTAAAAGACATGAACAGATATAAATTGATTTAATGAGTCGATGCTATTTAAGTTAATTTTACGAGTAAAGTGTAAACGCTGTGTTTAAACGATCCTACCAAAGGACTACATCTCATTCAAAAGTTTTGACAATATTATTTCGTTAGTGGACAATATAGAATCGCTGGACTATGGAAACTGTAGAATAAAATTAAAACTGAGTACTTTCCTGGAAACTTTCTGTAACAGACTAATTTTAGAATAATATAGTTGAAATATATTTTCAATTTTCGACGTTCAAAGCGAGTTTAATGAATTTAGTTGTTGTTACTTTTAGACGTCGTTTTAGTATAATATATTGATAATTACTTTTAAATATCTTTTCAATGAAACGACACTTCTATCGTTTCATTTATTAAACATTATTGCAAGTACAAATTACATCATCGTTATTTTTGTAAGTAATTTTTATTTGAAATTTCTCTACAAGATTTTCTCATATGAGCGGTGAATTAAGCGAAAACATCGAACCAATACTATATATTGCAATAGTTAATGTTACATAAAACATTCCATAAACCGACTCGTCAGCTCAACATGATTGCTTTTATAAGGCTGGTTGCAGAGCTTGACCGACCATCAGTGCGTACGTCAGTCGCGCTTGTCATATGTATAGAAATTCATAAAACCCTTCATAGCTAGACCGACCATACGCACGCGTATTGTCATGCGCATTAGTGTCATAGTCATACAATTGTTGATGCGTATCGTCAGGACCGACGGTACGCACTGACGGTCGGTCAAGCTCTGCAACCAGCCTAAATATTCTTTACAAATCCAACATAAAAACTCAAACGAAGCTGTATTTCTATCTCATTTAAAATATTGATTTGATCTTTGAATGTTATAATAACTTGGCTTTAATTTTAGGTTTCACAGCGTATATTTGTAAAACATTTTACTTTAGAATGTTTTAAGTAGGTCAGGTATAAGCGAGTTGGAATTCATTTGTAAACTGCTATCAGGTCAAGAGATTCTTGAAGCCGATTATACCACAATTACGGACGCGTAAATAATTACAAATCGTTATATTTATAATAATTATTGTACAATATTTCTGAAATAAATAATTTCTGGAAATTTCCTTTGAAACCTCTTAATTGCTATAATTACGTAACGTAGCGCTATATAATAATCGTAGCAGTCTACGTTATTCGTAGAGCCACTACTAACAATAACATACACTATAAATTAATAACAATTTTATTTAGATTGAGTAATAATCTTCATCTAGAAATTATACTATTTTCTATAATACAGAACGACGAGATAATATTTTAATAAAAAGTAATGTCGCGTAAATGTAACGTTATACTGTAAGTATTTTGATAATTTGTTTATAATGGAAATATTACGTTATATAAATCTTGGTTTTGCTCTAGTAAACAAAAAAGCACTTTAAACATCACCTTGTAATCGCCTATAACAAGGTCAAAAAACAATATAAATGATTATACCACCTCCCTCCGATGCGGCAGAGCACCTCCTTATCGAGATTTCCCTATCCCATACCAAATTGCTCCTCGGTGTCCTTTACAGCCCCTCCTGTCACGTTGACTATTTTTCCTCCTTCGATCAGCTTTTAGAGAAATATGTACCATCGTACAATCATATTGTTCTTATGGGCGACTTCAATACATGCTTGCTCAAGGATGATGTTCGTTCCAAAAGACTACTCTCTACTGTTGATTCGTTCAATCTACATGTTCTTCCACTCAACCCTACTCATTTCTTCCCAAACTGTTCTCCATCACTTTTAGACCTTATCCTTGTCTCTAATACTGATCTTGTGGGCAAGTACGGGCAGTTACCAGCCGAGGCTTTCTCTTACCATGACCTGCTTTTCCTTTCCTACAAGTTGCGATCCCCTAAACTAAAACCCCAAATCCTCATGCAGAGAAGTTTTGGTGATATGGACTTGAATCGACTGGCGAATGACGCTGAAAGGCTGGACTGGGGGCAGGTGTATGGTGCAAGTGACGTCAACGATATGGTCACTGTTTTTAATTCGTTATTAACGCAATTATATGATATTCATGCTCCTATTAAACCTGTAAGAATTAAACAACTACCGGCACCATGGTTGACTAATGAAATCAAGTCAGTTATTAACTCAAAAAACAGGGCGAAATCCAAATTGAAATCGAACAACTCACCGGCTAACAGGGAGAAATACAATATGATACGGAATCACTGCAATACTTTGTGTAGAGATGCTCAGCGACGCCACGTTTCCAATTCGGTCGAGAACGGCGACCCAGCTAAGATTTGGAAATTTCTTAAGTCCTTAGGAGTTGGCAAACAGCAGCAACTATCTCTCCCTCCTAACACTAACATTGATTTAATGAACAACCACTTTACACATAATTCTCTTGTATTTAATCCAGAACTTAAGTCACGCACATTGAGTAATCTTTCATCTTGTCCAACTCCTCAATATCAACCGTTCACTTTCAAACAATTCACCGTATGTGGTGTTAAGAAGAGCATATCATCGATTTCATCCAAAGCCGTCGGTAGTGATAGCATCGGTCGTAGTATGATCCTTCCTATCCTAGATATCCTTGCTCCCGTCATCACTTACATATTCAACTCCTCTATCAGTAACGGAATATTTCCTAATGCCTGGAAAGACGCCCATGTCGTTCCATTGCCTAAGAAGCCAAATCCTTCTTCCTTCTCCGACTACCGTCCCATCTCCATCCTTCCTTTCCTATCCAAAGTTCTTGAACGGTTAGTTCATGAACAGTTAAGTTCTTTCCTTAATAAAAACAATATTCTAAATACCTTCCAATCCGGCTTCCGTCCTGGACATAGTACGACTACTGCTCTCACCAAGATCACCGATGATATAAGGGCAGGATTAGATGATAAGCAGCTCACCATCCTCACATTACTTGACTTCAGTAATGCCTTCAATACTGTTGATTTTGACATTCTAATGGGACTGTTACGCTCAATTAACATATCTCCATCGGTGATTGTATGGTTCGAAAGTTACTTGTTGGGACGCCAGCAAAGGATCAAAATTGACAACACTTTTTCTACATGGTCTGATATCACTGCTGGTGTTCCACAAGGTGGCGTCCTCTCTCCTCTTCTCTTCTCTATATTCATAAACTCTATCTCACTTTCCCTCACTTCCTTCTCACACATGTATGCAGATGATCTCCAAATCTACACGATGTCTACGTTTGAAAATTTACCGTCTGCCATAGCTACTACAAATAACGACCTTTCCTTGATTATGAATTGGAGTAAAGCACATGGCTTAGTTGTTAATCCTTCTAAGACTAAAACGATTCTCATTGGCAGCACTTCTTTCATATCAAGGATAGGATGGTCTAGTTTACCCCCTATTACTGTAGACGGTAACATCATACCATTCAGTGATAGCATCAAAAGCTTAGGCGTCACCATTGATCGGACGTTATCTTGGCAACCACAAATCAATGAGTTAAATAAAAAAATCTTTGCCTCATCTCATTCACTGATGAGAATTCGTAACTTCTTGCCCATTTCCACCAGAACTTCTCTTGCACAGTCCCTTCTCCTTCCCATCCTGGATTATGCCGATGCCTGTTATCCCGACCTGACCGAAATCCAGTTGGACAAACTTGAGCGACTCCAAAATGTTTGCATACGCTTCATATTTGGCTTGCGCAAGTATGACCACGTCTCTCAATACAGGAAAAAGCTCAAGTGGTTACCAATACGTCAGCGTCGGAACTCCCACCTTCTCCAACTCCTATACCGTGTCCTGTTCCATCCTAATACTCCCAGTTACCTTAAGGAAAAATTCCAATTTCGTGAGAGTACGGATTTCAACCTTCGATGCTCTGAAAATGTACTTTTAAAAATTCCACCTCACAAGACCAAATTTTATCATAATTCGTTCCATGTTCAAGCCATACTCCTGTGGAATGCACTTCCGATAACCATACGTCGCGCTAAATCTCTGCACATATTTAAAAAACTAATTTTTAACCATTTCTTCAACGAGCTGTAATATTTTTAATATTTTTATTTATACATAGTTATGTATTATGTATCATGTATGTATGTATGTAAGTATATATGTATGTATGTGTATTTATAGCATGTATTTATAGTATTGGTATCTATTTTAATATATATATATATATATATATATATATATATATATATATATATATATATATATATGTATATGTATGTACATATTTTTTATTATTATTATCATGATTTTTTTTTTTTCTCTTTTAAATCAAACACCACCCATCTAATTCTAATTCGTATGACAAATCCTATCCAAAGGTTGCCTGGAAGAGATCGCTTATAGCGATAAGGCCGCCTATTTAACATGTTAATATGATTTTCTTTTTTTGTTCTTTTATTTTTGTGTATATTCTTTTTTTTTTTGTGTGTGTTAAATAAAGAATTTAAATAAAATAATAATTATAGTATCAATTATTAACTCTCAAATACCTGAAATTCATTATAATATAATCGGTAAAAATTACCTTCATACTTGACACTCAATTTACTTAGCATCGTAAAGGCATTGAATTGAATTTGCCAGCGAAGTTTATGAGGTGCCGCTCTTAACCAACGGATGCCAAGACATAAAAACGCCATAATTTTGTATGCAACAGATATAACACAAGTTTATAGCTCGGACTGAGATGAGATGTTTCTTATGAAAGTGCAGAAGTGTAGTGCTCTCATATTTCGCCATAAACTTTATATGGTAAGATATAAGCAGTATGGAAACAAAGTAAGCTTGCAGCTGATATTTCCTCACAATTATCTCAAATCGTAATAACTAAGGCCAAAGCCGATGAAAATTTGTTTTATAATATCATTTTTAAAATATCACAAAATGGTGGAAAATGGTAAAGTTTTTGGTTTTACGTCGATATAACGATGATATTCTTTGCAAGCATTATAACGCATCTATACGCATTCAATAGATAATTTAAAGGAACGAATTAAGCTTTGCATTAAAATTAATTAAAGGTTACATTCATTAAAAATCAGAACGACGAACCGATAGACTATAGAGAGTAGTATAGTCAATCATTTTGTACATTGCTCAAGTCAGCGTTCGGAATTTTTATTGGTGAAAATGTCACCGGCTCTTCCACTCTTGACATAATAACCGAGTTAGAAAAATGGAAACTTTGCCAATATTCCCCAAGTAGAAGTTTCCGATGCGCTGGAATTCGGTAATACTTTATATACGTAACCTGTTTGAGAAAGTTTGTGAAAACTTGGACGAAATATGAAATTTAATGTATCAAAGTTTACATAGTTACGGCACGGCGTTTAATCATCGTGTCATTCACATTGTTGTTGGAGCTATTTATTTATAAGCATACTTTTAGCACTGAAATTATGCTTAGAATTTCTTAAGTCTATCATTGGAGAACTGCTTGAGCGATATTGGTTGGATAAATTACTACCAAAAGGATGTCTTATTGGACTTATGTAATACGTTGATTTCGTAATGGATAAGACTAAAAGTAGCGCCTATCATTATAAACGTTATATTTTTATTTTATATAAACGTTTATAATATTACGTTCAATGATAATTATATAAGTCAGCTAGCCAAAAATAACTGTTATTTTGAAGATGAATCGCAAAATTGTATTTCCTTTTATTTTTAAAATTATATCTTTGTTTCAAATACCTTCGCTAGGACACTAATCGCAAGAAAGGTACTTATAATTTAAAAACGTTTCGACTCGATACTCAGAAATAATATTGTAATCCAAACTAATTGCGAATTTAATCTAACATCTTTATGAAAGCTGAAAGAGAAAATCCAGTTGTTTTGATCTCTTAATAACTCGAGAAAATAGCTTCTGAATTTATCTGATGAAAGTAAATATTTGGAATCAAAGGAATTTCGTGCCTCATTTAATTGATGGAGCACTTTGGAAATGTATTCGAACGTACTTGACCGTGGGCTTGAGAACATGGTGTATGATTCGTTTTATCATATCGAAGTTAATTGTTGTTCTTTTGGAATATATTTGATTTTTCTTATTTGTTAAATTTTATTGTTTAATAATATGTAATTCTAAAACGTATTTAACGTATATTTAAAAACGTATTTTGAATGTTATACAAACTTTCCTGTTAGAAAGAGTCGAATATAAATTTTATATGTACCTATTCATAATATTATTGACTAAGATAAGATAAATAAACGCACGCCTCTCAACGCCAAAAAAATCTTCAGCTAAATCGAAAATTCGTACAGATTTCATACCTAAATACACACAAAATAAAAAGCTTGAATAATATCCAAATTCTAACACTAAATTCTAACAAATCAGGCAGAAATGTAGGTACAAATTTTCCGTTGACAGTTATTTCATGATACAAATTGGAAATATATCAAATTTTCATGGCGCGTTTGAGTAAATTATTCCATTAAAATATTTTCACGACAGTGCACCGAGCGTTCTATACACGGTTGTTATTTTAATTTACTTAACACGAAAACATGGAACTATTCGCACGTTCAGTAAAACAAAACGTTTATTTTGCCTCACGCTCGACTTTGAAGCATCTCTCGATTCGAAACTGAAAAATATTTGCGATATTCCTCGAAAGAATTTCCATTTTGATTCGAATGTATGCGAATTGCGAAACTACGGAATACTTACGGAGATCATTGAATGTAATTGAACACGTTGTAAGAGTTATGTGGGAAAAGATTATTGCATTTTGCACGTTTATTTTTTATAAAACGATAGTGCAAAGTCACTTTTGTTCTATAAATAAGAAATATAAAAAATGGAGTCTGGAAGTAGATATTATACACTTATGTTTACAAAAATTAAATGTTATTTTTATAATAATGACGTGATTAATCTCATATTTATATCAAAATCTTGAGAAAATTCCCAGAAACTTTCTGCACTTACTCCAAGTGTAGAAATACTCGGAACACTGTACCAGCTAAACTGAAGGTTCTTTAAGGCTCTTAATGATTTAACAAAGTTGACTTAACAGATAATTATAGTTTAAAACATCAAGTGGTATCTGTGTTCTAGATCTTATTATTAATAATAGTTCTATTGTTTGTTAGTATAAGAAATAAATTAACTTAAATCTTCATCTCCGTGAAAAATTGAAAGCTATAAAACTCTTGACTGGTTTCAGAGCCAATCAATAACTAAATTGTCAATTGTTTCACAAGTGGTTCGTATAAAAAGCATACCGTGGTTCACTTCGAATACAACATCAAATACCCTATTATAAGGTTACCGCATCATACGCTACATTGCTTAAAAAACGCTGTTTAGTTAAGGGAGGGTGCATGAATGCTCTCCGTTCTATGGAAATTTAATGAGAGAGCTAAGGGAAGGCTTTTATAAGCGACTGACCATTACGAGACAAGAGGCAGTCTGAATGCACTGTCCACACTTTCTATGCACGATGTTGATTTAAAACAGTTAGACGTTGTTCTTGGTAGCCTGCTGGAAACATTTTTGTGTAACGTAAATAACTAATGTTTCTTATATAATAAGACAAATGCTTTTTCGTAGGTTGGAATTATTTTGGATTAGATTTATTTGATAGATTTCTATACCACAGAAATGATAGCATTTACGAACCGATATATGAGCCATAAGGGATATTTAGAAATTGTAAGATACATCAGTTATATGATTTCTTTTTTGACTACTTTAGGTATTAAATTAATTTAAAGTAATAGAGTTTATATTAGAATTAAAGTTTAAAAAAGCGATACGACCGAAAAATCTCCACATTATAAACATTTCTCAACGATCGCTACTCTGTGAAGGAATGCTTCCTTGATCAAGTTCGCCGTTCAATTTAAGTTCCTTCATAAAAAGAACATTTTCTCTTCTACTACGCTCTGAGTTTTAAGTGCTAATAGGCGCTACTGATTTCTCAATGTCAACTCACTTGGTTCAAAATATTTCAGCAATCACACAACTTTCGGGATCCGTATCAAACTTACGTAAACTAGCGTTATACAAGTAGTTAAAACTAATTTGTTATATTTAAAGTAAATTAACCCGTACCTGAAATGTAAAGCATTTTACAAAACCAAATTAAACTTTGTCCCTCTGAGAATTTTCCAAGCGTCTTAGACGTTACATATATACTTGGTTGTCCTTATTATACTGCAAGTTATATGAAAATCTTTGTGATTAAATAATACACTCGCTTCTGGTAATGTAAAGAAGGTTTTATATTTTTAATGTGGTAGGTATTTAATGAAAATGAAACTGAAATTGTAAATGGGATAATAAGTAATTAAATATAATTTCTGGCTTTTCAAGATTGTATAGTTGTATATGTATACATTTATGAGTGATTCAATATTTAAAAATTGTATGTTGAAACAATTTCTCTTAAATTTTATAGTGATAAAAATGTATGACATGAAGAATTTTTTGAATTAAAAACTATAACAAAAAAAAAATCAGTTAGAAAATTAACCTTTCATCTCATCCTGTTTACCATCTTCTTACATTTCTATGTAAGAAATTAAATTAAAAGATGTTTTACTCCGACTCTGTTAGATAACGGGTATTACAGCTGTTAGATAAAGGGCTAATAACACTTACAATATTACTTTAGCTTCGTACCGCAACATCGTAACACATTCACATACGTTTATTTTCATTTTACGGTCATATTGTTATAAAAATACTTGATGTAAATGATGGTAACCAAGTTACATATTATAATTTAACAATTTGTGAGTAAGTATTCAATTCGCGTTTGTTATTATTATAAATATTTTATGTTTATTAAGCATATTATTAAGCATAGGTATTGCATTTTTGCTTAATATTATTATTGCTTGTTTAAGAGAATAATAATATTAAGCACCTGTAAATTTTTCACTATTAATAAAATAACAAAACACTTTCATTACCTTGAAGGTCCAAGACATATTAATTAAATTATTTTTAAAATCGTTAGTCATAGATTTCTAACAGGATTACAGATTTCAAAATTTCATTTAAATATTTTTATGAATACGAATATAAGTACATACTTATAAATAATTTGAAAACCAAGTATTTTATGTTATTTAAAATGTTATAATTGCGTTGAACATTAAACAATAAATAACGAGACGCACACAATAATCTCATTAATAAGTCTTTCGCGTGTCTTAAATATATTGTTATTTTTTGTGACGCTTTATCAGTGGGAAATACACAAAACAACACAATTACTTATAATACAAAAGCTACTAAGGTATTAAAGGGCATATTAATTTAATAAATTAACTGTTTTCCTCTATACCTACAGCAATTTAATGATCTCGCTTACCTTAATTATAATAAAAGGCTCTATCACTGTTAGCAACTATTATTACACAGACTCATCTAAGTCACTATGTCAAGCGTATATCCATTAATTAAAAACGCAAATACATTCAAGGCTTAACTGGGCATTAAAGGCATCTAGAGCGATTCTAACAAGGTCCTCTAGTCTATTCATTGATGCTTAGACCTTTTGCCTTACCGCTCATTATACAGCCGTTTCTTTGCTAACCGAGTGCTATTTACCCGATCAAAAGCGACGTCTAATTACTAAGTTTGTTACTAATGGCTTAATATATATAGAGAATTAGTATAGTCCAATAATAAATAGAACGCCAGTTCATCTCA